>NW_026555332.1:23384139-23984139 GCF_029017545.1 Prosopis cineraria | reverse complement strand
GTAAGGAAGTATAACATAATACACGTTTAAATATAAAATATAACATATATTTCACTTTAAATCACATCAATATGTAAATCATTTCACCTCTTTCAAAACTATATTCACCACTTATATAGCATATAGCATGACCACTACCATCAAAACCTCTAAATCACCCTGACTCGAAACCATACGCTTGTCATAGGCCAACATACACATTTATTGGCCTTGAGCTCACCTTTAGGAGTAGAATTACTTAACTAAAGGTATTCTATCTCACTTTACATAATAGGATGTCATTGACTCTAATACCACATCGTATCGATACTAAGGAGTCTAAATCTCTAACATCATACCTCAATAGGTGTTAAGGAGATAATCTCCAACACCGCACCTTTAAAGGTACTAAGGAGTTGCAATTCTCTAACACTGTACCCTGTGACCACCAAAGAGAATAATGACATATGGTCTTTCTCTACTTCTCCCTATGGGTGACCTCCCATCCTTATGATCATACTTTTATACAATCACCACATTTTCACGTACATAAAATCATATACATATATATATAATATTCACAAAATATACCATTCACAAACTTATTCCCTCAAAACTCAATTTCATGTGAAGAACATTCATTTTGCAAAATATGCTTATTCTAAATCATTTACATGCAATAGTATTCATACTTTTAAATAGTTACAAAAGATAATCAACTAGAGGAAGTTATTCGGTTACCTCAACTGTTTTATCATAGAAAGGTTACCTGTGGACTTCAGTAACCATTAAATCTCTCTACAAGTCTCCTTTCTCAACTTATGCGTGGAATACGTCAATTTACACACAATTGGCACTATTAGTTAGTTGATCCAATTGAATAAAAACACTTAATTATTAATTAAGGTAATAACTATCCATCCATTTCTTTCCACTTATTCATTCTAAGTTCATTATCCCTCGATCACTACTTTCTATTACTTATAATGATCCTATTTTACTAATGATCTTATTTTACTTTTACTCTATTTCCACCCTATTTTCCCTTTGATGTAGGGTCAATTGAAGCCTATAGCTTTAAATGTCTATCGTTGAACTCCAAACCAATCACAAAGCTGTAATTTAACTCTCAAGAACCTTTTTATTTATATAGGGTAAGAAACTGGATCCTTAAATTTCCTCAATTCAATTTCTCTATAACTTATACCAAGAGAAATTATAGTAGAATTGAAGGTAAAGGTTGTATGATACTTACCCGATAAGCTATCAGTCAAAAATGCTTTCTAATGCCCTAAAAATTCTTGCCATAACAGCTAAAGCCTTCTTCTTCTCTCCTTTTTGTGCTTTTCTCTCTTCATTTCTAAAACTCACAAGTTGGACACACATAAATCAGGTCATTTTTTGTGCCATACATCATGGCATAGACAGCTCGTGCTGTGACACATAGGACAATAAGGAAAATCCTCACCATATGCATACGTATCATTCTGAGACATAGTTCTTCCACCTAATCTATCCATTCAACATCCCAAGGAGTCAAATTATTAAGTAATCATCCAAATTTCTAATCACTAACTAATTATTAATTCACCCCTGATTAGTAACTAATTACAAGATTAGAAAATCAGGTTGTTATACTTGTTGTACCTCTCTGCCAGTAAACCTGACATAATGTTTAGTGTCTGTATGTATGCAAGATTTTAATCAAACCCAAGAGAGGCTTATCTAAGAGTTGTGAAAAGAATTCTCAACTGTCTAAATGGAACACAACAGATGGGACTTTGGTTTCCTAGAGGAGCAGAGCCTGAGTTGATCACCTATCCAGATGCTAACCATGCTAGCTATAAACTAGATAGAAAGAGCACAAGTAGAACATATCACTTCTTTAGAGGCTCATTTATCTCATGGTTCAACAAAAAACAAAATAGTATGTCCTTATCTTGGTGTGAAGCTGAGTATTTGGCTGCTAAAAGCTATTGTGACAAATCTTATAGCTAAAACAACAATTGGAAGATTTAGAAGTTCATTTTAAGGAAATTCTAATCAGGTGTGACCATACAAGTACTATGAATCTAGCAAAAAATCCTGTTCAACACTCAAGAACCAAGCACATTGATATAAGGCATCATTTTCTAAGAGATCATATGTAAACGAAGGACATTATGCTGGAGTTTGTTCCAACCACCGAGCAATTAGATGATATATTCACCAAATCTCTGTCTGAAGAACAATTTATATTTATTAAAAGAGAATTGGGAATGGTAAATCTCAATAAGTTGTGATAAGTTTTATAATTTAATCTTATTTTATTTGAATCTTTTGCTAACTTAAGCTTTGTAGTATTTATAAATTATTTGTACAAGGTTCTCTTAATGAATCTTGGCTTTCTAGATTGATTTTAAGATGCTTCTCAAAGAGAAAGTCAGAAGATCAGGTATTATCTTATTAAGAGAGTTGCTTTTCTATGTTTTAGGACATTTCAGACGTGATTGCATGCTAAATCACACGTGAAATGCCTTATTGTTGTGTGGCTTGACAAATCATATGTGAGACCCAACTGGTTTTTTGCATGAAATGTCATACAGAGAACTACCTTCTATAAGTCATGACAAATGACGCATGGGTACTCTTATGCCTCAAGCATGAATCATCTTATAAAGAGATGTCTCTCTTAGTCATGAAAAATCAAGCATGAAGGTTGAAGCTTCCCTTATGTGAAATATTATTTTAAGAGCCTTATTTGTAAAGTCCTATCTCAATCCAGGCTTTACCATTCCCATTATACAATCAACCAATATAAAAACAATAAAATCAGAGTAATAATCCTTTATTTGTTTTCAAATTACGGGATCCTGACTTTTTAAAACATATATTCAAATAAGAGGGCTAGCTAAAGCACAAACATAGTCAAAATAACTCAATAAGACATATTTTTCAACCTTGAAAAGGGCTATGTGCCGTGGTATGCGATACATGCACCACGACATGTGGCATAGAGCCAGACGCTCTATTTCCAACTGTGTCATATGTCGCGGCGTGCCAGTCTAAATTTCTGCTATCATTTATCAACAAAAATCATGAACTTTTGGCATGCATCATTTTCACATCTGACGTTTGATTGGAGTGATTCAAGCGCCCACACAAAGCTCACAATGTATACTAGCTAATAGAACAAGTTTGGACTCAAGTTGATGATCCAATCTAAAATTAGATACTAGGGTACAAAAAGTCATCTTTTCTTTCAAAAACTTACACCCTAAGTATTCAATTCTCATTCCTTGTCCCATTAGACCACTTTGGGCCTTGAACTAAGTCCAAAAGAACCCATTTTTACCTTTCAAAGCCACATTAAACAATTGTAGTCATATATGAGAAATACATATATATAACACATGTACACATATACAACTAGAATTGTTCTACTTTCAACCCTCCGACTCTTACATATGGGGCTCCACCTCACCATATGGTCGGGAATCATAAATGTACTAGATACTTCCAAATGGGGCTCTGCCTCATCATTTTGTGTCAAGTTCTCACATGTACTTACTTGTTTTGCATTTAGGCCTACCCACGTATCCTCCACTGGAGCACCCTCAACATAATGTAATACCATATACATATATATACAAGAAAGACTCACATCATAATTCAATATACAATCACTTATGCATCCTAGTTGGCAACTCAAACTCTATAAACAAATTTATACATTCATCTCATTCAATAGTAGTCATACTACTACCAACTAAAGCTACTCTATCTTTGCTTCCTTTCTCGGCCTTTTCACACTCTCTTCTCTTATGTTCAAAAGTAATAGAGTGAGACATACGTCCTAATAACTCAGAGATAATCCTAATTACTGGTTAGTAAGCAAAATCATAAAATAAGTGATAAAGTAGCATGCATATCAATAAAAGTAATATCATATGCATAAACAGGAAGTCATTCTCATCAATTTCGTTATGCTCATACAATGTATTCCTGGTTACCCTTGGCAGAGGAATCTCTACACTCAAACTAAGACTTCTAATCATAAGGAACAGGGCCCACCATATCGGTGGTCAGACTAAGTAATCCTTTTTTTGTATGGGTGGTCTCTTAGGTTTGTCATGGCAGAGTCAAACTCTATGCTTTAGATTATCAGGACTTCCTAACCTTCAAAGTAGGACCACGACCCCCTACCCTAGTTTAGGGTAACCTTGTGAATCATTTAATATCTTAGGTCTGTCATGGTAGAATCAAGCTCTATGCTTTAGATCATCAAGATTCTTCTCTTAGGCCCATCTTAGAGGAGTCAAGCTCTATACTCTTGATCATCAAGACTTCCTAAACCTCCTCATGGTAGGGCCATGTCCTCCTACTATAATCCAAAGTATATCTCATGGATGCGATACATGTCAATGCACGTGCCACCTTAAATTCATTTCAATCAATACTCACACACCCGCATGCATATACTTTCACAATATTGCTACTCTATTAGTTCACAATACAACACAGGTAGTTATATCAAGATACTTGCAAATAATTTTACAAACAAACAAGTAAAAGGGTTACTCCAGTTACCTTTAATCCTTGCTACTAAGGGTTACCAACCACACTAAGCTCCCAAGGCATAGATTCTCACAAGCAACTTCATAGGCGCTTAATCTTCATAGCATAATGCCCCTCAGTCAATTCCCAATACTTTTCACAAGCATTAATTTGGCTAAATTGAATCCCCTAACACATAAAATAGTTAAATTGAACCCTTTTGAATTCACTTATCCATTATTTATAGCCATTAGCCCTATAGACTATTCAAATAATCATAACAACCTCCTAATTAACTTATTCACCTAATTTTCTCAATTTAAACCTAACTTTCTTAGGCTAAATGAGCCTAAATCCTTAATGCTCAACTATTCAATTATCTACTAGTCACAAAACCTTAGTTCTGTATTATATATCCTATTTTAACCCTTTCTCTTAGATTACAACACCTCAGAACTTCATGATTCGATTTCTCAACCGATAAAATTCAATGAAAAAGGGGTAAAATTAAAGCTTGGGATTGCGTGATACTTACCTAGCAAGTTATTAACTGAAGCAGAATCCCAAGCTCTAGATATCGCTCACCCTAGTAGAACTGAATGTCTTCACCCTTTGAGATGTATTTCCAGCCTTTTCCCTTCTGATTCCACGAGCTGCTCACGTTAGCTTTAAGTGATCCTTGGATAATTCACCATGGTGCACACAGTTTTTGCCACAGCGTGTGGCACAATGAGTTCAATCTCACTTATACTCATGCATTTTACCTTAGATTGCCTTTCTTTCCTTTAATCCTATTAATACAACATCTAAACAATACAAAATACTAACTCAACACCCAATCCACAATTAATCTATAAATTAGTAATTTACCCCTAATTAGCAACTAGCTTTTGGGATTGAAATTCAAGATGTTACATTATTCTTTTATTCTAGTCATATCACATGTGAGACTCATTAGTGACCACACATGAATCAGCTGGAGCCAAAATGTCACATTTTTAGATTACACTGTGTGGACAAATCATGTGTGAAATATATTGTGTCTCAAGTGAGAAATGTCTGTATGAGTTAAAGAAATGACAAATCACGTGTGAAGCACCCCTTTCACCATGCGTGATTGGCTCATGGCTATATATACCCCTTGTGTCAAATCTTCAATTTCACGTGTGCCCTAATGTTCTGAAATTTGTCCGTTACAACTCTCAATCCCTTATAACTATCTTCTTAATTCTTCTTTAGGTATTATAGTGTTTGAATTTCTTTACCCTTCCTTCTTAAACACTATTTTGCACCTTAGATTCATCTAATTACTCTTCTTGATCTTTAACCTAGCCTCTCTTTTCATCATTTATAGAAATGGTTCATACTAAAGATACTAGAAAGAAGGCAAGCTTTGAAGTTATGAAGAAGAGAAAATACACAAAAGCTCTAATTGAAGGAGCTAGAAAATCTCTAGGATAATTATCTAAAAGGAGCAGAACTCTAAGAATCTCAAGGGATCCTGTGACAACATCAGAACCTACTTCTTCAAGTTAGCAAGAAGACGAGCTGACCATAATTGGAAGAGAATTGTCTAAGGATGGCAGTAATGTGCCACCTAGTGATATTTTTGAGGAAAGAATAAGAGATCTGAACATTAATCACACTATAATTAGTATTTCTCATCTAGAGTAGTGGTGGCTGGATACTTTGTCAAGTATGATTCTTTTATCAAAGCTCATAACTTTGATATAGATGAATACTTGAGCGATTACAAAGGACTATTAAAGCTCAACATCAATTATTCACTAAAGCTAATCAAAGCTTTCTATATAAGATTTGGCTAGGATAGAAGCAAAAAAGACATATAAAGCTCAATTGAGAGTATGTCCTATGTTCTTCACTGCCAAGAGCTTGGCACATATATTGGGAATTGAAGCAAGAGGCTTAGAGTTATAATAATATGACAGAGCAACTTAGAAAAATGCTCTAAGGTTCTATTTTGTGGAGAAGTATAAGGTAATCATGATGATTGAAGATATGCTATAAGAGGTGCTAAAGCCTAAATTCTCCTTCAGACCAATAAACTTCCCCTTTGAGCATCAGATGTTATCTTATGTTGTGGGGACGTTTTTTAATAACAAAAGAACAACATTCAACACATGCGGTGATTTTGAAGCTGAAATGTTGACAAGGCTAATAAAGAAGCAAAAGATCAATATTGTCACTACATATTAAAAAAGATGCTCTATGTATCCAAGATAGACTCTAAGAAGAAGAAGGAGAAGAAGGATAGAAATCTCTACTTCCTAAATATCATCTTAGCAATTCTTTAGAGATTCTGAATCAATCATATTGAAGGAGTTGTTGTGGAGCCAGATGAATTCAAGGACATTGCTCTCTTCAAGATAAAGTTTAAACTTGTTAGGAATGATTTTGTCCCAAGAGAAGAAGATGAGCCTGTTGATGTGGTAATAGCGAGGAAGAGAAGAAAAATGTAAAAGAAAGCTACAGCTGCTGGAACCTTTACCTCTCAAGCCCTACCACATATGCCTACCTCTTCATGTGATATGCCCACTACCTTCCTATATAAAATTCTTAATGGAATTAAGGGCGAGTCAGATTAAGCTATAGTGCATACGAAGAATGTATATCAAGGGCCTTGATGATATGATTCTCTATCTAAATGGCAAATTAGATAGAATCTTTGATCACCTTGGCATATCTGAGGCTCAAAGAGGAGAAATGAGAAGGCAAGAAGATGAAGATGGTCTTTCTAGATTTAGAGAGGGTTATATGTATGTACATAGTTAATTCTTCCTCAATATCAAGAACCAAGTTTGTCACACCACCCTCACCCTTCCATGTGCCTTCACCATATAATCCTTCCTTATAAGAACAAGAAAATCTCCTCTTCCAATGAGACTAAGAGTCTTCCATTCACCATCTACCTAAAACCCAAGCACAAGACTTAGCTCATCGCACTAAGTCTCAAACAAAATTCTAAAGCCATCAAGGCACTTCCAAGCTAATTATCCTTTTTATGGCCTACCTCTTCCTAAACTATCATCACCACTTAAATCCATAATCTATAGACACTCTAACATTTAAAGAGCTATATGCAAACATAGCTAACATAAGTGTTACCAAGCTTGTTGGTAAACTTGTAACATCTAAAAGTTGTAAATCTAGAATAAATTATTAATTGAGAGATAAATTAGTTAAAAAATGATTAATTAATTTCATTATGTTTTTGGGTTGCTAATTGGTTTCTTGGGTCATATTTGGCTCTAAATTGAGTTAGGATGGAAGTTGGATCGAATTGGGTAGTAATAGAGGGAGCAAAATTGAGCATTTTCTCTCTACATCATGAGCCATAGCTTGTGTGTCATGCACTATGGCATATGGTACAACACAAGTATAAAATGCAAGAATAATTAGAAAAAGTCAGTTTTGGCGGGAGAAATCTTAGAACTCAAAGGAGGAAGATTTAGGCACTACTAGGGGTTCATTTTAGGAGGAGTTTGGAGATAAATTAGGCCTTCAAACTCTTGAGTAAGTTTTTTACCCTTCTCCTCTATCTTTTCATCTCATTTTCAGTAGATTTAGGAAGGGCATAAATTTACTCTGAATGGATTAAGCTATAAGTCTATGTTTTAAAGCTTTCAAGTGAATTTAAAGGTTTGATTTAAGTTTCTCAACCTTAGATAAGTGGTAATGTGAAGCTTAGTTGTTGTTTGGTGTAAATTGGATCAAGCCCTAGCTTAATTATGGGGTTTTGAGGTGTGACAAGTTGAGATATCAAGTATTATGTTGTGATAGAGTTAGTGGGAGGCTTGTGGGGATTGTGTGAGCAAATTGTAATCTTGACAAGCCTTTTTGTTGAGAATATAAGTGAGAAGTGGGAGAATTAGGATGTTATTGATAGCTAATAGTGCTTGTGTTAATGGAAAATTAATATATAGTACTTGTTAATGTAGATTGTGATGTAGAAAAAACTTGCCTTGACATAAGAAGAGATTTAGTACTACCAGTAACCATTTTCATAACAAAAGGGTTGAGCTAACTAGATAATTTTCATTAGTCATCACCTTGTATAAGTTATTCTTAAGTTGTTCTTGTATGATTTGTTATGTATACATGTATAAATTTTATAAAAGTTAACTAATTTAGAAAATGAGTGGTGTATTGATTTGTAAAATGTCATGGTTTTTAAGTAAGTGATAAGGTTCATTATGTTGGTTTAGAAAGTGGTTTATGCAAGTTCAAGTGGAGATATGTAGTGAAATGTGACATATTAGAGGGTGGGAGGTCACCCTAGTAGAGTTAGTGGAGTTTAAGTCTATATGGCAATGTTGGCACCTCGGTACTTCAAGTGTAGCTCATATTTCTTCTTAGTCCTCAAAAAAGGGTGCGGCATTGGAGACTTTTTCTCCTTAGTACCTAAAAGGGTGTGGAGTTAGAGACAATACTCCTTAGCATTCGTAGGATGCGGTGTTGGAGTACTAACACCCTAATTACTTATAATAGGGGAAACCTATAGTCCAAATGTGGTTTAGAACACTTTGGCTGGGTAGTCCTAACATGGATAGTGAGCTTGGAGACCATACATGTGGTTTAGTTTTGTGAAATAGCCTATCAATTAGTCAGGAGTATTAGAGGATCAGATGATTAGCGATCATGCATTTTATTGTGGTGAATTGTATATGGTATGTTGTTATGCTTATTTTAAAGCTTGTTTATAACTTGGCATGTTAATCAATAATATAGATTATCTTAGTTACGGAGATTTTTATCTTACCCCGTGGTTATTATTTTACAAGTTCTATCATTGAGTTTGAGCAGGGGAAGGAATCGAGCAAGGATTAGCAGATTTGCTGTCTTACAAATAGTAATACCTGATTTTGTTTGAGTGGTGTACATAAACTTGTGATATGATATTATATATTGCCAATTAGGAATGCATGCCATTTTGATTGGTTGCACTTGTATTATATTATGATATTTTGTATTTTAGCTCAATGTTGTATATGATATGAATATATGGTGATTTTTATGGTAATGGGCTAAAATACTAATATAAGTGTAAGGAATGTTGTATATACATGGTGATAATGTATATGTAGTGTATTATGTAGCAATAGAGACCAAATGATGTATGTGGTATTGATTTTGTGTTTCGGCCATATTAGGCGAAACTGGCATTAAGTAGCCAAATTTTGTGTTTGGTATGTTTTTATGTGTTTAAATGCTCAATCAAATGTATTTTGGTCTATTGGACTTAGTTTAAGCCTAAAAATGGGTTAATGATATAAATTTTGAGTTTTAGGTACTTGGATGCTTGAAAATCACTTTAAAAATTAACTTTTACATTTGAGTGTCTAAAATTCTCATATAGTGTCAGATCGTAATAAAACTTATATCATTAGTTAGCTTATTGAATAATCTTCGTGTGGACATTTGAGTTGCTCCAATCGGATATCAAATATGAAAATGGCGTGCGTATGAAGTTTATCTCGAAAAGCTGTCATGACAGGGACACTATGCCACAGCGCATGGTACAGCAGCCAAATTGGCTCTCTGTGCCACATACCACGGTGCATAGACTATGAGCCATGGTGCATGTACCAAAATAATTAAAAATGACATTTTTGGCCCCGCTTTAAAGTGTTTTTCTTCTCAAAACTTTTCCATGCTTCCCATATCTTTATAAATCATTAATTTTGAGCTTAAACTACTTATTTGAAGGGTTTTTATGGGATCTTAAATATTCTAAAATTATTTTAAAAAGATTATTAGTTTTAACTCTTCTATATTTAATGTGATCTTAGGAGCAATCCTTGCTCTTAATTATCATTATTGTTGTGATTTTGTAGTGAATATTGGTAATGTCAGGATGGACATTACAAAACTCACCAAGAGTGTTAGAGAACCAGCTACTCCCTCTTCCATGCCTATGGCTACTCCCTCTTTCATTCCTATGGCTATGACTGCACGTGCTCTTTCCTCTACTCAATTCATCAGTAAAATCTTTCAAAGCAAGAAATTCATCCTAAAACACAAACACACTAAGCCTTCCTTTCACCTAGAGCACTTGATTGTTAAGGAAACAATAATTGAAGAACCTGAGGACCAAGGCACTAATAGTTAGACTCAACAAAACTAAAGAATTTGACCACTGAAGGTTAGACTAAAGAACAAGTCCAAGAGTTTCCACCTATAGATGTTCGAGCTATTACTAGCTCAAAAGCCGTACTAGACCCCATTCCTCTTATAGACCTAAATGATTCTTCTACATGGGCTATGGTTCTTTCTACACAACCTTAAAACCCAGATTCTTTGTTTGATAGAGAAGTCTTAAGAGCTTATCTCAAATCTTGAGTTTATTCTCTCCTTGGAAGTCTTACATCTTTTTAGTGATGCTAAAGGGGAAGAAAATACTAGAGATAGATAATAGGCTTAAGGGGGAGTTGTAGTAAAACTTCATAGTTTATAGGGGAAATTCTCTTAGTTTTTGGAGGAAATAGTTACAAGTTTTTTATAGTCATTAATAATTTTTACTGAGACTTCTTGTATTCTGTCACTTATAAATGAAATTTTTTGTTCTATTCATTCATGTCTTTTCATTTGAGTTTGTTATTCTACATTTATAATTTTAAAATTCCCATGCCTAATTAAGGGGAGAACTTTATTGAATAAAACTAAGAACTTTAATCTAAAGGTTTTGTCATCATCAAAAAAGGAGAGAATACTGAATTATATGTTTTGATGATTACAAAACTAAGAGAAAAGATGTGTCTTATGTGTGTAGATGTATAAAGATTAATGGATGAAGACAAAACCTTAATAACTTGAAGAACTAAGAGAAGAAAAAGAATTATAGGATAATTTATTTATTTTCGGTTAGATTTAATGTGAAAACTTTGAGAGCTTAATCATATGTTGTCAATCTTTAAAGTGAATGCATGCTCATAAGTCTTATTTATGCATCTTAGGACTTGTCTTTGTCAATTCAAGCTTGAGTGTAATGTCATTCTTCCTTATATTAGATCATAGAAGTTGAGCTTTTCTCTAATTGATGATTTGCACATGATTTAGTATGGTCCCTTGCATGATTTGTCACTTAAGGCATACTAACTGACATTTCACACCTAAATCAGCAGTGATCCATGTGTGATTTGTCATCTATGGATATGTGATGTCTTGATAAACCTTCTGTGCTCAATTCACACAACTTAACCTATATGCACACTTGAATTATCACCTTGTGTTCCCATGCATATTGTGAAGTGCCATTTCACACTTGAATGAGAAGGTATTCATGCATGTTGTGTCACTAAGTCTCTTAAACACATTTAGCCTAAGTTAGTCCTAAGCCATTTCAAGCTTGTTTCATCTCATACACTTGTATGATTTGTCACTCATTATTCTAAGTCTTTTTAATCATGTAATTCATGCTTGAATGTACATGAGTACCATGCATGATATGTTTCTTAGAATGGCTTAGTTTTGTAACTAACCATTTCACACATGTGTAATAGAGTGTTCTTCATGTGATTTGTC
This sequence comes from Prosopis cineraria, assembly GCF_029017545.1. Lineage (NCBI taxonomy): Eukaryota > Viridiplantae > Streptophyta > Magnoliopsida > Fabales > Fabaceae > Prosopis > Prosopis cineraria. Next base: position 23,972,082 of record NW_026555332.1, on the reverse strand, counting down.
TTCATGAATGGATTGAGTTTTATAACTAACCATTCATTGCATGATAGTGAGTTGGTTTCATGTCTGATTCGTCACATAAAATTAGCTTTGGCATTCTACCAGCCAATTCAAGTATAAGAGACTGAGGGTCATATACCTGTTTTGTTACACAAAATGGTTTGCATATTCTTTTCCTCTAAAACATGCATGAGTCACCTTGGTATTCTTGAATTGTCACATATGCATGTTTGGAACTTAGATAGCTCTATTTCATGCGTGAATCTCATGGTTATATGCAAGGAATGTCACCAATGGCTATAAACACTATTCTAACATTCTGTTAACTATTAAAACTATATTTGTGATATAATTTAAGTCTAGAAATAGAATTCTAATCTTTGAGTGAAATATTCATCATTTGAACATTCTTAAAAGGCTTTTTAAAGTTGTGCATCAAAGTATTGCATTCATCATTTATCATTCTTGATAAAGTTTGTAAAAAACCTCTCACAAGTTTCTAAGCTTTTAATTGTAATCAATCTACTCTTTCAAGAGAGTTGTGAGTTCTATACTTTATTTAAAGTCTTGAAAAGGAGTTTTTCAAGTGCGTTGTAATAAGTTACTGATTACAGAAAGGTTTGTTGTTAAATCAAGATTAGTTAACTCTTAAGACTTGTATTGAGGTTGCAAGCACTCATTAAAGCCTGTAAGTTTAGTTGAAAATCTCAGGTGTGATCTTGAGGACTGGATGTAAGCCAAGATTTAAGCTGAACTAGAATAAATTTCTTATGTCTAATTTTTTTTCCTTACTTCTATTTTCCTCACTCTTAAAGTTCATTAGAAAAATTCAATGTGACCTAATTCACCTCCTTTTAGGTGGCAACCTATCTAGCAGCCTCCTCTACATAGGGCACTTTATCACATTATCTCTCGACCTATGCTATGCAATTAATAAGGTTTCAACTCATTCCTAAATGAGGAGCTTGTTTATTTGAATGCAATGCTCAAAGGCCATGTCATTAACTTGGAAAACATAATTATGAAGAAGACGGTAGATTTGATCAATCCCAACAATAAAAGAGCTCTTAAGTATTTTCTTTATCCTTTTTTGATCTAAAAAATCTTAAAAGATAAATAGATCAAATATATTGAAGGGCTTGTCACTACTACCTGCTACATGATGAGAGTAACTATGTAACATCCTCCTATATCCGTTTAATATAGAAGAAGATCATGGTGTTACCATTATTTCACATCATTCACAATAATCAAATTTTATTTTCAAAAGCTTTAGCCGAAGACTTACTTTATAAAACCAATTAAATCACAATACAATCAGAGAAAACACAGTAGAAATAATTCATGCACTTCTTGATTGCATAGTGGACATAACCTACTAGCATTCCTATCTCAATTGCATGCTATTTAGCACACAAAATAGAATTGAATTTTAGTTCGTGAGCCGTAGCATGTGGCACAAGGCCACACGCTCGCCTTATCTGTGTCATGTGCCGCAGCATGTGCCTCCATGCACCGCGGCACGGCTATCCATTTTCTGCTGTTATTTTGACAGCAATAACAGCAAAAATGATGAACTTTTAGCATGCGTCAATTTCTCATACGATATCCGATTGGAGTGATTTAAGCGCCCACATGAAGCTTAGCTTGTATACTAACTAATGAGATAGTTTTGGACACGATCTAACAGTCTAATCAAAATTTAGACACGCAAGTGTAAAAAGTCACTTATTTCAAAAATTTTGGGCACCCAAGTACTCAAATTGATCCCTTTCTCTCATTAGACCACATTAGGCCTTGAACCAAGTTCAAAAGGATCTAATACACCTGATTGACCATAATTAATCACAATCATATCATATATTGAAATTTGGCCCTTCTACGGCCAATTTTCACAATTTACCAACTTAACATACTACGCTATTTCTCGGCATAACTTAGCCTACTCGGCTATTTCTCAACTCATACATACATATCCATAATACAATCTTAGCCCCCAAATTACTAATTCCTCATAATTTATCCTTTGGCTTAAGATTCATCAACACAAACAATCATTTCAACTTAAACATATTCAAATCAAAGCCCCTTTATCTCAAACAACACATATACACATAATTGGGCTTGATTTCATAAAAATTCAATTCAATACAAGCATGCAACCTATGGCAACTTATATACACTTATATATACAATCTTTCAATTCAGTTCATTACATAACCTCAAAGTACATGGCTTCTCAACTCAGGCCAGTCCAGACTCTCTTCCCTTGGCCTAATCACTTCCCAATCTTGTAAACATGTAACCACGAGGGTGAGATAAAAATCTCAGTAATAGAATAACTTACTTTTATTAACTATCACATGCAACAATATGAAAGTAAACATAGTATGTCATTAAAATCTCATAAAATAGTATTTATTTAACATATCTCATTTCATTTTCAACTTTTTATCGATCCTAAAGGATTCTGTGTTATTATAAGATATTTCATCATATCACATAAAATATTAACATGATCTCTACCAACCAAACCTCCAAATCACCCCGACATGAAACCATAGGCTCATCTCAGACTAATGTACACTCTCATTAGTCTTGAGCTCACTTACAGTGGTAGAATCACCCTACTAAAGATGTTCTAACGCACAATACAGACTATAGTTTTTTTCCTCAATATACACAATGGGGTTTCGTTAACCCTAACCTGTATCACAAAGATACTAAAGAGTCTTTCATCTCTAACATAGTATCTTAATAGGCATTCAGGAGATCTTCTCTAACACTGCACCTTTCAAGGCACCAAAGAGAATTGTTTCCAGCACTGCACCCTAACAGGGTACTAAGAAAACCTTGCCGTATGGTCTTTATCATCTCCTATACTCTCGGGTGAACTCTCACCACTCAGATCATGCTTTCCCAAACCATTTAAGGTTTCCTTTTCACAATTTACACTTTCTTATACATAACATATATATATAGCACTTTATATTACAAAACACAGTTTCAATGCTTATTTCGACTAAAAGTCATTTTACATACACAATCACTCAATGCCACAAAACATGCTCAATTCAAAACCAATTCATGCATTACATAGCATACTAACATACAATTACAATAAACAGTCAAACAAAGGAAGTTATTCAGTTACCTTAACCCTTCTATTACTAGAAAGGTTACCCGTGGATTTCCATTATTGTATAGGCTTGTCTCAAGCTTCCTTTCTCTACTCACTCGCCTAATATGCCAATCTGAACACATTTGACACATTTTAATCATTTGGTCTATTTTGACCAAAAACTCATTTTTACTATTTAGGGCTATATTCATCTGTAAACTCTTTTCCACTTATCCATTCTAAGTTTATAACTATCCAATTACTACTTTATATTACCTCGATCGGCCTTATTTCACTCAAGATAGATTTTTCCCTAACTTTCTCTCTCTAAAGGCTAAAATTGAGCCTTCGAGTTTAAAGTTCTACCATTCAGCTCTAAACCAGTCATAAAACTCTAATTTAACTTCCAAGGACCTTTTTTTCACTATTAGGCAAGAATCAAACCCCTCAAATTCCACCAATTCAATTTCCCTATAACTCAGTTTCAGAGAAATTTGTATAGAATGGAAGGTAAGAGTTATACGTAGTTTACTTGGTATGTTACCGATTCGAATCACCTTCTACCATTCTAAAATGACTTAACCTAGCTCCTTAGTCCTTCTCCTCTCTCTGTTTTGTGTGTTTCTCAAATTCTCGCCTATAAAATTTTTGAAAATTCACAACTTATGAAGTGAATTTCTAGTCCATGCACCATGACACATGCAACACAAGCCGTGACACGTGGTATAGTGAGATTCATTCTCACCACGTGCACTTGCTTCGACCCGAAACGTACTCCTATCACCCATAACTATTCATATAACACAAACAAGTCAAAATACCAATTAATTATTCAAATCTCTAATCCTACTTAAATTTCAACTTTACCCATGATTAACCTCTAAACTCAGGATTAAGAAATTCAGGATGTTACAGTTCTTCCCTCCTTTTAAGAATTTTGCCTTCAAAATTGATAAAGAGATAAATATATACCTATGGAAATAGGTGAGGGTATTGTTGTCTCATTCTATCCTTTGTCTCCTAGGTAGCATTACCAGGAGCCATGCCTCACCAGAAAACTTTAACTAATCGTATGGTCTTATTCCTTAACTACTTCTTTTTTACGTCTATGATTCGCTCTAGCTCAGCCTTATAAGTTAAATTCTCCTAGAGTTCAATCTCCTCTGGTTTTATCATGTGTGAAGGAATAGGTTGATATTTCTTAAGTTACGACACGTGAAACACCTCATACACACTCGATAACTGTGGTGGTAAAGCAATCCTATAGGTAACTAGTCCAATTCTCTCCAGAATCTCGAAATAACTAATGGATCTAGGAGTCAATTTCTTAGCTCTTATCAATCTCCTGATTCCTGTCATTGGTGTAACCCTCAGAAATACATGGTCTCCCACCAGGAACTCTAGGGGCCTTTTATGCCTATCTGCATAACTCTTTTGCCTACTCTGTGTCGTCAACAGCTTTTGCTTGACTAACTCAATCTTTTGAGTTGTCTGATCTATAATATCTAGTCCTAACATACTCCTTTCACTCAAATCTATCTAGCAAAGAGGCCATCTGTATTTTCTCCCATACAATGCTTCATACGGTGCCATTTGTATACTGGAGTGGTAACTGTTATTGTAACCAAATTCAGCTAAAGGGAGATGGCTATCCCAGCTACCTTTCAACTCCAATACACATGCTTTTAGCATATCCTCTAAAGTCTATATAGTTCATTCTGTCTGCCTATCTATTTATGGATTATTTGCTGTACTAAATCTCAACTCTGTACCCATGGCACACTGTAAAGCTCCCCAAAACTTAGAAGTATATCTTGGATCTCTATCAGAAATTATACTCTTCGACATACCATGTAACCTTACTACTTCTTGAATATAGATCTCTACCAACTTTTCTAGAGAATCACTAATCTGAATAGCTAGGAAATGAGCCGATTTAGTAAGTTTATCGACTATAACCCAAATGGCATCATGTCCAATTTGAATTCTTGGTAATCCAGTTATAAAATCCATTGAAATGCTCTCCCATTTTCACATACGAATATCCAACAGTTGCAACATTCCTACTAGTCTTTGGTTCTCTATCTTAACCTTTTGACAGGTCAAACACCAAGTCACAAACTCTGTTACGTCTTTCTTCATACTAGGCCACCACCAATACTGCTTCACATCCTGGTACATCTTTGTAGCTCCCGGATGGATCGTGTATTTGCTACAGTAAGCCTCATTCAAGATAACTTTTCTTAAATCATCATCATCAAGCACACAAATCCTATCCCGATAAACTACCAAAACCATCATCACTGAATCTAAAATTAGTAGCTTGATCTGCTTCAATCTCTTCTCTAACCCTTAAGAGATTTTCATCTTCTAGTTGTGCCATTCTCAATTGCTTTCAGAAATCATCGCTAATCTTAGTAGAATAGGCACCAACTAATGCCTTCAATGGCTCATCCTGCTGTGACTCCAAGAACGACTCCATCAATTTATATTCCTTGACCATAAGACTTGCCACATGCAAAGTCTTCCAGCTTAAAGCATTAACAACCACATTAGCTTTACCCGAATGGTATTTCAATTCAAAGTTATAATCTTTAAGAAGCTCCATCCACCTTCTTTGTCTCATATTTAGTTCCTTTTGATCCACCAGGTATTTCAAACTCTTATGGTCGCTAAACGCAATGAACACTGCACCATACAGGTAATGGCGCCAAATCTTCAGAGCAAATACCACTATTGCAAGCTCTAAATCATGCGTAGGATAATTCTCCTCATGTGGTCTCAATTGTCGTGAAGCATAGGCTACCACTCGACTGTCTTGCATCAAGATACAACCAAGACCTTTCAAAGACGCATCTGTATATACCTCGTAAGGTAACCTTGGATTAGGGATAATTAATACTGGTGCTATGGTTAATTTCTCTTTCAGCTTCTGAAATGCCACTTCATACTAGTCGTCCCATATATAAGGCTGATCTTTTCAAGTTAGTTTAGTCAAAGAAAAAGCTATTTGGGAAAATCCTTGGGTAAATCATCGATAATACCCAACTAATCCTAGAAAATTATGTATCTCTGTGATTGAACTAGGACGTTCCTACTTTAACACTGCATCAACCTTATGCGGAACCACTAAAATTCCTTCTGTAGACATCACGTGTCCCAAAAATCTCACTTCTCTTAACCAAAACTCACACTTATTGAGCTTGGCATACAACTTTCTATCTTTCAAAATCTACAGTACTATCCTTAAATGCTTTATATACTGCTCCTCATTCTCAGAATAGATCAGGATGTCATCTATAAAGACCACTACAAACTAATTCAAGTACGGCCTAAAGATTTGGTTCATATAATCCATGAATAATGCTGGCACATTGGTCAAACTAAATGGCATAACCAAAAATTCATAATGGCCATACCGAGTTTTGAAAGCTATCTTGGGTACATCTACTGCAGTAACTCTCAATTGATGATACCCCAACTTCAAATCAATCTTAGAAAAGACTGAGGCACCAGTAAATTGATCTAAAAGATCATCTATCCTTGGTAGAGGATACTTGTTCTTCACAGTTACCTTGTTCAGTTGCCGGTAATCGATGCACAGTCGCAAACTGCAATCCTTCTTTCTCACAAACAATACTGGTGATTCCTAAGGTGATACACTTAGTCTGATGAATCCTTTCTCTAACAAATCTTCAATCTGCTTCTTTAGCTCAGCCAATTCAGACGATGACATTCTATAAAGAGCCTTTGATATCGATTCAGTTCCAAGAACTAATTTAATTGAGAACTCAACTTCCCTTTCAAGAGGTAATCCAGTCATCTCTTCTGAAAGTACCTCTGGGAACTCACTTACCACCCCAATCTTCTCAATCCCACTATCATACACCATGCTGGCTGTAAAGAATACCATATAGGCATCACAACCTTGCCGGATTAACTTCTCAGTACTTACTACCAATAGAAACTTAGGTTGCTCTGAAGATTCCACAGCTACACACAACACTAGTAATGAAACTACTCTTTTGGCACAATCAAGCATAACATTATTTGCTGCTAGCCAATCCATGCCAATTATCACATCTATTCCTCTCATAGGAATACAAATCTGATCGATCTTGAAAACTCTATCCTCAAATCAAATCTCCACATTTTGACAAGCTTGACTTGTAATACTAGATGATCCAGAAGGTGTGGTTACTTTAATGAGCATAGGTAATTCTTGTAAAGATAATTTTAATCTATCCACACATTCTTTAGACATAAAAGAATGGGTGGCACCAGAATCAAATAATGTATCTACTTTGTGACCATTTACAGAAATCATACCTCTGATCAGATTCGGAGATCCTCTGTCCTCTTCTTGTGTAACTGCAAATACTCAGCCAAGAACCATTAATCTCTACTCAGTCCCCTCAACTCTGCCCTCTGGGCATTGCCTTATTATATGACTCAATTTACCACACTTGTAGCAAGCTCAACATCTTCTCGAATGAGATTTATTGCATATATTACACTGGGGCATCCTTCCAGTACTTAAAGTCAGAGTTGGAACATTCGACGCTTGCCTTGAAGACTGTGAAGCCCAATTCTCACATCTCCAACCCTCTGCATTGACCCTCTATGCACAGGTCAAGATTGCAATCCTCAACTGAAACCTCTTCTTCCAGAAGAATTGAAACTACTTGTACTGAACCTAATCCTCTTTGAGATTCCACTAGTCGGATCTATTGGAGATGAAAATCTTCCCATACTATCTCATCTCCTTTCAATATCTGCCTCTCTACCACACCTAGCTGCTACCCTCAGCTTATGGCACATCTCCTCATACGTCATCACATCAAGCAATTCTATCTGTTGTCGGTATTCAGTCTCATCTTTTCAAGTAATCTCTCAGCTTTCTACTTTGAGTCATTATTATGTTGGAGATATGTGGAATAAGCTAATAAGTCATTAAATCTTCTTATAAATTCTTCCTCGTCTAGGTCTCCCTGCCTGAAAGCATGAAATTCCTCTTCCTTCTCAGTTCTGAATGAGACTAAAAAGTGTTGATTAAAGAATATTCTCTTGAACTCATCCCAACTTAAATGAATAGCCAGTTGGTCTCATAGATTCCTACCATCTCTTAGTAGAACTAACTAACTGCACCATGGTTAAGATAACTTTCTACTCCGAAGTATAGATTGCCACCTCAAAGATGGTTTCCATCCGTTCTATCCATAATTCTACTTCACCTTTCCTCATACTTCTGTCAAATGTCGGTGGATGGAACCGAACAAACATCTTTCAAGCACGATCAATAGATAGATCAGTGCCAGCAATCTCTAGTCTACTACCTAAATTCTGAGATAGTCCAGGTCTACTATGTGCATCCTGCATTAGGATATTCTGAGCTTCAACTCTCTCTTTTTGCTCTCTACCCTTTAAGATCGTGTCATGATCCTCAACAGTTTGTCTTATGGCAACCACCATATCCTTGAGCTCTTCTAGTAGCTCATCACATCTATCCCTTTGCAGCTGAACTGGTTGAACTTTCGGCTCCTGTTCCTCCTCTACAACTTGTCTAGATACTACAGTTCTCACACGAGTGCCTCTCATACCATACTATTTTCTCCCTTCCTAAGGATGAAAAGATGAAAGACAAAGGGCATCAGGGAAAAAGTTATGTAATGAACAATATAAGTTGCCATATGTCTAAATGAATACATCAGTAACAATCAGGTCTCAAAAATTGAGAAACTGATACCAAAATGTAACCTCCTCCTATATCCGCTTAATATAGAAGAAGATTACAGTGTTACCCTTATCTCACATCATTCACAATAATCAAATTTTATTTTCAAAAGCTTCAGCCCAAGACTTAATTTATAAAATCAATTAAATCACAATACAATTAGAGAAAACACAACAGAAATAATTCATGCACTTGATTGCATAGTAGACATAACCTACCAGCATTTCTATCTCAATTGCATGCTACCCAGCACACAAAATAGAACTGAATTTTAGTTCGTGCACCGCGGTGGACAGTTAGTACACTGCGGTATATGGCACAGAGCCATACGCTCACCTTGTCTATGTCATGTGCCGTGGCATGTACCTCCATGTGTTGTGGAGTGCCTGTCCGTTTTTTGCTGTCATTTTGATAGCAAAAATAATGAACTTTCGGCATGTGCCAATTTCTCATATGACATCCGATCGGAGTGACTCAAGCACCCACATGAAGCTTAGCTCGTATACTAACTAATGAGATAGGTTTGGACACGATCTAACGGTTCGATCAAAATTTAGACACCCAGGTGTAAAAAGTCACTTTTTCTCAAAAATTTTGTGTACCCAAGTGCTCAAATCGATCTCTTTCTCTCATTAGACCACATTAGGCCTTGAACCAAGTCCAGAAGGATCTAATACACTTGATTGACCACAATTAATCATAATCATACTCATATTTCAAAATTTGACCCTTTTACAACCAATTTTCACAATTCACCAACTTAACATACTATGCCATTTCTCGGTATAACTTAGCCTACTTGGCTATTTCTCAATTCATACATATGCAATCATAGCCATAATACAATCTTAGCCCTTAAATTACTCATTTCCTCATAATTTGTCCTTTGCCTTAAGATTCACCAACATAAACAAACATTTCAACTCAAACATATTTAAATCAAAGCCCTTTTATCTCAAACAATACATATACACATAATCGAGCTTGATTTCACAAAAACTGAATTCAATACATGCATGCAACCTATGGCAACTCATATACACTTATATATACAATCTTTTAGTTCAGTTCATTACACAACCTCAGAGTACATGGCTTTTCATTTCATTTTTAACTTTTCATCGATCCCAACAAATTCTGTGGTATCACAAGATATTTCATCATATCACATAAAATACTAGATCTTTGCCAACCAAACCTCCAAATCACCCCAAGATAAAACCATAGGCTCATCTCAGACCAATGTATACTCTCATTAGTCTTGAACTTACCTACAGTAATAGAATCACCTGGCCAAAGATGTTCTAACGCACAATACGGACTATGTTTTCTTCCCTAATATACATAATGGGGTGTTGTTGACTCCAACCCCGTATCACAAATATACTAAGGAGTCTCTCATCTCCAACATAATACCTTAATAGGCATTCAGGAGATCTTCTCTAACACTGCACCTTTCAAGGCACTAAAGAGAATTGTTTCCAACACCGCACCCTAACAGGGTGCTAAGGAAATCTTGCCATATGGTCTTTATCATCTCCTATACTCTAGGGTGAGCTCCCACCACTCAGATCATGCTTTCTTGAACCATTTAAGGTTCCCTTTTCACAATTTACACTTTCTTATACATAACATATATATATATAGCACTTTACATTACAAAGCACAATTTCAATGCTCATTTCGACCAAAAGTCATTTTACACACATAATTACTCAATGCCACAAAACATGCTCTCAATTCAAAACCAATTTATGCATGACATAGCATACTAATATACAGTTACAATAAATAGTCAAACAAAAGAAGTTATTCGATTACCTCAACCCTTCTATCACTAGAAAGGTTACCCGTGGATTTCCATTATCGTACAAGCTTATCTCAAGCTTTCTTTCTCTACTCACTCGCCCAATATGCCAATCTGAACACATTTGACACATTTTAATCATTTGGTCTATTTTAACCAAAAACTCATTTTTACTATTTAGGGCTATATTCATCCGTAAACTCTTTTCCACTTATCCATTCTAAGTCCATAACTACCCAATCACTACTTTACATTACCTCGATCGGTCTTATTTCACTCAAGATAGATTTTTCCCCTAACTTTCTCTCTCTAAAGGCCAAAATTAAGCCACCGAGTTCAAAGTTCTACGGTTCAGCTCTAAACTAGTCACAAAGCTCTAATTTAACTTCCAAGAACATTTTTATCACTATTGGGAAAGAATCAAACACCTCAAATTCCACCGATTTAATTTCCCTATAACTTATTTTCAAAGAAATTTGTGTAGAATGGAAGGTAAAAGTTATACGTAGCTTACCTGGCAAGTTACCAATCCAATTCACCTTCCACCATTCCAAAATGACTTAACCTAGCTCCTCAGCCCTTCTCCTCTCTCAATTTCATGTGTTTCTCAAATTTTCTCCTTTGAAATTTCTGAAAATTCATGACTTATGAAGTGAATTTCTGGTCCATACACCGTGGCGCATGCAGCACAAGTTGCGGCGTGTGGCACAGTGAGATTCATTCTCACCACGCACACTTGCTTCAACCCAAAACGCACTCCTATCACCCATAACTATTCATACAACACACAAACAAGTCAAAATACTAATTAATCATCCGAATCTCTAATCCTACTTAAATTTCCACTTCACCCATGATTAACCTCTAAACTTAGGATTAAAAAATTTAGGATGTTACAAACTACTCTTTGAAAAATGCAACTTCTTGACATTGAAGATAAAGGAAAAGATGACAATGAAGACTCTGTCAGTTTTACAACTCTAACCACTTTAACAATACTAAGTGCTTCTTAAAGGAAAAATAAAGCAACTAGTACTAGACCTACTATTATTCTAAGCTCCTTACTACTTGCAAATGAGAATAACATCTAAATTGATCCTGTCAAAAAGGCAATAGCTTCAAAATAGGTTCAAAACCATAAAGAGAAAACCACTCTCTTTTTAGTAAAGCTTCAAGATGCTATCTCCTTCTTATCGGTATCATCTATTTCAATTTTTTTTCTTTAACTTAATTCGTTATACTGATACCTATTTATTCATTATTGTGTTTGTGTTTCTCTTGATCATATTGATATAAACTGATTTATACCAATATCAAATGTCATCATACCCATATGAACTTCTTCATACAGATATAAATTCCTTTCTTACAATGTCTTTTTTTGTTTTTCATCTCGGTATATGTTTTTTCCTACCTGTATGAGATTCAAGCTCCCTTTTGTCTCACATTCATACTCATACTGGTACCAAACTCTTTGTTGTCATATAAAGATGAAGATTTCTATAATATTTTTCACATACCAAAATAGAGTATCCTTTATTGTCTCTTATTTCTTTCTAATCTTAATCATTTTAACTCTTTTTAGTTACATTCATTATTTTATCTATCTAGCTTACCTTTAAAACTCTTCCACAAGTTTAAATTATTATTTCTCTCATCTTGATATTTTCTCATACTCATATCTAAATTATCCTACCGATATTAATATTTTCTACTTTCTATTAGAGCATTTAATGCTTATAATCATAACTTTCTTCAAGGTTCCAAAAACATGCAAATACTTCTGAAAGGCACTATTTTATTGGCTTAAAGTGTGCAAAACACAAAATAATGAAGAATGAAGACCTTAATAACTAATTTATAAGTCTAAAGGATTTATTTCAAGGATAAACTATAAACTTGACTCATTTATAAAGCAAAGATAACACAAAAGTTATTAAAGCCAATTACATGCATTTATTGTTTAACAACCTTTGATATTATGTAACATCCTAAATTTCAATCCAGGAAGACTAGTTACTAATCAAGGGTAAATTAGTAATTAGTAGATTGATTTTGCTTCGACTATTGAGTCGGTGTTTTTTGTTGTTTGGATGTTACATTAATAGGATTGAAGGGTAAAATGGTAGTCTAAGGCATAATGCACGAGCACAAGTAAGATTGACCTTACTGTGCCACGCGCCGTGGCGGAAGCTGCATGCGCCGCGACACATTGTATAGGAATCACTTAAAGTTGACAAGATCAACTTATGAAATTAGAAGAGAAAGTGCTGGGAAACACAACTGGAGAGGAGAAGAGGTTATCATATGCTGGGGCATGCCATATCTAGAGGTTTAAAGTTTGCTTCAATTAGTAACTTGCTGGGTAAGTATCACACAATCCTAATCTTCAATTCTAGCCTATTTTTATTGATTTTTTTTAGTTGAGAAATTGGATCATGAAGTTTTAAGGTGTTAAAATCTAGAAAAAGTGTTGAAAAGGTGCTATCAAATAAGAAACTAGGGTTTTGTGACTAGTATGGAGTTGAATGGTTGAGCTTTAAGGATTTAGGCTTAAAATAACCTAAAAGTTAGGTTAAGTGGTGAAAATTGGTTGGATAAATGAGTTAGGAGGTTGTTATAGTTATTTGGATAGCCTATAAGGCTAAGAACTATAGATAATGGACTTGTGGATTCAAAAGATGTTAATTGGACTATTTTATGAGTTAAGGGATTCAATTTAGTCAAATCAATACCTATGTTAAATATTGAGAATTAATTGAGTAGCATTATGCTGTGTAGATTGAGCACCTGTGATATTGCCCATGAGAATCTATGCCCCTGGGAGGTTAGTGTGGTTAGTAACCCTTAGTAGTAAGGGTTAACGGTAACTGGAATAACCTTTTTACTTGTTTGTGTAACAACCTGAATTTCTTAATCCCAAGTTTAGCGGCTACTAAGGGAAGATAGTAATTAGTATGAGATTAGAGATTTAGATGATTCCTTGATGATTTGCATTTTAGGTCAAAGCAAGTACACACGGTGAGAATAAATCTCACTGTACCACACACTATGGCTTGTACTGCATACACCACAACATATAGACTAAAAAAATCACTTCTTAAGTCTTGAAATTAGGTGATTTTTAGGAGTAAAAATCTGAGAAACATATAAGAGAGGAGAGGTGAAGGGCTGAGAAGCTAAGTCAAGCCATTTTAGGTCGTTGGAAGAGATTTGGATCAATAACTTGTTAGGTAAGCTACATATAACTCTTACCTTCCATTCTACACAAATTTCTCTAAAAATGAGTTACAGGAAAATTGAATTGGTTGAATTTGAGGGGTTTGATTCTTTCTCAATAGTAGTAAAAAGTTTCTCAAGAGTTAAATTAGAGCTTTGCGGCTGGTTTAAAGCTGAATGATAGATCTTTGAAATCGTAGGCTCAATTTTAGCCCTTAGAGAGAGAAATTTTAGGTAAAAATTTGATTTGAGTAAAATAAGATCAGTTGAAGTGATATAAAGTAGTAATTAGGTAGTCATAGATCTAGAATAGATAAATGAAAAATAGTTTACGGATGAATATAGCCCTAAGTAGTAAAAAATGAGTTTTTGGTCAAAATGGACCAAATGTTTAAAATGTGCTATATGTGTTTAGATTGGCATGTTTGATGCGTGAGTAGAGGAAGGAAGCTTGAGATAAGCTTATGTGATAGTTGAAATCTACGGGTAACCTTTCTAGTGATAGAAAGGTTGAGGTAACCGAATAACTTCTTTTGTTTGACTGTTTATTGTAACTGTATATTAGTATGCTATGTACTGGATGAAATGGTTTTAAACTAAGCATGTTTTATAGCATTGTGTGATTGTTGTGTGAAATGGCTTTTAATTGAAATAAAGTATTGAAATGTGTGATTTTAAATGGAATGTAATATGTGTGTGTGTGTTATGTTGAGAAATGAGTAAAGTGATAAATGGGAACCTTAAATGGTTTAAAAAAGTATGATCATAGGCATGGGAGTTCACCTGAGTAGAGGAGATGATAAAGGCCATATGGTAAGGTTTCCTTAGTACCCAATAAGGTATGGTGTTAGAAATAATTCTCCTTAGTGCCTATTAATGTGGTGCTGGAGATAAGAGATTCCTTAGTATCTTTGTGATACGGTGTTGGAATCAGTGATGCCTCATTATATATATTGGGGGAAATTATAGTTTGCATTGTGCATTAGAACATCTTTGGCTGAGTGATTTTACCATTGCAGGTGAGCTTAAGGCTAATGAGAGTGTACGTTAGTCTAAGGTGAGCCTATAGTTTTGTGTTGGGTGATTTGGAGGTTCAATTGGTAGTGATCATGCTAGCATACTATGTGATATGATGAGATATACTTTGAGATGACATGAAATCATATGTGATTGATAAAAAGTTGAGAATGAAATGAGATACATGATATAAATGCTTAATTATGAGGTTTTCATGATATATTATGTTTACTTCTATATTGTTGCATGAGATAGTCAATAGGAATGAGTTATTCTATAAATGAGATTTTTATCTCACACCTGTAGTTATATGTTTACAGGACTAAGTAGTAATCAAGGCAAGGGAAGATAGTTTGGACTGGCTTGAATTGTGAAGCCGTGTACTCTGAGTTTGTGTAATGGACTGAACTAAGATTGTATATATTAGTGTAAATGAGTTGCCATGGGGTTGCATGCATAATTTGAGTAGGCATTTTATGAAATCTAGCTTGATTATGTGTATATGTGTTGATTGAAACAAGGGGCTATGATGTGAGAATATTGTGTCAAAATGAATATGTGTTGGTGAATCTTAAGCCAAGGAATAAAGTATGATGAAATGAATAATTTGGGGGCTAAAATTATATTGTAAACATGAATATGTATAAATGTATTGAGAAATAGCCAAGTCGGCTAAGTTATGCCATGAAACGTAACCTTATATATCCACACAACATTGGAGAAGATTACGATGTCACCACAAAACTCACAACAATCAGTAAATAAATGTTTTTTAAAAAGCTTAGGCCCAAGACTTATTTTACAAATCCATTCAAAATCACAATTCAATCAAAGAAAAATAAAGTGAAAGTAATATGCATATTAGTCTAACAAGTAATGGACATAACCCCATTCCAATGCATGTATTTTCATTATAAAATTAAGCTGAGATTTAGTCTGTGCGCCGTGCATATGGCGCAGAGCCACATGCTCAATTTTTTTATGTTGTGCATCGTGGCATATGACACTATTTGCTATGACACGTCTGTCCAATTTTCTGCTGTCATTTTGATAGCAAAAATGATAAACTTTGGCGTGTGCCATTTTTGCATATGACATCCGATTGAAGTGATTCAAGCATTCACATGAAGCTTAGCTTGTATGCTAACTTGGACACGATCCAATGGTCTAATCAAAATTTAGACACCCAAGGGCAAAAGTCACCTTTTTTGAAAAATTTGTGCATCCAAGCACTCAAATCAACCCCTTTTACTCATTAGACCTTACTAAGCCTTGCATTAAGTTCAAAAGGATCCAACATACCTGATTGACAATAATATCTCAATCATACTCATATTTATTAAAATTTAACCCTTCTACAGTCAATTTCTACAATTCACTAACTTTACACACTATGTCATTTCTTGGCATAACTTAGCCCACTTGGCTATTTCTTAATACATTCATACATATTCATGTTCATAATATAATTTTAGCCCCCAAATTACACATTTCATCATACTTTGTCCCTTAGCTTAAGATTCACCAACACACATTCATTTTGACACAATATTGTCAACTCATATCCCCTTGTTTCAATCAACACATATATATATAATTAGGCTAGATTTCACAAAATCCCTATTCAAATCATGCATGCAACCTCATGGCAACTCATTTACACTAATATATACAGTCTTAATTCAATTCATTATGTAAACTCAAAGTACAGAGCTTCACAACTCAAGCCGGTCCAAACTCTCTTACCTTGCCGTGATCACTACTCAGTCCTATAAATATATAACCATGGGGGTGAGATAAAAATTTTAGTAACAAAATAACTCACTCCTATTGAGTATCTCATGCAACAATATAGAAGTAAAGATAATATATCATGAAAACCTCATAATATAGCATTTATATCACATATCTCATTTCATTCTCAACTTTTCATTAATCACATAGGATTTCATGTCATCTCAAAGCATATCTCATCATATCACATAGTATGCTAGCATGATTACTACCAACTAAAATTCCAAATTACCCCAACACAAAACCATAAGCTCACCTTAGACCAACATACACTCTCATTAGCCTTGAGCTCACCTGTAGTGGTAAAATCACCCGGCCAAAGATGTTCTAACACATAATACGGACTACGGTTTCCCCCAATACACATAATGGGGCGTTATTGACTCCAACACTATATCACAAAGATACTAAGGAATCTCTTATCTCCAGCACCGTACCTCAATAGGCACTAAGAAAATCTTCTCCTACACTGCACCTTTTAAGGCATCAAGAAGAATTATTTCCAACACCATACCCTATCTAGTTCTGAGGAAACCTTGCCATATGGTGTTTATCATCTCCTCCACTCGGGTGAACTCCCACCCCTCTGATCATGTTGTTTCGAACCATTTAAGGTTCTCATTTATCCTTTACTCATTTCTCAACATAATATACACACGCACACACACACAGATGTATATATTACATTCCATTTGAAATCACACATTTCAATACTTTATTTCAAATAAAAGCTATTTCAAAAATAATTATACAATGCAATAAAACATGCTCAGTTTAAAACCATTTCATCCACTACATAGCATACTAACATACAATTATAATAAACAGTCAAACAAAGGAAGTTACATAGTTATCTCAACCCTTCTATCACTAGAAAGGTTACCTTTGAATTTTAACTATTACACAAGCTTATCTCAAGCATCCTTCCTCTACTCATGCGTCCAATATGCCAATTTGAACACATTTGGCACATTTTAATCATTTGGTCCATTTTGATCAAAAATTCATTTTTTTACTACTTTGGGCTATATTCATCCATAAAAATTTCTCCATTTATCCATTCTAGATCCACAACTACTTAATTACTACTTTACATCACCTCAACTCATCTTATTTTACTTAAATTAAAATTTTACCCTAACTTTCTCTCTCTAAGGGTTAAAATTGAGCCTATAATTTTAAAGCTCTACCATTCAACTTTAAACCAGTCACAAAGCTCTAATTTAACTCTCAATAACCTTTTTAACTATTGAACAAGAATCAAACCCCTCAAATTCTACCGATTCAATTTTCCTATAACTCATTTTTAGAGAAATTTGTATAGAATGGAAGGTAAGAGTTATACGTAGATTACTTGACAAGTTATCGATCTAAATCATCTTTTAATAACTAAAATGGCTTGACTTAGCTTCTCAGCCCTTCACCTCTCCTCTCTCATGTGTTTCTCATATTTTTACTTTTTAAAATGACCTAATTTCACAACTTAAGAAGTGATTTTTTAGTCCATACGCAACAATGAATGCAACACAAGCTGCACATGGCACAGTAAAATTTATTCTTACCATGCACACTATCTTTGACCTAAAATGCACTCATCTCTCTTATATCTGCTCATACAATACACCAAGTCAAATCACTAAGGAATCATCTGAATCTCTAATCCTACACTAATTACCATCCTCCCTCGATTAACTGCTAAACTTGAGATTAAGAAATTGAAGATGTTACAGTTTGTTTGTGAAATTGTTTACAAGTATTTTAATATAACTATGTGCATTATGTTGTGAACTGATAGAGTATCAGCATTATAAAAGAATATGCATGCGAGTATGTGAGTATTAGTTGAAATGAATTTGAAAAGTGACATGTGCACTAACATGCATCACATCTGTGAGATATACCCTGGATTATGGTAGGCAAAAATATGGCCCTACCATTAGGAGGTCCAAGAAGTCCTGATGATCTAAAGTATAGAGCTTGACTCTGCAAGGATGGACCTAAGAGAAAGAAATCCTAATGATCTAGTGCATTGAGCTTGACTCTATCATGACATACCTAAGATATTGAATGATCCACGAGGTTACCCTAAACTAGGATAGGGGGTTATGGTCCTGCTCTATATAAGGCTAGAAAGTCCTAATGATCTAGAGCATAGAGTTTAACTCTACCATGACAGACCTAGGACACCACCCATACGCAAAGAGGATTGCCTAGTCTGAGCAGTGGTATAGTAGGCCCTGTTCCATGTGACTGGAAGTCCTGGTCTAAGCATAAAGATTACTTTGCTAGGTGAAACTAGGAATGCATTGCATGAGCATGATGAGATTGATGAGAATGAATTCCTATATATGCATATGATATTTCTTTTACTAAGTCACATGCTACTTTCGAGTTACTAGGACGTATGTCTTACTTCATTACTTTTGAACATAGGTGAAGAGAGTATAAGAAGGTCAAGAAAGGAAGTGAGCAAAAAGTAGCTTCATTTGGTAGTGGTATAACTATTATATGTATATATGAATGTATAATGTTGTATATAGAGTTTGAGTTGCCAAATAAGATGCATAAGTAGTTGTGTATATAAATGATGTTATGAATACTTGCTTATATATATATGATGTTGCATCTACTTAGGGTGCCCCAGTGTATATGATATTGTGTAACTTGTTCCACTAGTGTATATGTGTTGAATGTGAAATGGATTGTGAATTGTGTATATATGTGAGAACTTGACAAAAATGGTGAGGCGGAGCTCCATGTGAAAGAGTCGAGTATATTATGATTACTAACTATATGGTGAGGCAGAACCCCATATGTAAGAGTCAAAGGGTTGAAAGTAGAGTAAGTCTAATTATGTATATGAGTTTTTTTATTGTGCCTCATAAGTCCACAAGTGTGTAATGTGGCGCTAAGAGGTCAAATTGAGTAAATGATATGATATATGCGGTTAGTAGTATCAGTCAGGTGTACATGGTCTTTTTGGACTCAGTTTAAGGCCCGGAGTGGTTTAATAGGATAAGGAATAAGAATTGAGTGGTTAAGGTGCAAGTTTTTGAAAGAAAAATGACTTTTTACACTTGAGTGTCCAATTTTAGATTAGGCATTCAGATTAAGTCCAAACTTATTACATTAGCTAATATATATTATAAGCTTCATGCAAGCACTTGAATCACTCCAATTGAATGTTGGATGTAGAAATAGTGCACGGCGAAAGTTTGTCTTCTTGTCATATGATAGTAGAAATTGCTGTCATGTACATCGTGGTGCATGACACAGATAGAAATAGAGCATGTTGCTCTATACCATATGCTGTAGTGCATGGTTTTTTTTTCAGGGTTGAGATGTTGTGTCTTGAATTATGTATTTATGCTTCTGTTAGCCCCTCTTATTTGAATATATGTTTTAAGAAGTTGGGATCTAGTGATTTGAAAATGAATAAAGGATTATTACTCTGATATTAATTTGTGATTGTATTATTGATTGTGTGGTTAGGAATGGTAAAGTTTGGATTGAGTTAGGACTTTACATATTACATTTATTATTTTAAGAGCTTTACTGACTGCATATTCATAGAGTTTTGTTACAGTACTGATTCATTATTGAATTCACTTAGTTCATCTCTATATCTCACTCTTGAAATAGAGTAACTTAAGTTCAGGGAGCTTAAGGGGATTTGAAATCACCTTTATGAGGGGGAAAGTTTCAGACTTAGGGTCTGTTTAGGTGAGTTGCTTTTCACATCCCAAAAGAACTTTTCCACTTTTAGGATGTGAAAAGCTATTTAGGTGTATTTTAAAGAGATCAGATGTGCTTTAGAAAAGTACTTTCCAATTGGTCTGAATGTAAATTTTTAAAAGCTTAATTGCTTGCTTTTTAAATGAAATATGGAGGATGAGATTATTAATGACTGGTATTGACCATCATACCCTTATTACTTGTCATCACTTCTCGTGATTCCCATCTCTACTCCTCCCTATCTCATGTCTTCACTCCCATCTTTGCTCCTCCCTTATTATTTCATGTCATATTTTTAATATATTATGTTTGTATAACAATAATTACAAGTTATCATAAATTAAAGTCCTTTTGATCATTATATATTTAAAAGTACAAATCATCATTAATCCAAACAATATTCATTTTACCAAATTGATTTTTTAACAAAAATGTATGCAAACACAAATTTTATTATAACAATTAACTTTTACCAAATTAACTTTGGCCAAATAAATTTTTAGTAAATGAACTTTTGGAAAACTAAAGCCAAACACACACTTAGTTAAAAGTTTATGCTATACTGAGGCAGCCAAGAGCTTGGTTCAATCTTACTTAATAAAGAAATCATAAGGGTGCCTTCGAGACTAGACGTAGGCTCAAGTGGTTAAAGTTGAACCAAGATAAACTATCTATATAAAGCTTCTCTTCTCTTCACTCTAATTTTATTGGTGATATCATTCCTCCCTTTTATTCTTATTTGCATAAATTATTATGAATTTTAATTAGCCCAATTCACCCCCTTTAGCGGATTTTATAGCTTCTTGTATCAAGTCATGCATAGTGTCACTCTATGGTCTTCTAGTTTTGCAATTTGTCATGTAATATAATCTTTAAGCCATATAATCTTCATCCAAATCCTTATTTATATATGCAATTATACAATGCCATTTTCAAGGTCCTAAGTTACAAAACATGACGATCTAGTATTAATATCTTTGTCTTGGAACATCCTATGACTTATGTCCTTTGATGTCTTTTTCTAACTTATACTGAATTTGAATCTCAACCTTGTTCCATTGATCTTAGAAAGACAAAAGATACAAAATAAGCTAATGTCCCAAAATTTTCTAAAATTTTCCAAAATGAACCAAAATACCCCTAGTTTAATAATGAACCCTAATTGATTTCAAAGGCTACAAAATGCTTAATTATACAAGAATTGAATTCCCATAAACACAATAATGCAAGAAAATCATCATAAAATATATGTAAATAACGCAATATGTCAGTTTTGATGACACAAAACCCACCCTATTTCACTTATTTTACACTCCCACATTTTGAAAAAGACATCTAACTAAATATTACACAATTCATTCCTCATTCTCACTCTGGAACTCATGCCCTCTCACTCTCTTAATTCTCTCATTTTTCCAGCACCAATTCCTCTCAGTCTTCTTCATTTTCTCTTATTGTTCTTCGCTTTCTAGCCATAAGCCTCCCTTCTTAATCAAGATTTGAATCCATAGAAGTCATCAATGGAATGAATTGAACTTGGTTGGAGGAGAAAACTACCATAAGAGGCTAGATTATTCAAGCTTTCTAAGGAAGATGAAGCCATTACTTGAGTTTTTCTAAACCTTCTTATTTTTAATTGCTTTGAATTCTTCTCATCTCCTTCTTAGATTCTTTAGTTCGTGCTCTTATGATTCAATCTAGGTCTTAGTTGATTCATATTGGTCAAATTTTACTCGTAAAGAAGGAGAGAATATGTGTTTAATTCTTGGATTGGTTGTGCACATTAAGTGTTTATGTTTATACTCCAATGACTTGATGTATGAAAGCAATATTATTTCAATCTCTTGTTATGTTGGTTGTGCATATTTGTTAGATATAGCAAAACACCCAAGAAGAGGGTGAATTGGGTGTTTGATGAAATTTTGGTTCTTTAAAAATCTTTTCAACAAGACTGTGTTCAAAGGAAGATTTTGGTAAATTTGAGTTATAAATTATATGTGTAAGAATGCCAAAGTTATTTTCACAATCTTAATATGTGTATGAATGTTTAGAAGTAATTTGTAAGTGCAAGTTTGAGTAAGAGCAAGTAGATATATCAAATTCAATTTCATATACTAAAACATAGCATTTACTAAGGTTTCTAGAAATGTAAAGAGTTAAGGGAAGAGAGATTGCAAATAATAGTTTATTCTAGTTTAGGCCCTCCTCTTGTGCCTGCATCTAGGCCCCAAGCAACTACTTGAAATTTCTTTACTATAACATAAGCTTGAGTGAGTACTTGCCACCTTAATACATTCACAAGTTTAATATAGGCACTTGTGAGCCTTTATAACAACTCAATTTGCTAGTGAGCTTCTTTTACCAAGAGAACAACCTTTCTTGATTCTAAGAAAAATCTCTCTCACAACATTATAAAGGTTTTAGGTATGCAAATTACTCACTTGAAACTCTCTTTAAGAGTAATAATGAGTACAACAAGCTCTAATACTCATATGATGAACATATTGATGATATTGGCTCAAGAACAATGATTTTTGTATAATAAGAGTAATATGATCATGAATTTCATAGCTCAATAATTTTTTAGGTTAATCTCATGTCAAGATCAGTTTGGAGTGTTGAATTTATATTTATGGAGTGAAATATGTGTTAGAGACATCAAATGATCATTTGTAAACATACATAATGAATATAGCTGTAACATTCTGAAATTTTAAGACTCGATTTATTTTAAAAAAATAAAATAAAATATCTATAATTAAATTAAAATTAAGAATAATTTGATAGAGATCCAGAGTTTGAATTTTACTAAGCAAAAGTTGGGTTTTATTTTATTTTTAACTATGAAAAAAATTACCAAAGTTGACTCGAGCTTTTATGCTATAATAAAAAATGTTGGACCTTTTCTTGTAATTTTTTCCAAAGTCTTATATTAGCAGTTTAAGAGGAAAAAATGAATGCAAAAATAAAAATTTAAAAAGGAAAGAAATGCACGAACAAGAAAAGAAAAGAAGAGGAGATGGTGGAGAGAGGAGAAAGAGAAGGAAGCCAGAGCTCAGATCTATGAGGCTTTGCGGCCCTTGCAAGCTTGGCTACACGGTAGGTAAACTCCCTACTTCAATCCTCTTCCTTCCCTCTTGATTTTCTTCAATTTTTGGAAGAGGGAATTTCTAGATTTTGATCCCAAAAGCTTTATTCTTATAAGCTTTTATTTCTCTGGATCCTAGGGAGGATGTTTTGAGTTTCTATATAATTATCTAATATTTTGAGTGGATAATTGGATGAAAAGATGTGTTTTGGGCATAAATTAAACCCTGAGGGATTGGGTTTTGCTCTTTAATGATTTAAGCCTATTGATTTAGTTATAATTTTGCTATTTGAGCCCAATAAGATTTAAATTAAGGTTTGTTTTTTATTATAAGAGCTAATGGTGAAAGTTGGTGACACTAAGTGAAGGTTTTTAATTGATTAAAAATTATATGAATTGGAAATTAGCCTAGTGATGGCAAATAAATGATTTTAGTGGTTAAGTAATACTATGTGAACGGTTGGTTTAATATATGGACCATTAGGATGGATTATGACTCATTGACCCAAGTTGTGTGGTATAAGTTATCGTCTTCATTAATACTATTTGTCATGATAAGTGATATGGATCACTTATATGTTGTAGGAATTGTTCGTGAAACTTATTGAGAAGTCAAGGAGCAAACCAAGTCCTATTTTGTACAAGAGGAAACCCTTTTGGTACCAAAAGGTTGAGGTAACAGGAGAATTTATATTTCTTCTTACTTTGTTTTAGCTATTTTTGAATAAATATTACTAGCTATCATGTATTACATGTTTTAAAAGATTAAATGTGCTTTATAAGGGGTTATAGGGTACTACTTTGATTATAGTGCAAATATGTTTTTTCTAATTGTTTAACAATAATGTTTTTATGGAAACGATATTTGTTTGCATGTATTATAATCATAAAGAATAGAAGTTGCACTTAAGAAAGTGTAACTAAGTAAGGTACCTTAGATAGGCTAAGGAACCGTTTAAGGGAGATTTATAAATATTATACTATCTTAGAGTGTCGAAGTGGTCAATACTCGGGAAAGGTAGACACAAATAAAAGGTATGATCTCGGTAGGAGTTCACCAATGAGAAGGTGTGGACTTTTGATATCTATGACACACTGCCACTACTCAGTGTTGCCTCACGTATTGTGGGCTCAGTGCACTAAAGTGGTTAGTGTATTGAGTGTTTGACACCTCTCAATGGGAGAGGAAATCTGACATATGAAGTGTGAGGTTAAATATCTAGGCCAAGGTAGCCCTCACATGGAGAGTAAGTTCAGCTGGCTCTGGGAGGGAGTTAGCTTTGACTGCTTAGGATTCACGTCGAAGGGGCATAGGCGATTTGGTGGATTAGATCATGCCTTAAATTATGTTTTGTGCCTATGGAGGTATAAGTGGGTATAAGGTTTACTTGCGAGTTAAAGAGTGCCAAAAGGCATTTTAAATGGTTAAATTATATACTATGTTGAATTTATTATTTGTTTATTCGATTATGGCTTACTTTATAACAATCAATGTAGATTTCTCTGTTATTGAGACTGTGATTGTCTCACCCCTTTCTTTTCAATATTTCTAGGTCCAGGCGAAAGAACCAGTAGAGGACGGGAAAAGGAGCATAGCTAGGGGTTTTTTGTGAATTGTAAAGAACTGCAACCCCTTTCTTTTGAGCAAATCTATTGTAATGTATTTAGAATTAGGGTGCTAGTAGGATGTGATTATGCATATGTGTGTGAGTATGTGTGGATTGTATAACTTGTGTATGAATTTTTGTTTGCTTGTAGACTTGTGGCTAGGAAACTTGGTTATGGTGTGTGGTTTTGATGGATTTATTTAGTAGACCAAGTTTTTACTACAAGCAAATATTTATTTTGGTATATATGTGACTCTACAAGCAAATGCAGAGTGGTTGCATTGCAAATGGTGTGCTATGGGCAAACATATACCTTGGATAGAGAGAGTGGGTACGTGGGCCCCATAGAGATCTTTGAACCAAGTGAAAATGTTTAACGTGTGTATTCATATGTGTATATGATATTTGGAATAGTTTTTAGCCACTCTTGTGTGATTTGTGCATTTTGGGGGTTTAGGGTCCATTTTGGGAAATGGCACCTGGGTAGTCAAATTTGGGTATAAAGGGTTTTTCTATCATTTAAACACTCTATCAGGTGTTTTTAGTCCTATTTGACGTGTCCAAAGTGTTCTCATAGGTTTGTGACCATTAGGATGAGATTTGGACAATTTTGAAAATGGTTTTTACTAAAAAACAGCACTTTTGCATTCGAATGTCCAAATGTTAATCTGACTGTTGGATTTCTCTAAAATTTGGGTCGCAAGTAAAATCTTTTATAAGATTTGTGTGGGCTTTAGAATCACATCAATTGGACATTAGATGGAGAAATGGCGTACTCCGAAATTTGGTACGGAGGAGCTGTCATGACAGCAAAAGTGCTGTCATGACAACAACAGTAATGATGTTGCAACATGCACAAAATTCAATCCGTCCGTTGGATTTTTCAAAAATTTGGTATGCTAATAGTACTATTTAAAAGTGATATGTGAGCTTTAGAATTGCTCTAATCAGAGGTCAGATGATGAAATGGTGCACTCCGAAAGTTAGTCCGGAGGTGCTGTCATGACAACTTTTTAGTTGTCATAACAGCAAAAATGACCAAACTTTTAATATATCTAATTTTTAATCCGACCTTTGAATCTTTTTGAAATTTGGTGCACTTATAGTCCCTTTGAATGTGATGTGTGAGCTTTAAAATTTCTTCGATCGGGGATCAGATGATAGAACGGTGCCTCCCGGAAGTTGGCCCGGGAGGGCTGTTATGATAGCAATTTAATGCTGTCATGACAGCATCTTTTTACCTCGCTTTCACCTAGATTGCTTCCGTGCGCTATAGATAAAACTTATAAATTTTTTTTATTTAAAAATTTTTTTAAATTTTTACTTTACAATCGTGTATCTGCTTAGTGATTTAAATGGTTTGTTTTCTAAGTTGGTTTTAGGATTAACTCCTTAGCCATACTTAGTTTAGTTGAATTGTATGATTTTTGGATAACACTCAGGGCAAGTGTTACAATAGCCATTGGTGCATTTTCTAATGAGTATATATCCAATGCTTAATCAGGTGAGTTTTGGAGGTTACTCAAGTAAATTTGACATATCACGTGACTTTTGGAAGTGTCTCACGTATGATTTGGCTTTTAGAGCTTATTCAATGCTTCTGGAGGTCTATCTCACGTGTAACAGGTAGAATCACACGTGATTGAGCATTTAAAAGCTATTCAGAATGAAAATGGACTTCTAGAGGCATTTTCATGAATGATCCGGAAGTTCTCTCCCGTGAGTTTTAATACTAGTGCAAAATCATGCGTGGTTGACTACTACTTTCATGTGTGAGTATGCAGTTGCACTGTGTAAGACTTCATAATGTCCTAACTCACTAAATATAACTCTAAATTTAACAAATTATATATCGTTGGAAAGCTATTGAACTCTAGTTGTTCATTGAAACAACTTTCACACTCAAATGCAACATACATTTTGAGATATGATCAAAAGAGTGTACAAAGGTCAAGATTGAAATCTGTACAAAATCAATATCTCAACACTCAAATTCTAAAGTTCATATCTTTCTCAATAGAACTCTATTTTGAACAAATAAAATCTCATTGAAAAGCTATTGGAGTCTAGTTTCAATTAAGATATGTTTCACATTAAAATGATCTTTTTAGTAAGATATAGGACACAAAACATGACTGAAGATCAAAACTAATTTTTTGCATAATTTCCTTTCCAAGGTTTACATTTAAAGTTTTCATGACCTTTTTCAACTTAACTCCATTTTGAGTAAATAGAACATCTTTGAAAACTTTATGGAGTTAATAATCAAAACATTTAGAACCTTGTGAGATATATGTGATCAAAGATGAAAACTATGATTATATAAAATTATATCTCATGCTTTCTCTTAAGAGCTAAAATACATGTTGATTTAAGATTTCTTGAGCCAATACTTCATATCTAAATCAATGAGTTTAACATAAAGACTCCTAGCTTAATGATATTATACCTATCAAGTCCAAGGCTTCCTTGGTGTATTCAAGCTTATATGAATGTCTTTATTCTTTTTAAGCTCTTCTTGCATCATCTTTCTCTTTTTCTTTATGTTCTTCAATAATGAGCGTAGCAAGAAAATAATGACTTCAACTTTGTTTCTTTTCATGCTTACTCTCGTCTTCACCTTGGGTAACCTTAAATGATATATTATAAATAAGATGGTTAATCTAAGTGTCAATATGCATATATCTAAGTTATGAAAGATGATACTTTGAATCACTCTTGGATATAGAATCAATTCAAGATAAGGAAAAAATATGATAGTATAAAATAACTTTGATGCACACAAATCATTTTTTCAAACCTCATGTAATATGGAACAATATAGGTAAAAATGCTTTAAAGCACTTGTTTCATATACATAGTTAACTACTAAATATATGAAAGCAATTAAGCATAAGTATAGTTAACTTGTCTATATTTGTCATCATCAAAACTTAAGCTAACATCTAATGTCACAAGTCATTATGTCCAACAATCTCCTCCTTTTTGATGAGGAGAAATCACCTATGAAAAATATACTTATATGATAGAAAATAAGTGTTTAGAAAATCATATTTTTCATGATTACTTCTCCCCCTATTTGTCATTAACAAAAAGGCTTTAAAGTAAATGCAAGTGAATACAACAATAAGAAAAGATTTAGAGTTTCTCCTTTATTTTAACTTCTCCCTATATTTTTCATGTGAAGAAATTGGAAATCTGAATTTGAATTCTTCCCTTTATGACTACATCCTGGTGGCCTTGTTTTAGAATTTTCTCCCTCTATTAGAGATATATAAGCATGAAGGTTCTTGATGTTCTTGATTTGAGAAGTCCTCCTCGAAGATGATTCCTTCCCCTTAGTAACACTATTTTGTAACAAGCTGGTAAAGTATTTGGTACACTAGCTTGATTATCCTCAAGGGATTGATTTTTAATTTTGCACAAGGAGTTAAAAGATTTGCTTGCTATTAAAAGTTGATTCTTCTCTATGAATGAATTAAATACTAATTGACAACAAGAAGAATCAAATTAGCAAATATATTGTCATGATAGAAATATATTAAGATATGCTTGTGACATATAGATATTAAATATGAATGTGCAAACTATTCTGTGTGTTAAAACTTGCGAGTGAATAAGTTATCGTCGGGCGTGAAATGATTGACCATTACTAAGCACAATTCTACGTGATAGATTACGTGTGAAACCAACATGCTCTCACGTGTGAAATGGTTGGTAGAATGCTAAAGCTAATTTTTGTGAACAAAACTTGCGTGGAAGCTAAGGACTATCATATGTTAAATGACTAGCTCTAAACTTAGTCTATTTGGGAGGATGAATCATGGGTGGAACATAATATGACTCACACATGAAATAGTAGGCAATAAGATTAAAACTAGTCTGGGTACATATCACGCTTGGAAATACAATGCACTGAAGTAAGATTATGCATGATCGAGAGATATGAACAAGTGAATCATGGATCATACATTTGAACAAGGTGAACTTAGCTTGAGATGACTTAAGACTCAATAAAGAAAAATGTGATTGTGCAATAAGTATCAAATTATGTGTGGCTACCATCAGCTTTCACGCATGGTTTTACACTTTGAACAATGCAATAAAGCACAGGTACTAAAGCTTGCATAAACAACAAAGGCTTTCATGCATGGTTTTGCATGCAAAAATAAAGCTTAAGGCATCACACAACATAAATGCTTAATCACGCATGAATCACTTCTTCACACTCATGTGATCTATCAATTTGTGTACCTAACATGCAAAAACTCATAGATAACTTGCATAATCATGCATGATTCTACTTCTCACAATGCAAACAGCTTCTATGAAATACAACACATAAGAAAGGCATAGTTTACAAGCTTTAACATACTTAGATGAGTCTTAATGCATATAAGTAAGACATATGATGCTAAAGATGATGCTGAAGATATGTTTTTCAAAAACAAATAGAGCTCATAACAATTCATGAAGTTTTCAACATCAAAACTTATTATTCATGTAATGCTCCCCTTTAATGAATGTAACTCAAATTTAAATAGATAAGGGTTTATAAATGCTTATTTGAAGACTTGGTAAGTTGATGTAGATTCCATAAAGATTGCTGCCAATTGTTGATGATGTAATTGTCTAACAATTCTAATGAAGCTTGATGCATCTTGATCATTTCCAGCTTCAAGCAACTTGAACTCATCATTTGGCAAGTTGTTGATACTAAAGTAATCTTCCTTCTTATGACAGCATATTATATCAACTTAGATTCCTAAGTCCATGATGAATTGAAAAACTTAGTAGTGATGTTGTCTTGTGATTTACATGGATTTCATCATTGATTCTGACTTAGTCTTATTATCCAAGTATTTTTTTAAATTTGAAGGCTATAAGATGATTATTGAACTTGATCTTGCTATTTTTCTTCAATTTTTAGTTGCTATAACCTCTCCCCCTTTTTCTTCTTCATTTTGCACTTTAGGTTCTAGATGAATCTTCTTCATTCTACTTGGTAGGTTGTTTTAGTTTGAGGGGTCATGTAACATCCTGAATTTCTAAACCTGTGTTAATGACTGATGATAGATTGAATTAGTGATTTCATGTGGGATTAGGGTTTTAGATAATGAAGTATTGTATTAACCCTATTGAGATGTTATTTGAACAAATATGAGTGGAAGAGCGAATTCCCAAATCAGAGCGTGTGAACATAGTATAGATTATTCTACTGTGCCATGTGTTGCAGTGAAGGGTAGATGTGCTACAGCGCATGGTGCAGAAATTAGATTAATTGGGACATGTCCTACTTGAGAAATAGAAGGAAAGAACAAGAGAGAAGGGTTTAAACATAGAGAAGGGGCTCGTAGGGTAAGCAAAATCAAGAGCAAGAGTAATGTTTTCGACCTGTTACTTATTAGGTAAGTCTCGTACTACCATAACTTTGGATTCTATCTTATTTTCTCTTAGTTTTCACTAGTGAAAAATTGAATTCAAAAGTTTTAAGGAGTTGATTTCTTACCTTATAGTAATAAAAAAGTTCTCCAAAACTAAACTAGTACTTTATGACTGGTTTGAGTCAGAATAATAAAGCTTTAAAGCTATAGGTATAATTTGCCCTAATCTAAAGAGAGAGTAGTGAGAGAAAGTTGATTGTGATGAAGTTAGTGTAGGGTGTAGGTGGAACTTGGCTGTAGTAATTGTGAATGAATGTGATTTAGGGAAATGATAGCGATTAGGTGCTTAATTGTGATAATTAGCACTTTTTATCAATAGTGAGATTGACTTTGGTTTGCTAATTCTGTGTAGATTCTAGTGTATGATGCGTAAATAAGCAGAGAGAGATTCAAGTAAGGAGATTACATAGGTAACCCTTTCTATCGGATAGAAAGGTTGAGGTAACTATATAGTTTATTATAATTATTAACTATTATAACTATCTAGAAGTAAATATGAAATAGTAAATTTGTTATTTTATGAGTTTTATGTGTGACTTGATATTGTAAATGGTTTTAGCATGAACATTAATTTGTGAAATGAATTTCAAAGGTTATTGGCTTTGATTAATGTAAATATATGTTATGTATAAAAGTGTATGTTATGGAAATGTGAAAGAAAGCAGTGAAAATTGTGAAAAGAGCATGATCATAGGGGGTGAGAATTCACCTTGGATATGAGGGGATGTGTGTGTGTGGAGAAGTGAGTGAAAAATTCATATGGTCGGCCTAGTACTATTGGACATCTGATGTAGCATTATAAGGGTTGTTACTATAGTAATCCGATACAATATACTATAGGACTGTTACCACGGAACACCTGGATAATCTGGCAACTCCCTAGTACCTGTTAGAATGCAGTTAGGAGTCAACGATGCCTCAATCACAAGAATGTGAAGAGGAAAAACCATAGTCCATAAGCGAGTTAGATTACCTTTAGCCAGGTGTTTCAACCACTAAAAGTGTACTCGGGTCAATGAGTAAATGATCTAGTAGAGCTTATGGTTTCGTGTCAAGGAACACTAGAGGTTCGGTGGTTAGATGATCATGTTAGAGTGTATTTATGTAGAAACACTTTGAAAGGATGAAGTTTCTTCATATTTTAATATATATTTGATATTACCCTAGTTTTATTACTTTGTCATGGTTATTTGTGGTAATAGACATTAAATGATCTACATTGGTTACTGAAATTTTTATCTTACTTGTGGTTATTCATATTTTTCAAGTTCTAGCACTAATAGTTCAAAGAGGAAGGATATAAGCTGAGTTGACATCTCTTGCCTAAGCCTTTTGTAAGAATTAGTGTAATGAGTCCACAAATTATTAGTTATGAACTTGTGTATAAGTTGCCTTATGAATTGAATACATGTGTATAATGTGTTGAACATTGTGTTTTAGTGATTTTGGACTCCCTAGCCCTTTGTATACATGTAAATGGTGAAATGATTGAATGGGCTAGTGGATGGATGTGCATATGTGTGAATATAGGGTGTTTGAAGTGTATGTGCAAATTATAGCCTTGTATAAGATTGGTAACAAGAAATGTGATTTGGCCTAATGTATGATATGGGCGGTTTATAGGCCAATTGTGTGTACATATGTTTTATTGTGTATATGAATGGTCAATCAGGTGTGTATTGTCCATTTGGATATGGTCAAAGCCTAAAAAGTAGCTAATGACATTTGGTTTTGAATTGAGATGCTCGAGTGGCAAATTTTGGCATAAAACGATCAAAATTTACTCGGGTGTCTAATTTTTAAATAGAATATCAAATTGAAACAAAACTAGTGTCATTAGTTAGATTGTGTAACAAGCTTCGTGTAAGTGCTTGAACCACCTTAATTAGACATCGGATGTGAAAATGGCGCACATTTAAAATTTGCACCAGAAATCTGCATTTGACAGTAAATTTAGGTGTGTGCTTTGCGACGCATGTATCCATATACCATAACACATGACACAGAGCTGGCAGCTATGGTCTTTATGCCACATGTTGCTATGCATGTGGCACGAGCTACGGCACACTATCCCAAATTTGACTTAATTTTATTGAAGTGCACATGTTCTCTTATACTTGAATGCACTTTCACCTATTGCTTCAGCTATGTGTAATATTTTATAATATGAGAAATTTGTAAAATGATTTTGGAAATCTTTTCTTGGTATCCTAAAGTTTTCAAAGTAAATGATTTTTGAATTTATTAGAAATGATTGTAGTGGAGTATATGGTAATGTTAGTGAGGGCACTATAGGTCATTTACTCCATAATCTTAAGTATTGCTTCTTTTATAGTTCATATGAGTAGTGAACTGATGTTGGAAGTTGTCTTTTGTATTTTCAAGCTTCATTTCTTCCTTGTAGGCTATTACATTATTGAAGAAATCTCTTGACTATATGAGCTTGTTGCAGATGGATGGCCTACTTCACATGTGTTTTAGATGTCTATTCCATGATAAGCTCTTTGAAACTCTGATCTACATGTGACTTGATTTTGGCAAGCTTCTCAATCATGATCCTTTATTATCTTATGCTTGCTCCCATTTCAAAACATGTATTTTGAATTTGCCACTTCAAGGAAAATTTTTTGGTATGTTTGAAATGAGCATGTCTAGGTAGTCAAGAATAACTTGATTTAGCTTTTAAAACCTCCCAAATCCTTTGACTTTTAGTTCATGCTTGTGTTTGCTTCAATCCACTAAGATTGATGAATCATCATTGAGACATGCTTGTTTTGACTCAGCTTTTCTCATCAATCTCTCTAAAATTCTAATTCATGTGTGGTATACAACTTAGAATTAAGGTAATTAAGAACTTGAAAAATTTTAATATAAATGGTATCCAAATTTTATTGGATCCAATAAGGTTAGATGATTGAAGCTCATTTACTTCTCATCCTTTTAAGATAAAAATCAAACTAACAAAAAAATGATGAAATATGATTATGCCTAAGATGATCATGATTTTAAATCATATTTTGAGTATGAGAAGGACTATAAAATAAGTTGTAAAAACAAACTCCTCATGTGATGTAAGAGGCTATGACATTTTGTATGCAATGCTTCAAAATGTGATTTTCAAAAGCATGCAATTTCTCAAACTTTGATGCATGAATATGTAAAACTTAGTTTAATATGAAATCATTTTTCAAGAGGCATGCATAATTTGCAAAATTCAAACTTGTGAGCTTTCCTTTAGAATAAGTAAACATTCTATCATTTATGCACTTAGGATTATAGCTCAAGGAATGCAAATAGGGTGCAAAGGATGTTTAATCAATGTGAGACCCTATGTGATCAATGACAATATGTAGAATATGAATTTAAGCTCAGAGTATGTCATTGATATGCATATGCAACTTATGCCATGAATTATTAATTTAACAAGTAAGAATCTATCCAAAATGACATCAAACAATACTAAAAGTAAGTGATATTTTTTTGATTTTGACATAGTTGTCATTCTCCTTCTCTAGTAGTCATCTTCTAGGTTTGCCTATTCAATGATAGATGGCTTCCAAGTTCCTTGATTTGATTTGAGCTTTTCTTCCATAGCTATCATATCACGCTTACTATCTAAATGGAATCACAAGCTTGCCATAAAACATTAGCTCCATCCATATCCATTCAAGTAGTTGGCAAATGAAACTTGAAATATAAATATTGATGCATATGAAAAATATTAAGCCAACTTTTCATGAAATCAAGTTTTCCATGAATTTGCATGCATATGAAATCATGAGCAATGTGCACCAAAAATGACAAGTTTCAACCATTTGACAAAATGTGCACAATTCAGTTAGTCCATTTAACAAAATATGATTTGAAAGTAATGAATGATAGATTGCTAAAGGAATGCAACAAGGACTCTTATCTTATTATGAGTATATCAATAAAGTATAGGATAAGGTAAGGAATGATATCACCAATTTTGCACATGTCCTTGTGAGATTGCTTAATTTAGTGTGTGGATGTTGATTTTTTTATCTTCACATAAGTAACACCAATCTTCAAGCCCTAATTGTTCAACTTCCTCAAGATTTGTTCTATTGTCTCTAAGTATAGCATTCTTGAGATGAATCTTACTTTCTTGATCTTCCTACAAAATAATGAAAACCTTTCTCTTTTAAGGTATCTAACTTAACTTGGATCCATTAATTGTTAGCTTATAGGAATCATGATTCATATGCTCTAAAGAATTTTGTCAAGTCATAATAATTGAGCATAATGGATTAAACATGTCTTTATGCATAAAGGATGTTTTTATTTGAAATCAATGTGTATGCACAAAGAGATAATCTATCAACCATTGCAAATCCTTTATAAGAGATTTATCAATAATGATTTTCAAAGGATATGTTATGAAAAATTTATTTCAAAACAGTGTGCAATGTTCATTCCTATGGTCACAATACATAAACCTTAATACCTAATAAGAGTGATGGTATAGGAGATTTTACCAACATTATACCTTGACCTTTGTAATTGGAGGTTTGCATTTTCTCACACAATACATAGGATGTTTAGATTTTATGTAAGTAGCCTTAGGTGCATGTGGTCCTCTCTCATAAATTGTAGACTTCACAAGTCTTTTTAGCACTTGAGAGGTCCTCATTTTCTTGTTTTCCTCAATATAGTTTAATGGTACTATATTGTAGTTCATCCTTGAGGTGTGTGTTCTTATCCATTTCTTCCTCTTTTGATAGAACTTTGCATTTTCAGCAATGTGTGGGACTTTGAGAGATCTCCTTACTGGTATTGACTCTAAGAGTCTTGATTTGTGCTTATAAGAAGCTTCCTGGTCATTTCTTGCTTTCTAACACTGATCTATCTAGTTTCGCTAACTTTGTTCTACACACATGAAATATTAGGATGACATTTTGGTACCTATTTAGCTTTAGGTCCTTGGAGTTAGCATTGGACTTTCCTTGCCCTATAGGAATCCAAATAAACTTGTTTCTCACATTAGAGTTTCTTCTAATATAGCATGTGTGAGAAACATGTCCAAACTGACCACAATAGTTCTAAATAATAGAATGATATGTATTTTGAAAACTTTTGCAATTTATGTGCTTATTGCTTGAACCATTTATAAAATAATATCTTTTCTAAATACTCTCTTTCTAAAAGTATTTCCAGCAATTCTAGAAAAATAAGAATCCAAATTTCTTGTATTCTTTAAAATCGAATTAGTTATAGGTTTGAAAATTGCTCTATAAAAAATTTTAAAATCATATGACTTGTATGCATAAGAATGATTGGAATGATATACCTCAAAAATTTCTTTAGCTTCAAATAGTGACATGACCGATTCTATCATATGAAGCTCTTTATGGGGATCACAATCCTCTTGTCCAAGTGCTTTGACTGAATTATAGAAGTGTTTAATGATTTCTCCTTCTTCAACCTCATCTTTCATGAGTTCTCTAAAAGTTAGTAGGCATTAGTCCTCTTGTTGTTCAAGGTCTAGGGAACTGCTAACACTTTTAATCTCAATATGATCATCAACAGCATAGATAAATTCAAGAGTATCTCAAATAATTTTAGCATTAAAGCAATATTTGATTTTTAGAAAATCAATTTCAATTAAGGCACTATATAAAATCTTCATAATTCTAATATTTAATGAAAATAATTTCCTTTCATTCTTAGTCTAATCTCTTGTAGGTATGAAATCAAAGTCATTTAAAAAAACTTCCCACATATCTAAATCAATGGATTGAATGTAAAGTTGCATTCTTACTTTCTAAAACTAAAAAATTAGTGTTTTGAAGAGCTAGAAGTTTTTCAAGTCAATTCCCTCAAAAACTGAAAAACTTTAAAAACTTGCCATTTATAACTCTTAAGACTATTAAGTCCTTTATCTAAGAACCTAGCTCTGATACCAAATGTTAGATATGGCAAAACACCTGAGAGGGCGTGAATTGGGTGTTTGAGGAAACTTCGGTTCTTTTAAAACATTTTTAGCAAGACTGTGTTCAAAGGAAGATTTTGGCAAATTTGAGTTCTAAACTATGTGTGTTAGAATTCTAAAGTTTTTTTTCACAATCTTAATATGTGCATGATTGTTTAGAAGCAATTTCTAAGTGCAAGTTTGAGTAAGAGCAAGTAGGAATATCAAATTCAATTTTATACACGTAAATATAGCATTTACTAAGGTTGTTAGAAATGTCAAGAGTTAAGGAAAGAGAGATTGCAAATAATGGTTTATCCTAGTTCAGCTCTTCCTCTTGAGCCTACATCCAAGCCCCAAGCAACTACTTGAAATTTCTTCACAATAACACAAGTTTGAGGGGGTGCTTGCCACCTCAGTACTTCCACAAGTTTAATTTAGGTACCTGTGAGCCTTTACAACAACTCACTTTGCTAGTAAGCTTCTTTTTCTAAGGGAACAATCTCTCTTGATTCTAAGGAAAATCTCTCTCTCACTTTCACAAAGGTTTTGAGTATGTGAATCATTCACTTAAAACTCTCTCTAAGAGTAATGATGAGTATAATGAAGCTCTAATATTCAAATGATGAAGATATTGATGATATTGGCTCAAGAATAATGATTTTCATATAATAAGAGTAATATGATCATGAATTTCATAACTTAATGATTTCTGAGGTTAATCTCATGTCAAGATCAGTTTGGAGTATTGAATTTACAGTTTATAGAGTGAAATATGTGTTAGAGACATCAAATGACTATTTGGAGATGTTGTACAGTAAATATAGCCATTGGTGCATTTTCTTGTGAGTGTCCATTGTTTAATCATGTGAGTTTTGGAGGTTACTCAAGCAAAAATGACATATCACATGAGTTTTAGAAGTATGTCACTCGTGATTTGGCTTATAGAGCTTATTCAATGCTTCTAGAGGTTGTATCTCACGTGTGACAGGTAGAATCACGCATATTAAGCATTTAGAAGCTATTCAGAATGAAAATGAGATTTTAGAGGCATTTTCGCGTGTGATCCAAAAGTGCTCTCACGTGAGTTTGAGTACTAGTGCAAAATCATGATGGTTGACAGCAACTTTCAAGCATGATTATGCAGCTGCACTATACAAAATTTCATAATATCCTGACTCACTCAATATAACTCCAATTTGATGAATTATATATCATTGGAAACCTCTTGAAGTTTAGTTTCAATGAAACAAATTTCACACTAAATGCAACGTAAAGTTTGAGATATGATTAAAACAGTGTACGAAGGTTAAGATTGAAATATGTGCAGAATCAATATATTAAAACTTAACTTTTAAAGTTCATATCATTCTTAATAGAACTCCATTTTGAACAAATAAACTATCATTGAAAATCTATTGGAGTCTATTTTCAAATGAGATATGTTTTAAATTAAAATGATCTTTTTTGTGAGATATATGACATGAAACATGACTAAAGGTCAAAACTGATTTTCTACATAATTATCTTCTTCAAATGAGATATGTTTTAAATTAAAATGATCTTAACTTCTAAAATGCATGTTTTGATTTAAGATTTCTTGAGCCAATACTTCATATCTAAATCAATAAATTTAACATAAAGACTCCTAGCCTAATGATCTTATACATATCAAGTCCAAGGCTTCCATGGTGTATCCAAGCTTGTATGAATGTCTTCATTCTTTTTAAGCTCTTCTTGGATCATCCTTCTCTTTATCTTTATGTTCTTCAATAATAAGTGTAGCAAGCAAATAATGACTTCAACTTTATTGCTCTTCATGCTTACTCTCATCTTCACTTTGAATAATCTTAAATGATATATTATAAATAAGATGGTTAGTCCAAGTGTCAATATGTATATATCTAAGTTATGAAACATGATACTTTAAATCACTCTTCGATATAGAATCAATTCAAGATAAGGAAAAATATGATAGTATAAAATAACTTTGATGCACACAAATCATTTTTCCAAATCTCATGTAATATGAAACAACATAGGTAAAACACTTTAAAGCACTTGTTCCATAGACATAGTTAACTACTGTATATATGAAAGCAATTAAGCATAAGTATAGTTAATGAACTCATTTATATTTGTCATCATCAAATTTAATTAGGATTAACTAACTAAACTAAAGGCAAAATTGTAAAATAATGGGTAAATTAAGATAATTTTAATTGGGGTCACAAATAGACTTGACCCCTAGGCAGCATTGAATTAAACCTAATGGGGATACTGGGCCACTTGGGGCACAAGAGGGTGACACAATAAGGCTGGGCCTCACTATGTCATTCATCGCAATTTGTTTTGAAAAGATAGGAAAAAGAGAGGGGGTCAATAAGAGGACTCTTTGCTCTCTAAGGCATCATTTTCTTATAGTTTTCAGGTTTGTTTGGATTCTAAATCACCTAGGTATACATCTCTAATTATTCTCCTCTCTTTCTATCCAACCATTAGCTTGAGTTTATGGGTTTGCATGTCAATTTTTGACAATGTGGGATTATGACTGAACCCAATGAGTTTAATGTCACTATTGAGATGTTAACTAAGTTTCTAAATATATGGTTAGGGTTTAGATGGGCTTATATGTTTGGGTTTATGATTTTAAGAAACCATAGACTTGGAAATCCTAAGTTAAAGTATAGAAGGATTTACAATTAGTTTAGATAGACTCTTAGGAGTCTAATGAAGCTATTAAGGCTAATGGAAATTAAAGTTAGTTAATAAAATGAGTTTGGGGTACTATAAGAGGCTGTGGGTATACTACCAAAAAACGTTCATTTTCCAATGGATTTTACCCTAGTTTTGGGGTGGAATTTTCATCTCAAACACTATTTGTGATGAAATTTAGGATAGATAGCCTTCCATCACTATTTTGCTAGTCATAAATTTTGAATACCTATCTCACTTTGCAAGGGAATGTTTTGGGATAGAATTTTTGTCCTTAAATTTAGGGCGGATATTATCCTAGAAAATACATCCCAAAGTTACAACAGATTTGGTTGTCACAAAATTGTCCTAAAATTTTGTGAGGGAATTATCTGTCAAAATATGTGCCAGTATTTGTGTAGGAATGTCTATCCCAAGTGCATCTCAAATTTTGTGAAGGGCTATTTTCTTCCAAATCTGTTGCAAATATATTCTTAATACAAAAACAATTTTAACTTTTTTTATTTAATTTAATTGTTATTTTTTTCCATTATTACTTTACAACCTCAACTGTAACAATAATTTCATATATAAAAATACACAAAATTATGATAAATTTAGCTTAAAACACTAATAACAAAATATCTCTTTTAGTACTTAAAATATGATACAATCATACTCAAATGTCAAACCATAGTGAAATCATTCAAAAGGATAAAGTAGGTAAATAACACCATAATCATGAAATAGAATCAAGTAGAAGCATGAGCTTTATGTTCACCCTCCATAGGTGGCATACGCTTAAGCAAGATACTAATATTCTTTTTGCAATCTTGGAGTTTTGATCGCTGCTCATTTATTATTGACTCAAGCTTCTTGTTTATCTCTATCAAATCATCCACATGCTTTTGTAGCTCATTTTCAATTTTTGGATAGAATCCTATATGATAAGAGG
This sequence comes from Prosopis cineraria, assembly GCF_029017545.1. NCBI lineage: Eukaryota > Viridiplantae > Streptophyta > Magnoliopsida > Fabales > Fabaceae > Prosopis > Prosopis cineraria. Next base: position 23,931,938 of record NW_026555332.1, on the reverse strand, counting down.
CATCCTCTATAGAATAGGAGCCATGATATGAAAGAGTCTTAGATCCAATGCTAAAAATGCGTCCCTTCTTATTAACACCACCAATAGCCTTTAACCACAATTCTTTATCATCAACACAGTCTTCTTCTTCAAGCGGTAGATCCATATCCGGGAGCTCTCCTTGATTAGGGGATCTACTTGACCTCTTTAGAGTCATGTAGTGTTCTTATAAAAAAATAGATGATTAAATTATAATTTTACTCAATTTCATAACTCAACAAATTGAGTGATAAGCATTTATATAACTTAACAAATTGACAAGGTGACTATAAAGAAAAATTAACATGCAAAGGTTTAACATTCTAGAAAAAATACAATAAGAGGTACATATAATTTTATATCAATTTTATTCAAGTCTAACTCACAACTTTATCAAGCATGAAAGAACGATTCCAATGATAAAATGACTCCCACAATAGGTAGTCAAGCCTCCAGCCATCAATATAATCCAAATGACAAATCAAAATAAAGCAATATATTTACTTACATATACATCAACTGACCTCTTATCAACAAATTGTTTAGTTTCTTCATTATAATGTGTGCACTTAAATAGCTCAACCATTGTTGGCTTCCTCCCAAACTCTACATTATATAATTATTAACAATCATTAGAAATATTCATTCAATATGAGAAATAATTAGTAATTTGATTTGAAGAACTTACCACTCTTCTTTTATGCTTAGATACATAAATGCTACTATATCTATTCTTCATTCCTCGTTTAGCAGAGGCTCAATTAGCCTTAGCCTTTTCTTTCTTGTTATGATATTCTGACTTATTTCATTGTGCTTCTAATTCTTTCCATATTGTTTCGGGAATCCCATTTGGCCTAATACCTGAACTCCTGACCCTAGTCATATGTTTTCTCAAGATATCACCATACTTTTTCTTCCAATTAGCCTTAATTCTTGCATCATTTTGCGGTAGCTACTTAAATTAAAATTTTTCTATGTGTAAAATGAAAGGTTCATAAATCATCAATGAAATAAAGAATAAGAACACAAATAAGTTAATTCAAAATGTTCAAACAAAAATACCAACCATTCAGAGAACCAATAACCCTAAACTTCAAGAGGTGCATCCCCCACTATGAAACATGGGTACTCAAATTTAGATTTAATAATGAGAAGGAAACTCTTAACAGCATTAGCATAGTTCAACCTAAATTTACATCAATGAGACCAACTGTTATAAAAAGTTCAAAATTGGTATAAAAATATAAAGTTTATAATAACATAACATTTTAAAATTATGAGCTTATGTTTCATTATTAGGTTCCACCCAAATTCAACCATTAGTAGGATTTCAACTCCCAGCTTTTGAAGATGATGATATGATGAGCTCTGCTATAGATCCTACAGAGGCATTAGATATGGCAACAGAAAGAGATTGGTGAGGAGCTGATACAGATCCTATACCAACTTGTATCACGGCATTGTTAAGTCAATAATAACCATGCTTGATGCCACGACTTGTCATCTGTACAACTAACATGATAAGGTATATTAGCATAACAACATATAACATACTTTTTTTAAAAAAATTAAATACATAAAAAACACAATTTTAAACAAACCAAGAATTTAGCATGAACTATGAATTCCTCTAAATATCATCTTTTGAATCATCTTCTTCTTCATCTTCCACATCATGTTTGCCATCTTTAGAATACCAATCTTCCTTCCCCTCCTTCATCCTTCTCTCCTTCTCCTTCTTCATTTTTTTCATCTTCTCCATCACCAACTAGACAACCATCTTTAGTATCCATTAGGTTGTATATTTCATGATCATGAACAATGAAAAAAGGTAACACAACTTGAAACCCATCATCTTGAAATGCCCCAATGTTAGTTGTACATGTTGGTGCATCAATTTTTCTTCGAGCCTTTGCTTTAATGAGAACTACACGATTAGATTTTTGATGAACACAACTTAGATAATGTGTATAGTATACTTATATTGCTTGTTGTGCAAGAATGAAAGGATCATACTTGTTGTACCTCCTTGATGTGTTAAGTTCAACAATCTTGTATTTCTCATGAATTGTCATACCATGATTAGGGGTTAGATCAAACCATTCACAATTAAACAGCACTAATTTTTTCTCAGGAAGCCCAATATATTCTGTTTGCACAATCTCTTGTAGTATGCCATAATACTCACATTTTGATTGGCTATAGTTAGAACCATTAACACAAACTCCACTATTTATTGTAAATTTTCTATGGGTGTATGAATTTGTGTGAAACTTGCATCCATTAACAAAGTAGACAGGCCATATTGTAACTTATCATTTCGGTCCTTTAATAGCTTCATGTAAAAGAGGATCAACATTATTGGTTAATTTTAGATGATTTTGAAACCAAATAGAGATTTGAGTTTCAATTTGATCTTCTATGTCAACATCTAAAATTTAGGGGGTGCATGAAGTTAAACATTGAATAAATAACTTGTAAGAAAAAAGTATATTAACCCTTAAACCAATGATGATACAAGTTTTTAAGTGATGCCACTTACTCTATATAAGATTGTACTTTATCACAATTCATTAGAATATATCTTGTGGTGACTTTTGTTTCTTTATCCTCTAAATAACGAGACTTGCATTCTCCATAAGGCCGACCTGGATAATTAAAAATGGAAATTGTAGGTAAGCTAATTCTCCACCATCATTGTTTCTTGGAAGTCTTGTCATTATTGATTGAGCATCTAGCTCAAAGTAATAAGAAAAATGTTGCAATCTCCTCTATTATGTAAGCCTCACAAATAGAGCCTTCCATATGAGCTTTATTCTTCACTTTATGTTTTGAGGTGTAGAAACCTACATTAGGAATGACCATAAGCATGGTGACCTAGCTTTGGAACAAAGTAAAAAATTTTTAAAATATATAGATAACTTCTACTACCTTTCAAATGAATACATACATTGATATTGAGTTGGTCCTCCAACTTTGGCTTCATAGGTAAGGTGAAGTCTGAAACATGGTCCCCTCTATCTATTATGATGCATGCACCCAATTAAAATATTTTAAAATATGTAAATATATAAATATTATCTTTTTTACACTCTGCAAGTGCACCAAATTGTTGAGTTAAATATCAAAACTAAAATATATAAAAAATTAATTTGACTAGCATATATATAGGCTCAAAGGAGGCCTTTAGCTTTTGACTAATATAAGATATATATATATATATATAGGCTTAAAAGGGGCATTCATCTTTCGGTAATTTTGTTCATGAGCAAAAAGGCTGCATTTTCTTCCTTTTCTGTATGTATGTATGTATGTGTATAAGTGGCAAGGATAAAGCTTGAAATAATAAAACCTAAGCTAAAAACAATCAAATAGGTTCCAAGAAATGTTTGTCTTCAATATATAACTCCACGGGTTCAGGTGTGGGTTCCAGTAATAGGTTAATTTCAACATTCACAGAGTAAAATACTGACAATGAAAGAATTATTATTTGGAACAGCTCCACATGGCCCACAAGAATTTAGCACTATAAAAAATAAAGAAAAAAAAAACCTTTGATGGTAGACCAACAAGACCCACAAGAGTACACTAAAATATAAAAACTAAGTATTATAATAAGGATGAAAACATACAATTTTAGGAAAAAACAGCCCCACATGACATCAACCCTAGCTTTTTCTTTGAACTCAATGGCAGTCCTCATATGACAAAATAACATGCATTAAATTTGAAAATAAACAAACCTGGTGAAATCTCACAAAGAATGATGCATGGGAGTTGAATATAAAGCTTGGAAGACTTCAAAATAAGTGTATTGAAAATACCTAGTTAGATGATTGCAAACGAGAAATGGGAGAGAAAAAATAATTAGGGCCAGCCATCAAAATGAAGAGAGGAAGAGGAAGAGAGTTGAGGGATAGAGGAGAAGAGACTCAACGAACAAGGGAGTGGCGCTGCAACTGGAAAGTACAGGGGAGGGTTTCTTTAGTTTTCTTCAAAATGATGGAGTGAAATGGGGGAGGGAAATCTGATCTTTTTATTTTTATTGAGTAGAAAAAGTTATTATTTAAATAATCACTGCAACATTAAAGCAAACAGAACGTGGCAGCGTGATGGTTAAGTTAGAAGCCTTAGGTCTTGCATTTTGGAGGTCACATGTCAATTGTTTCATGGACTTTAATATTTTTATTTAAAATATTAATAAAAAGGAACAAAGACTGCAACCAAAGTTTTGAACACGCATTCATTTTTGAAGAAAAGCAACCTGACAACCACTACACCAACACAATTCCGATACTTTATGACATTAAATATTTATACACACACTATATATAGCATAAGAAAACATTATCTTATACAGTTAAATTAAATTATTATATATTTTCATTTACATTATGAACCATATATTATTAATGTTAATTGGGTTATAAATCATTTTAGAAATCAATTGAACGACCTACTACCTACTACAACAAAAATAAAACTATAAATTATAATTCTCGAGTTGAGTATTTGGTGAAGTAAAGGTCTAAGAAATTTAAGGTGTATAATGATTCTAAGTAAGATAATAATTTGATAATTATAGAAGTTAAACAATATCATCCTTTCCATGAGATTGTTGAAGAAACTAAATCACTTCTAATGACTAGAATATGTACTTGTATTTTAATTATACAGAAAATAATGTTTTCAAGATTCACATCTATTATATAATTTTATTAACAAATGTCAATAATTTTCAAACCAAAAATTTATAAGAACCTACACTTATTATTCTAATCAAATAATACAAATTAATCATAAATATATAATTTGTACAAATCAACAGAAAAACTAAATAAATTATATGTTTATTTGTAGTTATAATTTAAATTGACATTTGTAATAAAATTATAAAAGTTAAAAATATATAATTTCATATAAATTAAATAGACCAATTTTCATATTTATTATAAAATAATTATAATAAAAATACAAATATGTAGCATTAAATATTTTGGGCGGATTTGTCTCGCCATTGAGACAGATTACATTGTGAAGGAATCTTCCGTCTCAAATATCCTTCACCAATAAATTTGTGATAGTAAATTCATCCCAAATTCTGTCTTAAATATTTGGGATGCCATTTGTCAACCCAAATTCCATCCTAAAATTTTTTATAACACCATTTGTTGTCCTAAGTTTTGTCCTAAATTTTTGAGATGGAACGAGGTGTCCCAAAATCCAAGACAAATATTTGGGATGGAATTGGAATGAATTTGAGACGTATTTGTGACTCTTTATATTTCATCGCAAATTCCCATCCCAAATCTCCTGTTTTCTTATAGTGGTAGTTTTTGATTAATGCCTAAGGTTAGATATTAATGTGTTGAGTAATTTTAACTGTAGATTAACAACTTGGTTTGCTTGAGTAGAGATGGAAGCTCTGGTTGTGAAGTAATTGGATGCACCTTTGATTGACTTAAGGGGTGGAGGTAACTTGGAACGTAAATTCCCTCATATATTTTATTTAAGTGTTTATTGTAGTTTAAAAGATGAAAATGCTTATTGATTAATGATATGATAATATATTTTTTGGAAATTTCATGTAAGCAATGATGATTAATTATATGTGAGTATATGTATGATGAAATGTGCTAATAATGATAGCATGGTGATTGGAAATTATGATTGATATATAAATATGAATTTTGGCTATAAAGGTGTTATAAGCATGATATATGTGTGATTTTAGTATTGAAATGAGCATGATCATGCACGTGACATGGTGATAAGGATTGTCATTTGCCTTCAAAATAAAACTAAAACTAACCCTAATGCAATATAGGGCTAACCCTAGGTCATCTTTCAAGGAATAATTTTAAGTGTAATTTAAAAGTTATATAGTAAAATAAATCACTTAAAGTTTGAAGTTGATCAACTAATTATATTAAGCTAGAAAACAACTTCTAATTTTGAAAGAAGTAGCTTCTCAATTTAAGTAGGAATCCTAAGGTGTTGTTAATGGAAGATTCCTAGACTTTAATTAATTATGGCAACTCACTCAGTCAAGTGGACTTTATTAGGTTGTAATATGGGTAATGAAAGGATGTCTAAGAAATGCATGTATGAAAAAAAAAATAGGGTTAGCATCAAAATAATACTAAAGTCAAGATATATCCCCTTAACATGCAAAGTATAACCTAATTCAATTGAATAGACACTTTAACATAATGGACCTTAACATATTGGGGATGGAAAGCAGTAACAAGAAATAATAAAACAAATGGAATAGATGAGCTAGGCAACTTTTTATTATTTTCTTTCTTTTCTTTTTCTCCTTCTTTTCTTCTTTTTGTTTCTTTTTCTAGTAACTTTATTTCTTTTCTTTTTGACTATATATATTTTTTTCAAATCTATCTTTGTCGTTCTTTTCTTTTTTTTGTTGGTCCTAACTCTTTGAAAACAATAAAAAAGAATGGATATCATGGTGTAACAATAAAGGATAAAGAGTGATGGATAGAAAAATGATAATAGGCACCCATTCACTTTATTTAGGACATGCAATAAATATTAAAAATATATATAAAAGTGTAACATGCATTCCTTGGAAAAAATAGGGTGAATATTTATTTTTAAGAATCAAACCAAAAGCTCAAAGTAACTAACAAAGGATAATCAATAATAATGGGTTGGCTATTTGGCTCTTGGCTATTTTTATGAATGCCATCTTTCATCTCCTATCCAACAAGTGCAAGACATGTGATCTTAAGTAAAAGTGAAACAAATTCTAGAGGGTAACATCACTAATTAATCACACATGAGTGTTTGGCCTCTTCCATGAAAAGGTAGTGTGCCATTCTGACCCATTAATTTAAGGTAAAGGAATCTTCACTTCACACCTATTCAATCCTAAAAATTACCACATTTCAAGCATAAAAAATATCCATTCAAGAGCTAGGTAATTAATAACCTCAAACAAAACAAAACAAAGCAAATTTTTTTTATTTTTCAAATTTTTTTTTTGCAAAACCAAACAAACAAAACAAAATGTTTATTTCTCTCCCCCACACTTAAATCATGCATTATTCTCAATGTATATATAAACTAGTAATATAACAAGGTGAGATCAATAATGATTGCATAACAAAAATGTGATGCAGAATTTTTTTTTCGACATACAAACAAATAAAAAGAAACATGCAAACCAAAAATAATGAAATTCTACATTTTCCTACTAAATTCATCTCCCCCACACTTACAATTTACTCAATCAACAAACCAAAGCATAAAGAAAAGTAAAGTAAAGAGCAAGGGTGAAGAAGATACAATCTAGTTTAAATCTCCACAAGCTCTTGAAGTTGAAATTTTCATCTTTGAGGAGTAGCATGAAACTACTCATTGTGGTCTTCTTTCCAAGCATCTTAGGTGGAGGTTCAGGATCAATTGATAATGATTCCAAAATGTGTGGTGTAAAATCTTCCATAACTTCATGTGGTTGATCATCTTCATCATTAGCCAAGTTCTCTTTTATTGCAATGATAAATCCTCTAAGTACATGTGGGTTTTTGGCCATATCATTATTTATACCATTTGGCATTGTAAAATCAATTCCTTGAATTCCAACCTCCTTATCATCTTGAGTTATTTTCAATTCCTTGTTCAAATCCTCACTAGGAGCCATAGCCTCTTCAAGCATTTCAATGGGGTGCTTGGCCAAGGGTACTACAAGTGTAAAATTTTCCTCCAATAGCTTGGAAACCTTATGGACATCAAGCTCGAGTGGAGAAAATTCTTTAAAATTGGCTCCTTTGGTGTTTGTACCTACATCACAAGACAAAATACCCTTTCATGCCCATGAAGCTTAAGTATAGTAGACATTTTATTATCATCAAGTAATTCATGAGAAGATATGTCATCATCATTCAAGTACTCATCAATTTCACAACAATTTTGGCATCTATAATCATTTAAACAAGTACAAGGAGATATGGAAGTATGAGAGTATGAATCAATACTAACAACAAGGAAAGATCATCACTAAATTATTCAATCATGAGATCATTATCACTCAATTTACCTTTAGGCTTTGCAAAGTCATTTCCTTGAACTTCAATTTCCTCATGCTTTAAGTCCTCTAAATTTTTGCCTTCTTGTGACTTGTCCTTAATTTCATGTAAACCTTGAACATTAGCCTCTTCTGCCTCATAATTGGCCTTAGATTTCTCATGCTTTTCTTCCACAATTAGCATTGTTTCAAGAGGGATAAGTGCAGAATTTTGACTCAAGTCTATGTCCTCTTCAAGTTGAGCAAGTTCCTTATTGAAATCAAGAGGTTGTTTGGCCAAATTGTCTTGTTTACCTACAAAAGAAGGTAAACAACCTTTCCCAAGCGCATCATGGTTAGAAGAAACAAGTGCATGTGCACTATCAACAATATCACAAGAAGGAATGGGAATTTCAAGCACACAAGATACATCATCGCCACCATCAACATCCATTTCATTTTCTTTATTCAAGCTAAGTGAAGATTCAACACTTTCAATGATATTTGAATTTAAATCAAGAGAATTATCATGTGAACTCAAAGTTTTTTTCTCCCAAGGGTATACCTTTTCACAATATAATTCATGCTCAAATATCCAACGTGATTCAACTATAATTTCTTCATTTATGTCATCATCATTTAAATCATTATGCTCATCATTAGATAAAGTTAAATGTGAAGAAGAATCAACCTCAATAGGAATAGGAGAAATTACCTCTGGAAGTAAGGGTTAGATTGACTCCTTCTCTTTTGAAGATTGAGTAACTTGAGGTGTATTTATATTCTCAATAGCTTCATGAGCAACTTTTTATGTATCTTCAATTTCAAACATATAATTGCTCTCTTATGGGGCTTGGGCTACTCCATGTGGTTCATAATATCCTTTTAGAATAGGACAATCATAATAGAAGTGGGAGATAGCCTCACAATGCACACAATAAAATTTATCCCTTTGTGTACATAATTTTTCTAGATGCTCAATGTCAATAGGTGATGTATGCTCAACATGAGTGCTTAGATTGGATTCAAAACTCATGGGATTGGAAAATTCATAATTGTGACTTGGATGGAAATGATCATAATATAGGGGTGGACAATCAAAGTTATATGGTTGAAATTAATTATGAAAATGGGATATATGATCAATGTTAGGTGCTGAAAATGGATGAGAATGCATGTCAAATGAAGGTTGAAATGAATCATGATGATGAAACTAAGTCATAAAATGCAATGAAACTTATATCTAGAAGTAATGATGCAAATTCAAGCTCAAAATGATGGAATGACTAAGGAAGCTCAAATGATATGATATATCATATGCAAGTGTATGAGTGAAATTGCAAGCAAACACAAATCAAGAGAATTTTCTTTTTCTTTTTCTATTAGACTCAACGAAAATCAAAATGAAAAAAAAAATCAAAAACAACATCAAACAAGTAGAAAGAGAGTTAGAAATACTCAATTAAGAAGCTTTGGCAATTCTAAAATTCGCACAATAAGCTTTCTGGAGATAGTGAAATTGTGAATTTTTTAGCACCCAATCCATATGAGAAATTCCCCTGAAAATTTTATGAGAGACACAAGAGATATATAGGAAAATTATATAAAAATATCAGATCACAAATCCTTCCCAATCATTGCCATAATTTTTCACAATTTGGTCCACAGTTTTAGAGAAACAAGATTTCATCTAGAAGACCTTTAGAGCTTCCAACAAACTTTCAAATAAGAAAATAGAAAATTTGAAGAAAATCCTAAGCACAAGAAACAAATCTAATATAATAATAAGAAGAATGAGACTGAAATCAATCAATTTGGATACATAGAGAGGGACATATGCCAAACAAAGTTGAAATAGGGTTTTGGGAGTCCTCTGTAAAAGCTTCCTAGACCTTGTTAGCTTTCAAAATTTACACAGGACACTTGCCACGTCCAAAATTGACCAAAATAATTTTAAAATGAAGCTGAGATATAGAGATTTCAAATGAAAAAAATTTCAAGTTCAAATTACCTTTGAATCGTTCCCAGTTAATTTTTTAATTTCAGATAGAGACACTGAAAACAGAGTATTTTCAGCTCTACACCAAACCAATGAAAATTACACTAGTTTTTTTTTTATTTTTTTCCAAAATAGAACAAAAAGACTCAAAAAACACAAAAACACTAAGAAAAACACAAACAAAAATTTTATGATTTTCTTAAAAAATTTTCTAGAAACACTAAAAATGTAAATTAAGCACTAAACAACTTAAAAAAATTAAACCTAAATGATTCCCCAGCAACAGCGCCAAAATTTTGATAGGGATTGTCATTTGCCTTTAAAATTAAACTAAAGCTAACCCTATTGCAATATAGGGCTAACCCTAGGTCATCTTCTAAGGAATGATTTTAAATCTAATTTAAAAGTTATCTAGTAAAATAAATCACCTAAAGTTTGAGGTTGATTAACTAATTGCTAATCTAATTATCTAGTGAGTTAAGCTAGAAAACTAATCCTAATTTTGAAAGAAGTGGCTTCTCAATTTAAGTAGGAACCCTAAGGTGTTATTAATGAAAGATTCCTAGCCTTTAATTAATTATGGCAGCTTACTCAACTCCTCTTCCTTGGCTAAAAAATACATTTACTTAAGACAACTATCTCAAGTATCCTAGCTTCACTAATTCAATTTCTTAAGTGTTATTACAAGCCCCTTAGATAACCTTACTAGCTTAGCTCTAAAACTAAGTGCTTAGCTAAAATTCATTCCCAAATGCCACTGCCCAAAGCTGTACCTAAGTTCAAAACTATGAAAACTCAAGCAACTCATCAAGTATTCACCACACAATTACATGCTAGGCTAATATAACACATTCACTCATTGAAATCACATATTATCATGTAAATTCATAGAGTGGACGAAATTCCAACAGCACATAGGTCATGAAATTCAACTCGACAATCTTGTTTCAACATTACAAATTACAAACAACCATGTAACTAAAGTCAAATTAAACCACAATCAACAATAGTCATTATATTCTAATGGAATTGAAACAAGATGAAGAAATAGTTGAGCTTAGCCAAGTGAAGACTTCAAAACTCTTCTTCCATCAACTCTCCCTTAGAATTTCATGGAGACTCTAGCTAGAAAACATCACGACCACTTTGCTCCCTCCATGAACACAACTAGGCTGTGGCACATACATCATGCTTCTTGATGGATTAAACTTCAAATCTCCTTCTAGTTGCTTGGGGTTGGCTCGGCCTTGAGAGAGGAGAAGAATGGTGAAAGAATTGAGTGGATTTGATGGTGAAAAGAGGGAGAAATGGTGATTGAACGTGCTATATTGTAGAGAGAAGGAGGAGAAAATGAGGAACACCAAGAATAAGAGAGAGAAAATGTAGAAGATGAATGAGATGATGATTGATTTGATTTGAGGGGGTAAATAGTATGCTTCCCCTTGTTTCTCATCAGATAAAGGCTTCATTAAAAAATAAGAAAAGATATTAAAATGGAAGTGGGAGCCTTGTCATACTTGCAAGGTGGCAACCTCCTATTGGTTTGTAGATGATTCCAATGTGTGTGTAATTTCTCATGTGTCATCCACATCATTTAACCTAATTTAATATCCCAAAAATAGCATGAATCACGTGCAAATGCTTAGCCATTGACCTCAAGGAGTGTTGACTTCAATTGCCCAATTGATACACAAGTCACATGCCACCTATGTCACATAAATCACATAATTCAATTAAATGGCATGTGATATAATAAAATTTCATTAATGTCTAAAATTAAATTCATAATTAGAAGGAAGAATTTATTAAATTAACCAATTTTCAAGCTGCACAAAATTATATAAAAATTTTCACACAAAGGCAAACCGAAAACTAGGTCAAACTAAGACACTTAAAAAAATATTGACTTTTTTATTTAATTACTCCCAAACTAAAATGAATTTTAAAAATACAATTTCACCACTCATCAATTGGACATAAAATGCACTTGGTTAATTTTTCATGTACATTTTCTCAAAATTTTAATTTTTGGACCAAAATACCCCTAGTGCACTGAACCTAGAAACTTAGGCAAAATTCCAAATCTAATGTAATGTGTGCACTTGAAGGTGATAAATCATTAATAAAAGGGTCCTAATTAATAAATAAAAGTAGGTAACAAATGCGTTCTATCACATAGGTATATAAGTCCATGTGTGTATATATAATGGAATAGGTGGGAGTTGACCTTAAGATTGAAAAGTGTGTATATAAGTCCATGTGGCATGGACAACACATGGGTAGGACCAATGTTGTTCAGCTATGACACTAACTCTAACGAGAGTTAGGTCTGGTTTTGTCTCAAGCAATGATACCCCTCTAGGAGTATGTATGTAGCGTTAGCTACATATGACACCCTGTAACCTCCTCTTAAATCCTCTAAATTTTGAAGAAGATTACTAGGATCACCACATCACAAACACCAAACACAAATCAAAGGATATATTTGAAAAGCTTTGGCCAAAAAATTATTTTATAAAACCATCCCAAAATCATAATATACCATAATACACAGCGAAAGCAAATTATATATTTATCTAATAATGCATAGTGGACACAACCCATGAGCATCCTCATCTCAATTGCATACATTTTCATCACAAATATCAAGTTGAGAATTAGTCTGTGCACCGCGGCCTGTAGTACATGCATTGCATCATATGGCACAGAGCCACAAGCTTAGCCTATTCTGTGTCGTGCGCCATGACATGTGTCACCATGCGCTGTGGCATACCTATTTGAATTTCTACTATCATTTTGACAACAAAAATGATGAACTTCTAGCGTGTGCCATTTTCTCATATGCCATCCAATCGGAATGATTCAAGCACCCACACGAAGTTTAGCTTGTAAGCTAGCTAATAAGATAAGTTTGGACACAATCTAATGGTCTGATCAAAATTTAGATATCTAGGTGCAAAAAGTCTCTTCTTTTTGATAAATTTGCACACCCAAGCACTCAAATTGATCCCTTTCCCTCATTAGACCACCAAAGCCTTGAATCAAGTCTAAAAAGACCTAATATACTTGATTGACCATAATTTATCACAATCATATGCATATATCAAAATTTGACCCTTCTAAGGTCAATTTTCACTTTTCACAAACTTGGACAAACTGCCATAACTAGGCATAACTTGGCCTACTTAACCTTTTCTCTAATCACATTCATATTCATTCATATTACAACACATGTATTACTCAATCTTGGCCTTAAATTACTCATTTCATCATAATTTCTCACTTGGGCTTAAGATTCATTAACAATCAACAACTTCAACACATACAAAACCAAATCATATCCCCTTGATTCATTTCATCACATATATATACAATTGGGCTATGATTTCATAAAATAACTACTCAAGTCATGCATGCAATCCTATGGCAACTCATTTACACACACAAACACAAATTCTTAGTTCAGTTTATTACACAACTTCAAGTTTACATGGCTTTTACAACTCAAGATGGCCCAAACTCTCTTCCCTTTCCCTGATCACTTTCCAATCCTGTAAACATGCAACCACGAGGGTGAGATACAAATCTCAGTAACAAAATAACTTACTCCTATTGACTATTACATACAACAATATGAAAGTAAAGCATAGTATACCATTTCAATCTCATTACAATAGCATTTATATCACATATCACGTTTCCATTCTTATTTATACCACATATTCATTCCCCACTTTCACATAACATTCTACAGCATCTCATAACAACTCACAGTATCATATAGCATGATCACTACTGAACGAACCTCCAAATCTCCCTGACACAAAACCATAGGCTTGTCTTAGACCAATGTACACTCTCATTAGCCTTGAGCTCACTTGCAGTAGTAAAATCACCCGGCCAAAAATGTTCTAACGCATATATGAACTATGGTTTCCCCTAACACAATAAATGAGGTGTCGTCGACTCCAAGACCATATCATAAAGACAATAAGGAGTCTTACATATCTAACACCACACCTCATTAGGTATTAAGAAGATCTTCTCCAGCACCGCACCTTACAAGGCACTAAGGCAAATTGTTTCCAATATCGCACCCTATCGAGTACTAAGGAAACTTTGCCATATGGTCTTTATCATCACCTTTCCACTCGAGTGAACTCCTACCCCTATGATCATGCTTTCTAAATTATTTAAAGCTCCCATTTACCATTTTACATATTTTCTTACATATAGTATATACATATTAACATACCATTTGAAAACACCCATTTCAATGCTTTTATTCAATCAAAATATTTCTCATGCAACATTCACACAATGCTATAAATCATGATTGATCCAAAACAAGTTCATATACTACATAGCATACTAACATACAGTTATAATAAATAGTCAAACAAAAGAAGTTATTCAATTACCTCAACCCTTCTGTCACTAAAAAGGTTACTCATGGATTTCAACTACCACAACAGCTTATATCAAGCTTCCTTTCTCTACTCACACATCTAATATGCCAATTTGAACACATTTGGCACATTTTAATCATTTGGTCCATTTTGACGAAAATCTCATTTACTACTTAGGGCTATATTCATCCGTAAATTATTTTCCATTTATCCATTCTAGGTCCATCACTATCCAATTACTACTTTACATTACCTCAGCTGGTATTATTTCACTCAAACACAATTTTTACCCTAAACTTTCTCTCTCTAAGGGTCAAATTGAGCCTACGAGTTCAAAGCTCTACCGTTTAGCTATAAACCAATCATAAAGCTTTAATTTACCTTTTAAGAACCTTTTTATTGCTATTGGGTAAGCATAAAACCCCTCAAATTCTACCAATTCAATTTCACTATAACTTATTTTTAGAGAAATTTGTGTAGAATAAGTTATACATAGCTTACCTAATAAGTTATTGATTAGAAGTACATCCTAATGGCTTGAAAATAGCTTGCTCTAGCTTCTTAGCCCTTCTCCTATCCTTTTCTCATGTATTTCTAAATTTTTACTTCTAAAATTACTAGATTTCATGACTTAAGAAGTGATTTTTTAGTCTATACGTTATGGCGCATGTAACACAAGCTACAGCGTGTGGCACATGAGATTTATTCTCACCAGGTGTACTTGTTTTGACCCAAAACACACTCCTCTCACTCGTATCTATTCACACAACACACCAATAAGTCAAATCATCAAGTAATCATCGGAATGTCTAATTCCACACTAATTATTACTTTACCCTCAATTAACCACTAATCTCGAGATTAAAAAATTTAGGATGTTGCACACTCTACAATAATTTGATTAGTAGGAGAGTCCATAGTCTAACTTTGAGTAAGGTGATCTTTGGTAAGGCCTTAACACCCCTTAAAATCAAGACAAGAATTAATAATAATAATAATAATAATCTAAAAACATAATATACCATCAACTGTAATCAATATTCATTCATCATTTACCCAATAGGATAAAATTCATCATCAATTATATAATAAGGGATATGACACTTCCTAAGTGTATCTCATAAATAATAGGGAGGGTGTACAAAACCATTCATCAAAATATGATTCCCATATTAAACTCCAACAGACAAAATAAACCACTTTGTCTAAGTCATTCTTTGAATTCAAACAACTTTAATACACTAATTCATACTTCTCAGAATTATTTTAAAATGTATATATATAATTGAAAAATAATTTCTTTAAACCTTATTCATAGAATTATCATAAACTCATATGAATTAAGTATTAGTGGTTTCATACCAAAAAAAGAGGAATTATGATCAATAAATATCACTAGAAACTCACATATGTGAAAACTATCTATTACATACATATGTTACAACAAGAATTAAACCCTAGTTACCTCAGCCCTTCAAGTTAGAAGGGCGATAGGGCCAGCCAAAAACCACTTCCACTTATGAACTATAAGTGCAAATTAGCTACTACAAGATCAAGAACATGTCTACATGGCCTAACAATATCCAAATCACTACAACTTAGCCTAAAAATAACTCTATAATGAAAATAATGTCTTAGTCCATTAGCATGACAACATGTTACCTTTTATACTCTAAGCATGCCATTAAACAGTAGGACGTTACTCAAAGAGAACTTACAAGCATGCATAGTAAAACACTTCAAAAAAACTTCTTGGTTATTTGCTCTTTAAAATCATACCCTTCTATTGGTGGATTAATTAGAACTCTTCTTTACATCCTTTGAAGCATGGCACATATAGGGAAGATAGACAAGGAAAATCAATCACTAACTAGCTTAGGATAAATTTTTAAAAGAAATCTTTTTTTACTCTTAATCATGTTTTTTGAGTCTTAGTGAGATTTTCATCCTTATCTTTCTTATTTATTTCTTTCTTAATTTAGCACAGTCTCTTACACTCTTTCTCTCACCATGCACCTTTATTCTCTTATAACATTATAGTGTACTTATATGTGTATAGATACAGTCATCAATAAATATCATAACATCTTTACACCATAACATATATGGCAACTAAGTGTCTAAAGGATAGGTGAACTAAGTGTCCTCCTATTACATTTAAACTTAGCCAATAGTAAACTTCTATCTGATTGCAAGCTACCCAACTTACACCTTAATATTTCCTTTA
Source organism: Prosopis cineraria (assembly GCF_029017545.1). Lineage (NCBI taxonomy): Eukaryota > Viridiplantae > Streptophyta > Magnoliopsida > Fabales > Fabaceae > Prosopis > Prosopis cineraria. Next base: position 23,915,259 of record NW_026555332.1, on the reverse strand, counting down.
TTAGTCCTATTAGTGCTTGAAAGGTTAGTCCACGAGGGTGAGATTTGGGGGAATCTTAGTAGTGAACTATATAACTCAAGTAGTTAAAGCATGATATACTTTTCATAAACATTCAAAGCCATATGGATAAATATCATAACCATAGCATGGAAAATCACATTGGCCAAGGAATCTAGCATAACATTATCATCATCATAAATAGTATGAATTTAACATTCATAATCATACATGGCAAGTATACCATCTTATAACATATTTATGAAATAAATACAAGAGTTTTGTAGTACTTTTCTACTTGTCTCAGCTACTTTCTGTTAAGCCTCCGACCTCAGGGTACGTTCACAAGTATCAAATGCTATCATAAAAAATTAATACTAGGGTTAACATTAACATAAAACTTCTTTAAAAATTAAAGAATGCAACCTAATCTACACTGACTTAACCTAAGGACTAAATTAGGTTACCTAAATTGGCATATAGACACTTGAATATACCATTAGATTAAACATGACATTACAAACTCTAAATAGCAATTGAATGGGCATCACATGGCTTTAAGGGAGAATTATCTCTCAACCTATAATCTCATTAAAATTCTCTTGCATGCCTTTCAAGCTTTATCATAAGTTAATAGCTAAGAACCCAATAATGCATAAGCAACATATATACATTCTTTAACATAGATAAAGCTTAGGAAATCATAAATATGCCCTCATGCTTTCAGCTAAGTACTTATTCCTTAGGCCTCTTAAAGCTCTCATAAGACTCATACGTTAATTTGCATGCATTGTATTTGTAACATCTTATATTTCATGCAGTAACTTAGAACTTAGAGGTGTCTATGTATGTCAATAACTGTCTTTGTAGAAGCTGTAGCTAATTGCATGCTTTATGAGGCAAGAAATTATCAAGAGAAGAGTAAAGAGAGTTATTACATGATTTATAGTGCAATGAATAAAATTAAATATGTGCATAAATAAGGAGAAATCATAATTATTATTATGCACAAAAAGTAAAGACACAAATTTCAAGGCAGTTAATCATCTTATAAAGGATTTGTACTAGTGCAGTGTTTTGGCATGCAAATCAAGGATAAGCCTAGTAAAGTAAAATGTTCGGGCACATATTATCTGGATCAAACTTATGGAAGTATCTGCAATCATGCATCCAATAAGCATAATTCCCAAGGTATTTAGTAATAGATAATAGTCAGCCCTGCGCTTGGAAAGTATATAAAAAATTAAAGTGGCCCCTACACCATTTCATATGCATAAAGCCACTTATCACTTGATCGGAGAATATTACTTGAAATTAATTATTCAAATAAGAAAAATGCAAGTGGAAAAGAGCTTAAAAAATTAGTCACCATGCAAGACCATAGTTACATAACTACCATTACTTTGTCTTTATAAAAGATAGGCTCTTCCTTTTCTTCCTCATTTGTACATTTCGGTTAGAGTAAGAGTCATAGGTCATATTTGTTACATAATTTTATTTGGTATTTAGGACCACATTTCATGATAGGAAATCCTAAAATGTACATTTTAGGTGCTAAATTAGGGTTTTTAGCCTTAATGAGAAAGTGTGTATATTATGGGTATTTTGATCATTTTTCACTTTGTTGGGAATTCAAGGGAAAGTTGGAAATTTTATGTATTCATTAGTTTTAGGAAATTTCTATATGTTAAGAGTCTCCATTTGCATTGATCTCACATTCTTAGTGTAATTTTGCCTAAGTGTTCAAATACATGCATTAAGGGTAATGTGGTCATAAAATATACTTTTTCACCAAATTAGGGTTAAGCTTGAGATTTATGTCTTTTGATGAGCTAATATGATTAGTCTAATTAGTTTTTGTTGATTTATCTTAGGTTGAGATTTATTAGGAAAAGACAACATTTTAAGGTTGTCTCTTTGAGGGTTTCCAATTAGCCTTTGATTTTGGTTCAAGTGGGTGCTTGTCTACATTTGTGTCTTATGAGGCTTTCACATTCAATTTTCCTTAATAATTTTAATAATTTGGATGAATTAAATATTTTATATCTTAGTGTAATTAAATAAATTTCACATTATGGTTATTTGATTTAATTGTGACTTAGGTGAATTAGTGTGACAAATGAAGATATAACTCAAGGTAATTGAAGAGAGATTCCAAGAAGCATCATGGACAAAATTCAGACATGGTTTGGCTTCAATTTGATGTGATTTTTAAGGGTTATTAAGGCACACAAAATTTTATCATGCACTTGAACATAAGGGATCAAAGTTAGCTTCCATTTGGCTTGACTTGTTCAAAGATGGTTGCAATGTGGTTGAGAAGATTTAGAGACAAATTTCAAATCTGAATTTAAGGTTTATTAGGAGTGAATTCCAAGGCAATTAATGGAACACAAGTGATTAACATAATCATGAAGATATGAGATTAGAAGAGCAACATTGGAATTATTATCCTAATTAACTTGCAACCTAGACTACCCTTAACCTCACTTGACCTAATGACATGTTTTGAGTTTTGTGGCAACTTGTTTAGTAGGTGACCAATATTTTCATCCAATAACACATTTAGAGAGAATTAGGATCATCTTTTCAGATCATTCACTCATAATTTCATATTTCAAACTCCAAGTTCATCAAATCCTCTCACTTCTCTCTTTATACTTTTACCTTCTCCCCTCCATATCTCTCAACCTAACCATCCAAATTTCACTAAACCACGACCATTTGCTTTCTCTTTTCTTCCTCTATATAACTTAATAGCTTTCATTAGGATCAAACTAAGCTATCTTTGGGCAAAATCATGGTGAAGAAGACTATAATCTTGGAGCTTCATCTTATTCATCACTTGAAGATGCAAGGCTAGATTCTTGAAAGAGCTACTATATGGAGGAGGAAACCTTGAGTTTATATTATTTTGTAGTTAGATTTGAATTTCTTATCTTTATTTTTCTCTCTCTAGAATTACAAATTTGTATGACTCTTTGATCTTGTAATCTCAAGTAATGATTCATATAATTCAGAGAAGCTTGTTGCAACTTGAGTTTTATTATGTCTAGTGCATAATTTTGGCCACTTTGACTTGTATCATAATCTTGATATGGTTTGATGAGTTTAACATGTTTTCTTACTTTTTATAATCTTGCCAACTTGAATGCTCATGAATATATTCATGAATTATAACCTTGAGCATGTTGATTCCTTCATATGTGCTTAACCTAAGACCATAATCTAGGATTGGCTTAATGCTAGCTTTGCTTTGGCTCACTCTAAGACCATAATCTAGGATTGAGGTTGGTCAAGGTATTAGCTAAGTCTTGGTTAATATAACTAAGTAACTAGAACCAAAGAGAAGAGAGAAGAACCAAACTAATTAGGTTGTAATCAAACAAGGATAGGTGACCAATTCCACATAGGAGTTCCTACTTTCAAATAGGTTTTCACATACCCACTTTATTCACCTTAGAATTAGGTTTATTAGCTCATTTAGTTTAAACTCAAATCTTTGCAACTCATCTTTTAACTTTTAACACAGTTCACTTTATCTTGTCCTACTAAGCCTCCTCATAGAGATCAACCTAGGTTCACACTAATACTACATTAGTATAACTTAGTATTATGTTGCTAGGGTAGTGACAACCTTAGTTAAAATTTGGTGCCATTATTGAGGAGGCAAGGCTAGAATTTGTTTAGGGTTGATTTATGTTTAATTTGTTAATTCTATGATTTTTGTATTTTTTTAGTGAATTTTGTGTGCTTTTTGAAGTTTGGGTTACTAAAGGTGCAACTCTGTGAAAGCTCTTCCTTTTCTTCTTTATTTGCACATTTTGGTTAGAGCAAGAGAGAGAGAGAGGAGAGAAATTTTAGAAGCTTAGAGAGAGAAGTTGAAGGTGCAAGAGAGGTCTTGACGAACCAAGGTCAAAAGCTAAAGGTAAATGTGATTTCCTTAGGTTTCCTTCTATTATTTCTTTAATTTTGCCACTGCATGTTTGTTTGAATGGCTGGATCACTCTTTTCTCTACTTAATCAAAAGCTAGAAGAGCTGTTCTTGGAAGGAATGTTTGAGTTTTGAGAACTTATGGTCTTGTATGTTGATGATCTTTATAGACAACATCAAGTAGGAAGCATGCATGTGATTTTTCTCCAAGGTGTTGTTCTGTCCAAAATTTCCATTAGGTTTTTAGACATGTATGAAGTCTTAAAAAGCTTGGAAAACATTGTTTAGTGTTGATTTATATGTGTATTAAATGCTGGTATTGTTTAAAAACAAGTTATAGTTTCATACCTAAAGGATAATCAATGATATATAAGCATAAGTTCAACACTGTCCAATTTAGAGTCTAGGTGTTTGTGTGATACTTTCTAGATTATGTACTTTTATGATGGTTACGAAATTTGGATATGTTTTAGTAGACACAATAAGCTTTAAAATTAGTCCTATTTTGTGTTAAAAAAATAAGTATGGAAAACATTATGATATATCTAATTTAAGGCCAGAAATCTAGAAGAAGTCATTGGAAGTGTGTTTAACTAAATTGAATTTTGCTTGTGATTCTAGAATCATGAGTTTACAGAATGCACCACATGATATTTTTATTTTAAAATTGGGTTTATGATGGATAAATACCAAAATCATGCCCATACGATTAGTATTGAATGAGTTATGAATTTTTAAAGTTTGGATGTAAAAACTAGAAATAGTTATGTTTTAATTTAGAGCACAAAATTAATTTTTCCAATAATTAAAATTTTCCAACAAAATGGCCAAAAACTCAAATAATGTGTAATAATTTAAATTAAGCTCAATTAATGATTGGCCAAATTAACCCATGTTAAAAATAGGAAAAATAAAATATTCATAATTTAATCCCAAAATTCCTATAATTAATCCAAAAACATATTATTTCTCAAAATTGGCTAATAATTCAAATAATATCTAATAAACCCAAATTAGCCCAAAATCATTATTGAAATGTATGGAAAAGGTGGGATAAAATATATGATTCATCAAGGGGGCATCTATAAATGATTTTGCACTTACAAAGAACACCCTAAGGTTTATTTAGAGACCAAGATCACACCCAAATGATTTTTTTAGAATTAGTTATGATTTTCCAAAGTTAATACAAAATTTTGGAAAATTTATGTATGAGGCAAAAACTTGAGAATTCTCAAGTTTAAGTTACTAGATGTATGTTCCATGTTTGGGCCTAGACTAGACATGGGTTGTATAAAGCACTTGTTGCCACATAAAGCTAGCCATTATGGGCTAAAGAAGTTTAAGTTTATATGTTACAATTATATGTTCCTAAGCCAAAGTGAGTCATCTTTTTGATCTCAAGGTCAAGCATTAAGTCGAGGTAGGTTAGGGTGTACTCTTTATTTATAAAAGAAGCTTTGTGTTAATGTTAACCCCAGTATTATGCTATGATAGTAGTTGGTATTTGTGATCAAACCTCAAGGTTAGAGACTTTAAGGGATAAAGCAACAACAGGTAGCTAACTACTACTAACTCATGTATTTACTTTTAAGTATGTTAAGATGAAGTATTTGCCATGTATGCTTATGATGATGATGTTATGTTGGATTCCTTGGCTAATATGAATTTCCATACAATGATTATGATGTTTATATACATGGATTTTCTTAGTTGTTTTATGAAAAGGTATATATCATGCTGTGAATGTAACCTCTTCTTATATTTCTCAGTATAAAAGAAGATTATGGTGTTACTACTGCCTCATATCAATTGCAATACTCAAATTTCATTTTCAAAAGCTTTGACCGAAGACCTATTTTGTAAGATCAATCAATTCACAATACAATCAGAGAAAAACACAGTAGAAGTAAATCATACACTCCTCAAATACATAGTAGAAATAACCTACTAGCATTCCTATCTTAATTGCATGCATTTCAACGCAAAAATAAAATCAAAATTTAGTCCGTGCACTACTGCGTGCAATCCGTGTGCTGCAGCATGTGGCACAAAGCCACATACTCTATCCTTTTTGTGCCGTGCACTATGGCATGTGTCATCATGCACTGCACCGTGCCTGTCTGAATTTCTATTGTCATTTTGACAACAAAAATGATAAACTTTTAGCTTACGTTGTTTTCACATACGACATCTGATCAGATTGATTCAAGTGCCCACATGAAGCTTAGCTTGTATGCTAACTAATGAGATAGGTTTGGACACAATTTAATGGTTCGATCAAAATTTAGACACTCGGGTGTAAAAAGTTACTTTTTCTAAAAAAAATTTGCGCACTCAAGCGCTCAAATCAATCCCTTTCTCTCATTAGACCACACTAGGCCTTGAACCAGGTTCAAAAGGATCTAATACTCCTGATTGACCACAATTAATCACAATCATACTCAAATATCAAAATTTGACCCTTCTACGGCCAATTCTCACCATTTACTAACTTTACATACTTTGCCATTTCTTCACATAACTTAGCCTACTTGGTTATTCTCAATCCTTACATATACAATCATATTCATAATACAATCTTAGCCCCAAACTACACATTTCATCATAATTTGTCCCTTGGCTTAAGATTCACTAACACAAAATCATTTCAATATAATATACTCAAATCATAGCCCTATTTTGTCTTAAACAACACATATACACATAATTGGGCTTGATTTCACAAAATTCTCAATTCAATAGATGCATGCAACCCTATGGTAACTCATCCACTTATATATACAACCTCAGTTTAATTTATTACACAACCTCAAAGTACACGGCTTCACCCTTAAGTCGGTCCAAACTCTCTTTACTCGCCCTGTTCACTTCTTGATCCTATAAACATGTAACCACGGGGATAAGATAAAAACCTCAGTAACTAAATAACTCATTCCTATTAACTATCACATGTAACAATATGAAAGTAAATATAGTATGTCATTAAAACCTTATAAAATAGCATTTATATCATATATCTCATTTCATTCTCATCTTTTCATCATATCACAAATGATTCCATGTTGTCTCGAGATATTTCATCATATCGCATAACATACTAGCATGATCTCTACCAACCGAACCTCTGAATCACCTCAGTATAAAACCATAGACTCATCTTAGACCAATGTACTCTCTTATTAGTCTTGAGCTCACCTGTAGTGGTAGAATCACCTGGCCAAAGATGTTCTAATGCCTAATATAGACTATGGTTTTCCTTAATACACACAATGGGGCATCGTTGACTCCATCACCATATCACAAAGACATTAGGGAGTCTCGTATCTCTAACACTATACCTCAATAGGCACTAAGGAGTCTTCTCCAACACCATACCTTTTAAGGTATTAAGGAGAATGTTTCCAATACTGTACCCTAACGAGTACTAAGGAAACCTTGCCACATAGTCTTTATCATCTCCTATACTCGAGTGAACTCCCACTCCTATGATCATGCTTTCCTAATCCATTTAAGGTTCACATTTACCATTTTACACTTTCTTACGCATAATCTATGCAAATAACACTTTACATTACAAAACACACATTTCAATGCTCATTTCAACTAAAAGACATTTCACACACAATAATCACTCAATGCTTAAAAAATGCTTAGTTTAAAACCGTTTCATGCACTACATAACAGACTAATATACAGTTACAATAAACAGTCAAATAAAGAAAGTTATTCGGTTACCTCAACCCTTCTGTCACTATAAAGGTTATCCATAGATTTCAACTATCATATAAGCTTATCTCAAGCTTCCTTCTTCTACTCACACGTCTAATATGCCAATCTAAACATATTTGTCACATTTTAGTCATTTAGTCCATTTTAACCAAAAAATCATTTTTTACTAATTAAGACTATATTCATCCGTAAACTCTTTTTCATTTATCCATTCTAAGTCCATGACTACCTAATTACTACTTTACATCACCTCAACCAATTTTATTTTGCTAAAATCAAATTTTTGCCCTAACTTTCTCTCTCTAAAGGCTAAAATTGAGCATATAGGTTCAAAGCTCTACTATTCAGTTCTAAACCAATTACAAAGCTCTGATTTAACTTTTGAGAACCTTTTTATTACTATTAGGCAAGAATTAAACCCTTCAAATTCTACCAATTCAATTTCCTTATAACTCATTTTCAGAGAAATTTGTGTAGAATGGAAAGTAAGAGTTATACGTAGCTTACCTGGAAAGTTATCGATCTGAATCACCTTCCACCACTCTAAAATAACTTGTCTTAGCTCCTCAGCCCTTCTCCTTTCTCTATCTCATGTGTTTCTAAATTTTTTCTTCTGAAAATCACCCAATTTCACAACTTAAGAAGTGATTTTCTGGTCTATGCACCGCAGTGCATGCAGCACAAGCCACGGTGCATGGCATAGTGAGATTTATTCTCACCATGCACACTTTCTTCGACCCAAAACACACTCCTATCACCCATATTTGTTCATACAACACACAAACAAGTCAAAATACTAATTAATCATCTGAATCTCTAATCTCACACTAACTTTCACTTCACCCTCGATTAACCTCTAAACTTAGGATTAAGAAATTCAGGATGTTACAATGAATACATGAGTAGTGTAGTTGCAACTGAGATTCTTCGAATCTTACTCTCTTTGACTAACCTTTCAGGCACAAGTGGAATTGATAGTAGAAAGGCTAAGGTATAGAAGGGTGGCTTATAAGAGAATGATATTTTTTATTAGTTATATATAGACGTATAGTGGACATTTAGTCTACCAATATTTTGAGGATATTTTTAAGGCCATATGGTATATGGCATATCTTGTATATAATGTTCATGATGACTATAATGTGTTCATAAGAGAACTTTTTATGACTTCAGTTTTATTATGCATGGAAAGACTGAGAGTAATAACCATGCTAGATTAAAGGAAAGAAAGAAACAAGAAATATAATGATTTCAGATCTCACTAAGGTTCTAAGGACATATATGATTTAAAGTAAAGAAAAGTTTCAATTAGAAGAGTCCTAAACTGATTAGTGAATGGTATCTCCTTATCTATATCTACTAACAATGCCATTTATAAAAGGAAAGAATAGAATTCTAATTTTTTTTCAAGAATCAAGGGAGTTATGTTTAGAAAGAGTAGCAAAAAGTTGTCCTGCAAGTACTCAGATGGTGCTACAATGATTCCTCCTTCTATTATATGGCATACTTAGAGTGTTAAAATGTTAGATGTAGAAAAATTAACTTTCAAAGCTATAGAAAGATAAACTTTAATCCTCAAGTCAATGCTAGCACATGTTATGTACTAATATCCCGTTTTTAGTAAACATATTTGCACAACTTTCCTAAGCCTCTAGGATAGAATTCATGAGGCTACATAACTTAACTTTACTATAGAACTTTCATGACTGTATGTCTTTAGATCATTGGCCTCAAAAGGAACTTAATATCATCTTGATTTCTTTGGCCCATTAAGACTAGCTTTAGGTGGCAACAAGTTCTCTTAAAATTCAATCTTAGTTTAGGCCTAATCATATGGAACATAAGGCCAACTAACTTCAGACTTGTAAATTCTCAAGTTTCTACCCAATTAATTTATATTCTAGAATTATATATCAATTTTCAAAAATCATAACTAATTCTAGAAACCTAATTTGGGCGTGGTCTAGGTATCAAATTAAACATTAAGAAGTCCTCTTCAATGGAAAAATAATTTCCAAGAGACCCTGTGCACCTTAAATAACTCATAAACTTGAGAATTAAACTATTCCATATTTGCCAATACATTTTCCAGATTTCAAACCCTAACTTTGAAAATTCATGACCAATTCATTAAAAATCATATCAGCATGATTCTAGTCTTTGATTAAACTTATTGAAGTTATATGAGAAAAATATAAAATAGACAATCCATGATACATATATTTTCAAAATTGCACACAAAGTTCAACTTTAAAAAAAATCTCTTCTTGTCACTTCCAAAATTTTAACCTTAACTTGTAAAATTCATAACTAATTCAGTAATATTTTATTTAGACAAAATAGGACTCTTTTTAAATCTCAATATGTCCTCTATTAGTATCCCAAATTTGGTGGTTAGATTCAAATTACAAATTTCTAAAACCACCACAAAATAAGGCAAACTTTAATCTATATAGTGATGAACTTGTGTTTAAATCTCATAGATTAACTTAGGGTTTGAATCTGATACATGCTCTTAGACACTTCCAGCCTCAAATACACACATGCATCAACTTTAAATAGCACTTCCCATGGTCGTAAATGTAACCCTCACCTTATATATATTCCCTATATAAGGAGAGGATTAACATAATCACCACACCCAATACAACCTATAATCAAAATTTTAGTTTGAAAAATTCGGGCCCAAAACTCATTATGAAAATCATCAAAAATTTCAACTAAATCGACATCAAAAAGAGTATAGCACGGCAAAAGAAAACATATGCATTCAATAGAGGCCATGTATGCTTGGAGAACTAAGAAATAAAGTTAAAATTTGAGTCATGTATCGTGGCATGTGACACAAAGCCACGAGCTGGCCCTCTTTGTGTCATGCACCGTAACATTATACGCAATGTGCCTAATGCACATGCTAGCTTTTGCAATTATCATGTGATAGTTAGCAAAGTAAACTTCTAGCATGCGTCGTTTCCACATGCGATATTCGATTAGAGTGATTCAAGTGCTTACACGAAACTTATTTCATAAGCTGACTAATGGAAAGGTTTAGATAAGCTCTAATGGTCCAATCAAAATTTAAACACTTGGGTACAAAAAGTTACTTTTTCTAAAAATTTTGCACACCCAAGCACTCAAATCACTCTCATTGTCTCATTAGACCATTCTAAGCATTGAACCAAGTCCAAAATGACCTTTCTACCAACCCATTGTCCCATGTAGAAAATTCATATAAATCAAAATTTAGCTACTCAACAGCCCTTTTCCATAAACACAAACTTTTCACCACTCAGTGCAAAAGCATAATTTTGGCCATTTTCCCCACAATGTCACAACAAATTCACTTCATATTCGTCATTAGCATATACACAATATGTTCACAACTAAATCTTAGCCTCTGTTCCACATTTCACCACACATACACACATATAGGCTAAGATTTACCTAAAATTCACAATTTTAAACATGCATGCATAACCTATGGAAACTTATATATAAGATTATACAAAAGAGGAGTTCATTACACCAACTTAGGGTTTTTCACAGTAGTGGGATGACTATGCTAGTCCTAACTCTTTCCCTTTGCTTGGCTTACTACTCTGACCTATAAAAATGTAACTGTAACCCTTCCTTATAGCCACCAAATAAAGAAAAAGATTATCTTAATTACCACCACACAAAAATCAAATCATAATGAATCACTTTGTTTAAAAGCTTGGGCCTAAGACTTGTTTTGTAAAATTATCAAAGTCATAACACATTTGAGCAATACATAGTGGAAACAAGTTATATGCATTTGTATGAATCATTGCATACCCCTAGAATAAAGAAATAAGGTTAGAATATCGACTATGAGCAGCAGTGGGCACCATATGCATTGCGGCATATGGCATAGAGCCACACGCCCTAACCTTCTTTGTACAATGTGTTGCAGTGTGAAATGCCATGCTCCATGGCGCATATACCAATTTCTGCAGCTATCATCTATAGCTCAAATGTGAATTTTTGGCTGCGCTATTTTCACATACAACGTTCGATTTGATTGATTTAAGTATCCACGCGAAGCTTAGCTCATAAACTAACTAATGAGATTGGTTTGGACACAATCTAAGGGTCCAATCAAAATTTAGACACTTGGGTGCTAAAAAGTTAATTTTATGAAAATTTCATGCACCCAAGTGCTCAAATCGATCCTATTATCTCATTAGACCATTCTTGGTTTTGAATTAAGTCCAAAAGGACCTATTATACCTAATTAACTATAATATATCACATATATACACACGTATCAAAATTTGGCTATTTAACAGCTCATTTTCATGTTTCAACAACTCTTTACCACTTAACATAAATTGGCTTGCTTGACCATTTTCACTACAATACCACTATAAAATCACACCTTCACATGTCCACAACATATACACAACTAAATCTTATCCCAGTTAATCATTTAACCATATATCTCCACATATAGGTTGAGATTCACAAAATCACTATAAATTTCCTACAAATCACCACTTAAACATGCATGAAATCCATATGGCAAATTATATACATATCATTCACACCAAATCTTAGTTTATTACAAAAACTTAAAGATTTCTTAGTCATAGCACCACTATGTTGGTTCAGACTCTTTTCCCTTGCCATGCTTACTACTGGGACTTGAAAATGTAACCATAAGGATGAGATAATAATCTCAGTAACAAAATAACTCCCTACTATCAATTATTACATGCACCTATATGATAGTATAGCATAATATACTATTAAACATAGCATATAAAACATGTTTCACTTCAAATCACATAAATATATCATTTCACTGCTTTTAGAAGTATGTCCACTACTATTCACCACTTTTCACCACTTTTTTAGAATATAGCATGATCACTACTGACCGAACCTCCAAATTACCTTGACTTAAAACCATAAGCTCGCCTTAGACCAATATACACTCTCATTGGCCCTGAACTTACCTTTAGTGGTAGAATTAGTCAGCTAAAGGTGTTCTATCTCACTTTCGGGCTATGGTTTTCTCTAATACACAAAATGGGGTGTCGTTGATTCCAACATTGCATCACATCAATACTAAGGAGTCTACATCTCCAACACTATACCTTAATAGATACTGAGAAGATTATCTCTGATACTGTATCTTGAAAGGCACTAAGGAGATACAATTCTCCAATACTATATCTTGTTAGGTGCTAAGGAGAATGATGCCATATAGTCTTTCACTACACTCCACATAGGTGAACTCTCACTCCTATGATCATGCTTTTCGAACCAATCATAGGTTTTACATTCACATTCACATATGTATCCACAATACATAGCATATATATATATATATAAAATATGAAATCACATGTTTTCACTCATCTATTTGATCAAAAGCCCTTTCCATGTAACATTCACATAATGCTATAAAATATGTTTGGTTTGAAATAATTTCATGCAATAATGAGCATACTTACATATAGCTGCAATAAATATTCAAACAATGAAAGTTATTCAATTACCTCAACCCTTCTATCACAAGAAACGTTACCCATGGTACTTTCTCAATCACTATTAGTCTCTACCAAGTTCTTTCTCACTCTACATGAGGATTATATCAATCTATACACAATTGGCACTATTAGCCAATTTGTTCAAATTGACTAAAACACATAATTACTACTTAAAGCTATATTTAGTCACTCATTCCTTTCCATTTAACCAATTTAAATTCGTTACTACTCAATTACCACTTTACAACACTTCAAACAATCCCATTTCCTTTGATTTGGGGCTAAATTGAGTTTATAAGTCCAAAGCTCTATTAATCAACTCCAAACTAATTATAAAGTTTTAATTTAACTTGTAATAACTTTTTTATTACTGTTAGGTAAGAAACAAACCCCTAAAATTTTCCCGATTCAATTACTCTATAAATCATACCAAGAGAAATTATAGTAGAAATGGAGGTAAGGTTCGTACAAAGCTTATCTAATAAGTTACTAGCTAGAGATTCCTTTTAATGCTCTAAAGATGCTTGCCCTAGCTACCAAACCTTTTTTCTCTTCTCCCTTTCACATTTTCTATGTTTTCCTCTCTGCCCTCGCCAACTGTTCCATGACTTTTAAATTCATTTTCTAGTATATACGCCACAATATAGGTAGTATTAGCCACAATGCATGGTACAATGAGGAGATCCTTACTACTTAAGCATGCTTTGCCTTGAAATGTTGTTTTTCAACTCATATATACTCATGCAACATCCCAAAAACTCAAATTATCAAACAACTATCCAAACTCCTAATCATTTACTAATTATTGATTTAATAACTAATTATAAGATTAAGAAATCAGAATGTTACAGGAACTACAAGGGTGAGATAAAAATTTTAGTAATGGAATAACTCTTAACTACTGACTATCACATGAAACCATAAGAAAATATTATATAATATACATTTAAACATATTGCATAATAAGGGTTTCATTTCAAATCAATATATCATTACTATATTTAACTACTTATCAGCACTTTCATAAATCTTTTTCACAATTCACCACTTTTAAAACACATTGCTTGATCACTACCATCCAAACCTTTAAATCACCCTTACTTTAAACTAAAGGCTCACCTTAGACCAACATATGCACTCATTAGGCCTGAGCTCACCTTCGTGGTATAATCACCAGGCCAAAGGTGTTTTATCATACTTCTAGATTATGGTTTCTCTTGTTACACACAATCGAGTGTCATTGACTCTAACACGTCATTACATCAATATTAAGGAGTCTAAATCTCTAACACCATACCTCAATAGGTACTAAGGAGATAATCACTAACACCGTACCTTGAAAGGTACTAGGGAGATGAAATTCTTTAACACCACACCCTATCGGGCACTAATGATAATAATGTCATATGGTCTTTTTCTACTTCTCCTTACAGGTAAACTTTCACCCCTATGATCATGCTTTCTTACAATTATAACATTTCTATACCATATACTACCAAAGAATTCAAAGTCATAAACTCAGTTCTTTACAAATCAATGCCATGCAACAAACATCTAGTTAGCAAACAAGCTTACTCTTATCATTTCATGAAGCAATACTCATATTTTTAAATAGTTACTGTAGATAATCAAACAGAGGAAGTTATTCAGTTACCCCAACATTTCTATCACAAGAAAGGTCACCGTGGACTTTCAATTACCACTAAAGCTCCCTTCTAGCTTCCTTTCTTACTCTACATATGGAATATGCCAATCCACATATAATTAGCACAATTAGTCAATTGATTCAATTGACCATAAATGCTTAATTACTGCTTAAAGCTATATTTAGCCATCTATTTCTTTCCACTTAACCAATCTAAGTTTATCACCCTTCAATTGCCACTTTCGATAACTTCTAATAATCCTATTTCACTTCTACCCAACTTCTACTTCGTTTCTTTCTTGATTTAAGGCCAAATGGAGCCTAAAGCTTCAAAGCTCTATCGTTCAACTCCAAACCAGTCACGAAGCTTTAATTTAACTCCTGAGAATCTTTTTATTACTATAGGGTAAGAAACTAACCCCCGAAATTTCCTTAAATCAATTTCTATATAACTTAAACTAAGAGAAATCAAAGTAGAATCGAAGGTAATAGCAGTATGAAGATTACTCAACAAGTTACTGGTCAAAAGTCTCTTTCAATAGTCAAAACTTTCTTGCCCTATCAGACTTTTGTTTCTTCTCTACTCCCTCTCGCATTTTCTTTGTTCCTTCTTCGAAATGTAAATTGATTCATGACCTATTAATTCATTTTTTGTGCAACACACTACGGCACATGCAGCATCAACTGTCGCACATGGCACAATAAGAAAAATTCTCACCACATTCACATGCTTTGTTCTGAGACACAATTCTTGCCTATATCTGTTTATTTAACATCCTAACTACCCAAAACCTTAAATAATCATTTAAATTTCTAATCATTTGCTAATTACTAATCCACCCTTGATTAACAACTAATTACAGGATTTGAAAAATCAGGATATTACACCAAAACTTCATACAACAACAACAACAACAAGCCTTTATCCCACTAGGTGGGGTCGGCTACATGGATTGCAAGACGCCATTGTGCTCTATCATTTATCAAGCTTTTAGGAATATTATTAATTAAGAGATAGACACCAAAACTTCATACAAGTCTAGAAAACGAACTAAAAATTCAGACAATATAACAACCAAGACAAAAACCATATGGAAGCTTCTAATCATATGGTTTCCATCAAGACTCTCAACATGCAATGCTATATATAGCTTAAACACATACTTTTCTATCATTTCCAGCACTTAAAACCACGACTAAGATGGTGGAGAAAAAGATCAAGCTAGCAAAACTTACATGCAAGCTTGGAAACTAAGAGAAAGTAGAAGAAAACTTGAAGAAATCATGTTTTACCTTTGAGATTTGGCTTGGAGCTTCAAGATCTCCCTCTTCCTCTTCTCCTTCTCTCTAAAACTCTCTCTTCCTCTCTCTTTAAGCTACTGGGCAAAATTGCAAATGGCTGGGGAAGGAGTTGTCTTCACTTTTAAGATAAAGAGGCTTCCTTAAAAAGACTCATTAATCACGTGCTCATAATTTATGGTTTACATGGTGCCTTCTATTGATCCTTTTTCCCACTTGCTTTAATTTAATTCAAATTTGAATTTTATCATCTCTTCTCCCTTAATGACAAGTGATATGATCTTATGTTAGGTGTGGGGCCTACTAGGTTCTTGGTGCACTTTTCAACTATAGGGCCAACTAGCATCTTTTACTGGATTTATTGGGAACTGTGCTCACTATATGCATTTTTTCACTTACTTTCATAAAATTTGATCAAGATAATTTTTCCTAGACATTCTACTCAAGTTGGATCTTACCTCATTTTGTATGCCAAAAACACTATACTTGTGTTAGTCCCTATCGAAACATTTAGATGCTTGTAAAACGTGTCCTGATTTATGTGCATTAAAATAATATTTATTTCTCCTTACTCATGCACATAAATGCTTCTCTTTGCACCACAAAACGTGCATTAAATTCTCTTTTCTCTTTTCATATTAATTTCTTGTCTCATAAAGTGTGAACTCTAAATTTACACATCTTTATGTACACTAGAGGCTTCTCATAAGGCATGCAGTCACTTGCAACTTACTTTATAGCATAGATTACCATACTTTGACACCTTTGTGCCTCACTCTGATGCATTAAATATAGGATGTTACAAGCGTCTTACAAAGTGTCACAGTTCTATAACTCTATCAAATTAATCAAACAATTAATTCTCAACACAATTCCACCATTCAAAACAATTCCCATATATATCTCCAAATAAGATCCTTATAAGTAGAAATCTCAATTTGAAAACAATAAGCCAAATACATTCCAAATCCTATGAAATTTTCAACATAATAGCTTTAATATCCCAAGTTTCAAACTAACTAAAATTTTAGGCCAAACAATTATCCAATCAACCAAAGCAAAAATTCCAAAGAAATTCGGATTAAATATTCCAAAAATCCAAAATTCAACTTAATTTTTAATCCAACCACAATTTTCACATTTCAATAGATTTCTCTAGTCTATATTAACTCAAAACTTCCATATACAACCACCAATAACATCATAAATTCAAAATCCTCTTCTTAAGGGCTTAGGATTTCAACCAAAGTACCAAAATCCTTAAAATCCTCCTTCCAAAATTCCTGATAAAGCTAGTTGAAGTTTAGACTTACCTTTTAAAGTCATAAATCTTCTCCAATCATCTACAAAATTTCCATTAAATGCAGTTTTCAAATGGTAGAAACAAGGAGACAAAGAAAAAATCCCATCCTCTTACCTTAAATAAGAAATGGAACCTCCAAGAACCTTGGATCTTCAGCCCAAATGTAACATCCTGAAAATTTTAAGACTCGGATTTATTTTTAAAAAATAAAATATCTATGATTAAATTAAAATTAAGAATAATTTAATAGAGGTCTAAAGTTTGAATTTTACTTAATAAAAGTTTATTTTTATTTTATTTTTAACTATGAAAAAATTACCAAAGTTTACCCGAGCTTTTGTGCTATAATAAAAAATGTTGGGCCCTTTCTTGTAATTTTTCCTAAAATGTTTTAAAAAGAAAATAGCATGCGAAAATGAAAAGGAAACAAGAAATCAAAAGGAAGGAAATGAACAAGAGAATGAGACCGAAGAGTGGAAGAAGAGAGGAGGAAGAGCGAGAGTTAGGCTTGGATTTAGGAGGTTTTGTGACTATTGCGAGCTCGGCTACACAATAGGTAAACTCCCTACTTCAATTCTCTTCCTTCCCTCTTGGTTTTCTTCAATTTTTAGAAGAGGAAATGTAACACTTGCCCTGAGTGTTACCCAAAAATCACACAATTCAAATAAACTAAATGTAGTTAAGGAGTTAATCCTAAAAACAACTTAGGAAACAAACCATTTAAATCACTAAGCAAATACACGATTGTAAAATAAACATTTAAAATTTTTTAAAATAACTAATTTATAGGTTTTACCTATAGCGCACTGAAGCAAGCTAGGCAAAAGCGGGGGAAAAGATGTTGTCATGACAGCATTAAATTGCTGTCATGACAGCTCTCCCGAGCCAACTTCTGGGAGGCGCCGTTTTGTTATCCGATCCCCAATCAAAGTAATTTTAAATCTCACACATCACATTCAAAGGGTACTATAAGTGTACCAAATTTTAAAAAGATCAGATGGTCGGATTAAAAATTAGACATGTTACAAGTTTGGTTAGTTTTGCTGTCATGACAGCTCAGCACCCCCGGACTAACTTTCAAAGTGCACCATTTCTTCATCTGACCTCCGATCAGAGCAATTCCAAAGCCCACATGTCACTTTTAAATAGTAATATTAGCGTAACAAATGTTGGAAATATCCAACAGACAGATTGAATTTCATACATGTTGTAACATCATCACTGTTGCTGTCATGACAACTCCTCTGGACCGAATTCCGGAGTACGCCATTTCTCCGTCTGATGTCCGATTGGGGTGATTCCAAATCCCACATGAAGCTTATAAAAGGTTTTACTTGTGATCCAAATTTTAGAGAAATCCAACATTCAGATTAAGATTTGGACACCCAAATGCAAAATTGCAGTTTTTTAGTAAAAACCATTTTCAAAATTGTCCAAATCTCATCCTAATGGTCACAAACCTGTGAGAACACTTTGGACACGTCAAATAGGACTAAAAACACCTAATAGAACATTTAAATAATAGAAAAACTCTTTATACTAAAATTTGACCACCCGAGTGCCATTTCCCAAAATGGACCCTAAACCTCTAAAATGCACAAATCACATAAGAGTGGCCAAAAACTATTCTAAATATCATATATACATATGAATACACACGCTAAACATTTACACTTAGCTCAGAGATCTCTGTGGGGCTTATGCACCCACTCTCTCTATCCAAGGTATATGTTTGCCCATAACACGCCATTTGCAATGCAACTACTTTGTATTTGCTTGTGGAATCACATATATACCAAAATAAATATTTGCTTGTAATGGAAACTTGGTCTACTAAATAAATCCATCAAAACCACACACCATAGCCAAGTTTCCTAACCACAAGTCTACAAGAAAATAAAAATTCACACACAAGCCATACAATCCACACATACTCACACACACATATATATATAATCACATCCTACTGGCACCCTAATTCTAAATACATTACAATAGGTTTGCTCAAAAGAAAGGGGTTGCAGTTCTTGACAATTCACAAACAACCCCTAGCTCTGCTCCTTTCTCCGTCCTCCACTGGTTCCTTCACCTGGACTTAAAAATAGTGAAAAGAAATGGATGAGACAACCACAGTATTAGTAACAGAGAAATCTATATTGATTATTATAAAGTAAGCCATAATCCAATAAACGAATAATAAATTCAATATAGTGTATAATTTAGCCATTTAAATGTAAATCAATCTTAGAGAAAATCGTGACACTAACCAACTGATCCATGAGATCATCAATGCGAGGCAGTGGGTACTTGTTCTTCACCGTAACCTTATTCAATTGCCTGTAATCGATACATAATCTCAAACTACCATCCTTCTTCTTCACAAATAAGACAGGGGATCCCCAAGGAGAAATACTGGGTCTAATAAATCCCTTATCTAACAGCTCCTCAAGCTGCTTCTTCAACTCAGCTAACTTTTAAGGAGCCATTCTATAGGGAGCCATCGAAATTGGCTGAGTCTCCAGAACCAGGTCAATTGAGAATTCAACCTCATGCTCTGGAGGTAATCCTGACACATCCTCTGAAAACACCTCTGGAAACTCCTTAACAACTTTAATTTCATCTACTTTACCTGACTCAGATCCTTGGGTAGCGAGCACTACCACGTAAGCCTCATAACCCTGCTCAACCAACCTTTCAGCTTGTAAAGAAGAAAGAAAATAAGAATGACCAGGGTATTCCTCGATCACCTCCGGTACTTTTACTAAAGTCACTGTCTTATCCACACAATCTAAGACAGCACCATAAGCTATCAACCAATCCATACCGATAATTAAATCAATCCCTTGCATAGGTAATTTGATCACATTCACCCAAGTCAATCACCTATTAAAAGTTATCTTAGTCCTACACACCACACTAGATCGACCGACCAAACCAGAAGTAGAGGAAACTTCTATATCATGGGGCAACTAGTCAACAGACATACCTATTCTATCTGAGCGCTTGGCAGAAATAAAAGAATGTGTCACACCACAATCAAACAAAGCTTCTAAATTAAGGCCATAGATAGAAACCATACTAGTAATTAGATTTGATAACTTCCTAGCTTCCTCTTGAGATACTGTATACACTCTACTGGGAATCATGTTCCTTCGGTTTGAGCTCTCATGCAAATTAGGGCAGTCCTAGATCAAATGGCCTAACTTTCCATACTTGTAGCAAGTAAAGCAGCGACCAGAATGAACCCTACCACATCTATCGCAAGGTGACCTCGCTGTGCTCAGAATTGGGGCCTAACTGGCCTGTAAAGAACATGCTAGAGCATTCCCAGAAAAACGAGAACCCCCATATCTCATATTACCACCCCGATTACCTTGAAATCTTGAACCCCTATTTAAATTCTGATTACCAGAAGCAGAAGAAGACCCAGCTCTAAAGGAGCCACCAGAAGAAGAACCAGAGCTAAAACCCATTCTCTTGGATACACCACCAGTAGGAGCCAATCCAAAAGAAAATCGACCTCGTGTATCCCTACTTTGGCTACTCTCTGTGTCTTGGCCTTAGTGAGTGGAAATCCTTAAATGATTGCAAATCTCATCATATGTTGCCTCGCCCAACAAAGACAGCTGCTGGCAGTATTCTAGCCTCATCTTTTCCAATAACCTCTTTGCTTTCCACTTGTTATCATTAGAAGCCTTTAGATATGTTGCGAACTTAGATAGCTAATTGAATTTCCTTGTAAAGGTCTCCTCGTCTAAGTCCCCTTGCTGAAATGCATGAAACTCTACCTCTTTCTTGTCTTTAAAAGCTAGTGGAAAGTAAAAACCATAAAATCTTTCCTTAAATTTGGCCCAAGTCATAGATCTTCCATCCATGGGCTTAACAGAATCCCACTAATACTTGGCTTCACCAACAAGCTGCATCGTAGCCAAGATAACTCTCTGCTCAAATGTACACCTCACTATAGAAAATAACTGTTCCATCCGATCCAACCACTCCTTAACTTTCCCATCAAGCATACTACCATCATATGTGGTCGAATTAGAGCAAGATAATTCCTTTCAAGGTTCAGATATGTCATCCTCTCGATTATCAACAATCGGTCCATGAGCTCCCACTGCACTAGAAGATCCCTGCCCAGTACTTGGGTCAACATGCTGATCTAGAATAGCACGACCTCTAAGATTTTGCTGTATATCTACCATCACTTCAAGCAGCCTAGCCATGACTGTATCTATCCCCTGTGGTGGTGGTGGAGGTGGAACCAAAGGCGAAAGTGATGGAGGTAGAGGTGCTGGTTGTTCCTCATTCCTCGATCTACCTCTTTCCCTTCTAGCCATATTACAATTGAAAGATGTATAGCCACAAGCATACAGACCTTTCTCCCCTCCTAAAGGAACAAGCCAGAGAAAGAAAAACAATATTAGTTCAGGTTAGTGGTAGAAGGGAAAGAGCATAAGAGTAATGTATTTAAGGTGCTAAGTAGGAAAGAGGAATCATAAACCTAAAATTGATACTAAATGTAACACTTGCCCTGAGTGTTATCCAAAATCACACAATTCAAATAAACTAAGTGTGGTTAAGGAGTTAATCCTAAAACCAACTTAGGAAAAAAAACCATTTAAATCACTAAGCAAATGCACAATTGCAAAATAAACATTTTAAACTTTTTTTTAAATAAATAATTTATAGGTTTTACCCATAGCGCATGAAAGCAAGTTAGGTGAAAGTGGGGGAAAAGATGTTATCATGACAGCATTAAATTGCTATCATGATAGCCCTCCTGGGCCAACTTTTAGGAGGCACTGTTTTGTCATTCGATCCTCGATCAAAGTAATTTTAAATATCACACATCACATTCAAAGGGTACTATAAGTGTTCTAAATTTCAAAACGATCCAATGGTTAGATTAAAAATTAGACATGTTACAAGTTTGGTCAGTTTTACTGTCATGATAGCTGTCATGGCAGCACCTCTAAACTAATTTCCAGAGTGCACCATTTCATCATCTGACCTCCAATCGGAGCAATTCCAAAGCCCACATATCAATTTTAGATAGTAATATTATCATATCAAATTTTAGAAAGATCCAACAGACGGATTGAATTTCGTGCATGTTGTAACATCATAACTGTTGCTGTCATGACAGCTCCTCTGGATCAAATTCCGAAGTGCACCATTTCTCTGTCTGATATCCGATTAACGTAATTCTAAAGCCCACACGAAGTTTATAAAAGGTTTTACTTGTGACCTAAATTTTAGAGAAATCCAACGGTCGGATTAAGATTTGGACACCCGGATATAAAATTACAGTTTTTTAGTAAAAACCATTTTCAAAATTGTCCAAATCTCATCCTAATGGTCACAAACCTGTGGGAACACTTTGGACATGTCAAATATGACTAAAAACACCTGATAGAACATTTAAATGATAGAAAAACCCTTTATACCAAAATTTAACGACCTAGGTGCCATTTCCTAAAATGGACCCTAAACCTCCAAAGTATAAATCACACAAGAGTGGCCAAAAACTATTCTAAATATCATATACATATATGAATACACATGTTAAACATTTTCACTTGGCTCAGAGATCTCTATGGGGCCCACGCACTCACTCTCTCTATCCAAGGTGTATGTTTTCCCATAATACACCATTTGCAATACAACCACTTTGCATTTGCTTGTGGAATCATATATATACCAAAATAAATATTTTCTTGTAGTAGAAACTTCGTCTACTAAATAAATTCATCAAAACCACACACCATAGCCAAGTTTTCTAGCCACAAGTCTACTAAATTCACACACAAGCCATATAATCCACACATATTCACACACATATACATAATCACATCCTGCTGGCACCCTAATTCTAAATACATTACAATAGGTTTGCTCAAAAGAAAGAGGTTGCAGTTCTTTACAATTTATAAACAACCCATAGCTCTATTTCTTTCCCCATCCTTCACTGGTTCCTTTACCTGGATTTGGAAATATTAAAAAGAAAGGGATGAGATAACCACAGTCTTAGTAATAGAGAAATCTACATTGATTATTACAAAGTAAGTCATAATCGAATAAACGAATAATAAATTCAACTTAGTGTATAATTTAGCCATTTAAAATACATGAATGCATGATAGGCTGGTATGGCCTTTTATGACCAACAGAATGCCCTCTGGTACTCTTTAACTCGCAGGTAAACCTTATATCTACTTGTACCTCCACAGGCACAAAACATAATCTAAGGCATGATCTAATCCACCGAACCGCCTATGCCCCTTCGATGTGAATCCTGAGCAATCGAAGCTAACTTCCTCCTAAAGCTAGCCTGACTTACTCTTCATATGAGGGCTACCTTAGCCTAGGCACTCAACCTTATACTTCATATGTTGGATTCTCTCCTCTACTAAGAGGTGTCAAAAACTTAATACACTAACCACTTTAGTGCACTGAGCCCACAATATGTAAGGCAACACTGAGTACTGGCAGTGTGCCATAGAATATCAAAAGTTCACACCTTCTCATTGGTGAACTCCTATCGAGATCATGCCTTTTACTCGTGTCTACCTTTCCCAAGTATTGACTACTTCAACACTCTAAGGTAGTATAACATTTATAAATCTCCCTTAAACGGTTTCTTAGCCTATCTAAGGAACCTTACTTATTTACCCTTCCTTAAGTGCAACTTTTATTTTTATGATTACAATACATGCGAACAAATCTCGTTTCCATTAAAACACTGTTGTCAAACAATTAGAAAACATATTTGCACTATAATCAAAGTAGTATCACATAACCCCTTATCAAGCATATTTAATCTCTTAAAACATGTAATCCATGATAGCTAGTAATATTTATTCAAAAATAGCTAAAACAAAGTAATAAGAAATATAATTTCCCTGTTACCTCAACCCTTTGGTACCAAAAGGGTTTCCTCTTGTACAAAATAGAACTTGGCTTGTTCCTTAACTTCCGAACAAATTTCACTAACAATCCCTATTATGTAGCCGAGCTCACAACAGTTGCAAAGCCTTTTAGATCCAAGCCTAACTCCCTCTCTTTCTTCTCTCTTCTTCCTCTCACTCACTCGTGCTCTTTGTTCTTTCCTTTTCCAATTTCAATTTTTGCGTTCTATTTCTTGTTAAAAATACTGATCTAATACTTTGGGGAAAATTACAAGAAAAGGCCCAACATTTTTTTATTATAGCACAAAAGCCCGGGTCAATTTTGGTAATTTTTTCCATAGTGAAAAAACAAATAAAACCAAACTTTTGCTGAGAAAAATTCAAACTCTAGACCTCTATCAAATTATTCTAAATTTTAATTTGATTATAGATATTTTATTTTATTTTCAAAATAAATCCAAATCTTAAAATTTTCGAGATGTTACAAGAAATTTTTGAAATTTGATCCAAAAGGCTTTATTCTTGTAAGCTTTAGTTTCTTTGATCCTTGAGAGGTTGTTTTGAGTTTTTATATAATTCCCTAATGTTTTAAGTGGGTATTTGGATGAAAAATAAAGTTTTATGACAAAAGTCAAACCCCAAGAAGTTGGGTTTTGCTCCTCAATAGTTTAAGCCTATTAATTTAGTTATAATTTTTCTATTTGAGCCCAATAAAATTTAAATTAAGGTTTGGTTTTCATTATAAGAGCTAATGGTGAAAGTTGGTGATACTAAATGAAGGTTTTTAATTGATTAAAAATTATATGAATTAGAAATTAGCCTAATGGTGGCTAATAAATGGTTTTGGTGGTTATGTGGCATTACGTGAATGGTTGGTTTAATATATGGACCATTGAAATGGATTATGGCTCATTGACCAAAGTTGTATGGTATGAGCTATAGTCTTCATTAATGCTATTTGCCATGAAAGTGATATAGATCACTTATATGTTGTAAGGAATTATTGGTGGAACTTGTTGAGAAGTTAAGGAATAAGCCAAGTCCTATTTTGTACAAGAGGAACCCTTTTGGTACCAAAGGGTTGAGGTAACAGGGGAATTTATATTTCTTATTGCTTTGTTAAGCTATTTTTGAGTAAATATTACTAGCTATCATGCATTACATGTTTTAAATAATTAAATATAATTAATTGTGTTTTATAAAGATTTATGGGGAATTACTTGGATAATACTTCATATATGTTTTCTATTCATTTAACAATATTGTTTTTATAAAAATGAGGTTATTTGCATGCATTGAAATTATAGAGAATGGAAGTTGCACTTAAGGAAGTGTAACTAGGTTAGGTACCTCAGAGAGGCTAAGGAACCACTTAAAGATGGAGTGATATTTGTTATACTACCTTAGAATGTTAAAGTGGTCAATACTTGGGAAAGGTAGACAAGAGTGAAAGGCATGATCTCGGTAGGAGTTCACCAATGGGGAGATGTGAACTTGTGATATTCCATGGCACATTACCAGTACTCAATGTTGCCTTTCGTATTGTGGGCTCAGTGCCTTAAAATGGTTCGTAGATTGAGTGTTCGATACCTCTTAGTGAGGGAGGGAATTTGACATATAAAGTGTGAGGTTGAGTGCCTAGGCTAAGGTAGCCCTCACACGAAAAGTAAGTTAGGCTGGCTCTGGCAAGAAGTTAGCTCTGGCTGTTTAGGATTCATGTTAAAGGAGCACAGTCGATTAGGTAGATTCGATCATGTCTTAGATTATGTTTTGTGCCTATGGAGGTATAAATGGGTATAAGGTTTACCTATGAGCTAAAGAGTGCTAAGGGACATTTTGTTGGTCAGGAAAAGCCATACTGGCCTATGTCATGCATTCATACATTTGAAATGGCTAAATTATATACTATGTTGAATCTACTATTTATTTATTCAATTATGGCTTACTTGGTAATAATTAATGTAGATTTCTCTATTACTGAGACTGTGGTTGTCTCACCCTTTTCTTTTCAATATTTCTAGGTCTAAGCGAAGGAACCAATGGTGGATGGAAAAAGGAGCAGAGCTAGATGTTGTTTATGGATTGTAAAGAACTGTAACCCCTTTCTTTTGAGTAAATGTATTGTAATGTATTTAGGATTAGGGTGCCAGTAGGATGTGATTATATAATATGTGTGTGTGTGTGAATATGTGTGAATTGTATGGCTTGTGTATGAATTTTTGTCTGCTTGTAGACTTATGGCTAGGAAACTTGGTTATGGTGTATGGTTTTGATGGATTTATTTAGTAGATCAAGTTTCTACTACAAGCATATATTTATTTTGATATATATGTGATTCTACAAGCAAATGCAAAGTGGTTGCATTGCAAATGGTGTGCTATAGGCAAACATGCACCTTGGAGAGAAAGATTGGGTGTGTGGGCTCCACGGGGAGCTCTGAGCCAAGTGAAAATATTAGCATGTGTATTTATATAAATACATGGTATTTAGATTGATTTTTGACCACTCTTGTATAATTTGTGCATTTTAAGGGTTTATTCTCCATTTTGGGAAATGGCACCTGGGTAGTCAAATTTTAATATATAGGGATTTTCCATCATTTGAATATTCTATTAGGTACTTTTAGTCCTATTTGACATGTCTAAAGTATTCTCACATGTTTGTGATCATTAGGATAAGATTTAGATAATTTTGAAAATGGTTTTTACCAAAAAGCTGCACTTTTGCATTCGGATGTCCAAATTTCAATCTGACCATTAAATTTTCCTGAGATTTGGGTCACTAGTAAAAATTTTTATAATATTCATGTGGGCTTCAGAATCACATTGATTGGACATCGTACGAAGAAACAATGTACTCCGAAAGTTGGTCCGGAGGTGCAGTCATGACAGCTATTTAATGCTGTCATAACAGTAAAGTGGCTGAATTTGCAACATCTACGAATTTCAATCCATCCATTGGATGTTTTCAAAATTTAGTGTGCTAATAGTACTATTTTATAGTGACATGTGAGCTCTAGAATCGCTCCGATCGAAGGTCAGATGATGAAATTGTGCACTCTGGAAGTTAGTCTAGAAGTGCTGTCATGACAACAACTTTATCCAATTTTTAGAGTGTCCAAATTCTAATCCGACTATTGGATCATTTTAAAATTTTGTACACTTATAGTACCCTTCGAATGTGATGTGTGGACTTTGGGGTTGCTCTGTTCGGAGGTCAGATGATGAAATGGTGCACTCCAAAAATTGGTATGAATGTGCTGTCATGACAGCAAAAATGAAAAACTTGTAACATATTCAATTTTTAATCCGCCCGTTTAATTTTTTTGAAATTTGGTGAACTACTAGTAATTATTAAGAATGACGTGTGAGATTTAAAATTTCTTTGATCAGAGACCGGACGATAGAATGGCGCCTTCCAGAAGTTGACCCGGGAGTGCTATCATGACAGCATCTTTTTACCCTGCTTTCACCTAGCTTGCTTCCGTACGTTATAGGTAGAACCTATAAATTTTTCTAAAGGTTTTAAATGTTTATTTTGTGATGGCATATCTATTTAGTGATTTAAATGATTTGTTTCCTAAGTTGGTTTTAGGATCAACTCCTTAACCACACTTAGTTTATTTGAATTGTATGATTTTTGGATAACACTTAGGGCAAGTATAACACCAAACACCTTATAACCTCCTCTTTTTTCTACTCCATGCCCAAAATCTAAAACTCCTCAATTTTTATTTGAATTTTAGGTTTTAAAATTCTGATTTGCCTTTCATTTGCCTACATTTGAATCCCTTACAATTTCAGTCGATCATAGTTGAACTTCACATTTCAACTTGTCAATGCGAAGCTAACATCTACTTGTAGTAAACACTTGAAAAAACTACATCAATAGCCAACTCTAACTTTTACTAAAATTACCTTATAACTACTAGAATTAACAGAAATGACCTTAACTCATCAACTAATTGCATTCTAAACAATTAAAGTGTTACCAACATTCATTCTTGCCAGAATACCTTGATTTCACTAGAAAAAGATAACTTAAACCATTAATCAATACTTTGGCTAAGATGTAAAAACAATAAGGTGTTGCAGGGTCACCCCTCAAAATATAAGAGCGCTTAGGCTAGTCTGGTCACACTAATTTAGTCATGTTGTGATGATATCCTATAGAATTTAGTTAGAAGGAATAAGGAGGATATAAGGGGCTAAAAATGATCATGCATAACTATATATATGGTAAATTGTGTTTTAATGTGGATTACTTCTTACACAACTTTATATGCTTTATTGGTATATGTTAGAAGTTAGGAATTCTTTAGTTCTTGAGATGTTTATTTCACTCCTTATTGTTAAACAATTTATAGGTAAAACATAAGGTAAAGGCAAAAGGAAAGAACTGGAGACACGTAATTAGAGCAAATAATTGTAATGTCTTTTAATTTTTTGTGTAGAAGATGTTTAGTTGTATAACTTCATGTATATTTTGCCAACTAGGATTTCTTTATCCATTGTGGTTTATTATGGATTTGATACTATAAATGTAGGTTTCTTTAGCCTATGTTTGTGTAATAAGATTTTGATCTTGGGTTGAGGCTAGAGCATTTTGATATTATGCTTGGATTGAGTTAACTAAGCATGACTATGATATTATAGCATGTGATTGGTTTAGAAGTATGATGGGATCACACTATATCATGAGATTTGACTCCTTTTATAAGCTATATTAAGAAGTGACTTGGGAGGTCAAATTGAACTTGATTGTGAATTAATTGAATGTATTGAATGATTCATGTTTAGTTAGGTCCTTTCAATAAAGTTTAAGGCCCTTGTTTGACTATTGGCTTACGTTTTTGAAAATAGACATTTGGGAGGTTTTGAAATTGTGAAATAGGTGTTTTTGTTTTTGAATGTCCAATTTTTTCATATATGAGTATTTTGGGTTAAAATTAAGGCCAATAGCTATAGCTTAGAAAGAGCTTTATGTGGATGCTTGAACAACTTCAATCAAACATTAGATGATGAAACAATACATGATGGAAATTAGACCTCTGACACTATCATGACTATGCCGCGCGTAGTGGCCATGGCATATAAGGGGAATTATGTCCTTTGTGTCGGCAATGACTAACATGCTTTCAACTATGGTAGATAGATTAGAAAGGGCTAAAATAACCCATTTTCCCCTCAATTTTTTATGATGTTATTGGTTGATTACGTTATGCTTTCATTTGATCAAATACTCTAATTTAAAAGCATTTGAGTTTAAGAACTCCTTTTGATTATTTTAAAATTGGGATCCTATTTTCAATTTGTTTTCCTTTAAATTTGATTTGACTTATTTACTTGTGGTAAAGTTTATGTTGGGTTTAAGTCCCCTATTACTACAATAACGTGCTTATTAGTGGGTTAATTGGCATGGTGATTACACTAAGTTTATGATAATCAACTCATATTGACCTTGAGCTTCTAAAAGTGCTGCCTTTTCAAGCTACTGTAAAGAAACTAAATACTCAGAGACAATAAGAAAAACAAATTAATATGTTAATATATGACATAAAGTTAAAATCACATACTGAAGCTTCAAGCTTCATCATTTTTTTTTTGAGTGGCATACATGTTTTTATATAAATTCTAATACAAGTGAAGCTTGAAGCTTCTCTAGTTACCATAATATAATCTTTGGCTCTACTCTTGAGCAAATTATTAGAAAAAAGTATAAACGATACAAGCATATGTAAGTTATATGGATTAATTGTCATGTCACATTAAAGAACTATCAAGATAAATTTTACCTAAACAAAAATCTAGAAAAAAATCCTTTTGGTGTTGATATAAAAAATATCAACCTAACAAGTACTTAAGAAAATGATAATTAGATATTAAATCAAAAGACTTGTAACTAGAAAGAACATTGAAACTTCTAGACTAAAGCTTCATAATCAATCATCACTACTATAGAAATAAAAAAATAATCTCTAATAAATTATGGTTAACATGATATTTCATGAGGAACTGAATAGAGGACACAAAAATATGTTAGGTAAATAACAACTGTCATATTTTTATGGCAATAAATATGATAGGTAAATGAAAACTTGTCATATTTTATATACCTCGAAAAAAGGAGGAGCCCAAATATGATGGGTTATTAAGATGGGTAAATAAAAACCCATCATATTTGGGTTTTTCCAGGAGACTATTAGTCTCCCAAGGGTTAGATTAAATGAGAAGGATTTTTTTCCTATCATTTATTATTCATTAAAAATGATGGGTTTTTAAATAACCATTATTTTTTGTGATTTAAATGAATCAAGTTGGTTTTCTCATTTTCATCCGACGCATGTTTCCTTCTTTCTTCTTCCTCTCTCATTTGAAGTTGCCTCAAACCCAAAAACCACCATTAAGGTCAACTTTAACCATTTTAGAACGCCATAATGACCATGCTATTATTGTCCTTTTTGTGGCCATTTTTTCACATTGCCATCTTGTTTTCTCCCTCGAAAAGTTTCAACTTGGCCCAAGGTATTTTTCTATAAAATTTTACATACTTTATTTTCTTTCTTGTTAAAGGATCTTATTTTCCTTCGTTCTTGCTTGTGGAGAGTATGGAGAGGGTTATTATTTGTAGTTATCTTTCCTTTGATTTTTCTTGGATTTTTGTAGTTGAAAGTTGTGCTTGATTAGGGATGATTGTATAATTTGGCTTGTGATTGTTAATGTATGTTATGGATAGCCTAAAATGGATTGTTGGGGAAAAAATCAAGGTTTGAATGAATGATTTTACTAGTTCTCTTTTTTTAAGAAAAAAAAAAACTTTCATGGTATTTTTTTATGCAATTTTGAAAACTGATGAATGCTAATGAATAATTTAATTTATTTAATTTACATAAGTAATTTCATTACGATCATTTCATACATTGCAATACTATGATGATTCATACACTTACAAATATCCTGAAGAGCAAATAAATAAAGTAATTAAAGAGTAGTGCCAATAAATTTTCCCACTAGGGTACTCAAACAAAGGCAACATGGTTGAGTAAGTGGTGACATAATAGTTATGGGATTAGTGATAGGTTTTCATGCATTTTGGTCATTCTTTTAGTGTATATAGTTTAAGTCAATTGATTAGTACATACAAGATTAGTGAATGGTTTTGGTACACTTTGGTTATAGCTTTTAGTGGATTAATAAATTTGAATGGAGTTATATTTTTTTGTCATTTTAAATTGATTTTTATACTACTCTTACTTGATGTTGCTGACTAGATAAATGCTAGAAATACAACTATAGATTTGTATTATTGCAAGGGGATTGCTGTGAAAGCAGCCTTCCTATATAAAAAAGACCAAAAACAAATATGACAATAACTTTAAAAACCATCATATTTGGAACAATAAATGATGATTAATAGCTTTAACCATCATTTATACTAGTCCATAAATAATAGACAATACAAATACTTATCACTTATTCTCATGCTAGAACTACCAAAAGCATACCCTTTTGGCATAGGAATAAATGACGGGTACCAGTAATGCTCGTCATTTATAGACAAGCATAAATAACAGTTAAATATATTAACTATCATTTACACTATTAATAATTCAGTAAAATGTCACATCAACAGTAGTTCTATCCGATGGGGTATTTAACCTTGATTTATTCCTCATTTATATGTTAGGTAAAATTACCCACCATATAAAGAGGAGGATAATAAATGACAACTTAATATATTAAAAACTTTCATTCATGGACAAAAATAACTATCATTTTAGTCCATTTCCACTACTACAAAATTAGTTAATTAAGATGTTACATACTTATGGTTATTTATAAAAAAAAGGCAAATGAAAAAGGGGAATAATACTTGAAAGCTATTGTAAAGTCCTTCATGTTAATCACAAAATTTACTTACACAAACCATCATAGTACTAGAGTACACAATCACAAAACCTTAAATGTTTTAAAAATATGGGATCCCAACTTTAAGTTTGAAGTGCACAAATACAAGTTTCAAGCTTAAAAGAAGTACTTATGAACACACAAACACCATAGCCTCCAAAAAGTAACGCAACCATTTTTCCCAACACAGGGCCATGTGTTGTGGCATGTGGTATAAGTCACCAATTCACACCCTATATCATGTGCCACGATATACACACCAAGCACTGTGGTACATGTATAAATTTTTGCTATCACAATAGCATTTACTTACACACACCATAACAACACTAGAGTACACACCATCACACAATCATAGAATTTACTTACACACACCATCATAGCCCTAGCGTACAGAGTCACAAAATGTTAAAAGATATTTTGAAAATGTGAGATCCTAACTTTAAGTTAGAAGTACAAAAATACAAGTTTCAAGCTTAAAAGAAGTACTTATGAACAAACAAACACCATAGCCTACAAAAAGAAATGCAACCATTTTTCCTCAAATAGGGCCATGTGCTATGGCATGTGGTACAGAGTTACCAATTCACATTTTGTATCATGTGCCATGATATGCACACCATGCACCATAATGCACATTCATTTTTTGCTATCATAATAGCATTGCTGATATGAACTTCTGGCATGCACCATTTTACACATGACTTTTGATCAAAGTAATTTTACCCATAGGAAGTGTAACATCTCGAGTTTTAATTCCCTGACTAACTAAGTTTAGTTATGATGATTAAATAAGATGTAGTGGTGTGTGGCTAAGAAGGTCTAATGACTAGTTTTGATTGCATTTTTGCTCAAATTGTGGGTCCAGTATAAAGTCGAGCTACCCGAGCATTGAAAGGAGAAGAAAACAAAGATGAAGTATTGCCATGCCACATGCTACGGTGTGAACCACATCTGTTGTGGTGCATAGACTAATACTGGAATGAGAGGAGACTTCTCTGTGCTATATGCCACAATGCGTTGCCAATTTTTACAGAATATCTATCACAAATTAAGGCAAAAATTAGAGAGAATGAGATAGAAATTGAGAACTAGTGACCTAAGCTCTACTAGGGTTTATTTTTGGATGACATTATAAGTATTTTAGAGGCTACAAATACTAAAGGTAAGTATCATACTCATTAATCTCCTATTTTCTTTCACATTTATGAGTTTTTAGTTAGGGTTTAATAGTAAGAGATAATTTTTGATCTATATATATTATGGGTCCGAATCCATTGACTTAAATGGAGTTAATGAGAGTAGATTAGAGTATCTAAACCTAGATATATTAAGTTTTGGTACTTTTGGTGGTTGGACCTTATTATTATGTAAAAATAACATTAATGGGGTTTGTTGGAAGAATGTGTTGCCATTAATGGGAGTTTAATGGCTCATTAATGTTATTAGGGACTAAAGAGAGTTGATAAACCTAATTAGTAGGCCCAAACTTATATAAAGTAGGTGTTGGGTAATCTAGAAGTGGAAGATGACAGTTGAATGTATGTGTTTGGCAATGTTGATGAGTTAAAAATTGATGATTGTAGATTAAGCTCTTGAGCACCCTTGAGGCTTAGGAATTCAAGCTTGGAAGCTATACTATTGAGGGGTAAACCTTTAATCTCTCAAAAGTTTGACGTAACTAGAGGAACCCTACTTTAGATAGTTATATGTTAATTGTTATATGATGTGAATTATGTGTCTTACCATGCAAATTATGACTTGTGAATGTGGATGAAACCTAGTGTCCACATAATTTGCTTGGTGTGTATTAAACATGCGAAATGGATTTCATAATGAGTCTTGAAGTGGCAAATGTAATGTTTGAAAAAGAATTTCTCTTTATAATATGTTTTGATTGAATGGTTCATGATGAATATGATAAAGATAAGTATAAGAAGTTAAATATGATGCATATATGTGATGTAAAAGGAAACGAGACTTGATGCTTACTTGGGTTGCGCACGGTCATGAGCCTAACATGTTGATTTACATTAATGAGTAAATGAGAATGTGGAAATGAGTGAGCATCCTACATGCCATGATCAATGGGTGGGAGTTTGCTTATGGATTAGGGGTAAAGAAAAAATCATATGGTATTTAGGCTACCCTCTAGTGCAAAGGGGCATAGCCTTGTCCTACAGTTTGTCGAAGGACTATCCTATAGTTTGTCGAGGAACTAGAACTTAGCTTTCTCCACTAGTTTATTGAGGAGAATAGCCTAGGGAATACAACACTCAAGAGATTTGAGAGTGGGGTAAGTCATGGTTCAAGAGTGAGTCATATGATCTTTAGCCAGGCCACACCTCACAATTAGTGTTCTAGCCTATAATTTTAGTCGGGGAAAATAAGGAGGGTATAAGGTTGGTTGATCATTGCCTATGAACTTATATGACATGTTACATATTTGAGTTGTGGCAAGTCGTGTTGATATTTTGGGTCATGGTCACATGTTTGAGTGTCTTATGACTATGTACCCTACTAAGAGCTAAAAATAAGTTAAATGATTAATGATAAGTTATGATTTGTAGGGGTATTCAAAACCGATCCAAACCGAAAAGACCGACCCAAACCAACCCAAATCAAAAAAACCGATCAAAACCGAATAATAATAAAGTCTACTTCGATTTTTATGATATGAAAACTGATTGGTTCAGTTCAAGTTCAGTTTTGAGTACGAGAAACCGAACCAAACTGAGCTAAACCTGATTACAAAATACTATTTATTTATTTATAAAATATATAACCATTTATCTACAAGAAGCATTTTGCTTTGAATTTTTTATAGTTATAGATAAACATTTTTAAAGAACTTGAATGGAAATAGAGAATATTAAATAATTATAATAATCATGCTATGACCATCATTTTGTTTTAATTATTTACAATTTGAAAGCCTCAGTTTTCAATTTATCTACAAGAAGCATTTTGTTTTGAATTTTGTATAGTAAGTTTTTCATTATTTATTAAAATATAGATACATAGATAAACATTTTCAAAGGACATGAATGAAAATGCATAATATCAAATACTTTTAATCTTAAAAACTTATATCAATTTTATGATTAATTATTGTGATCATATTGAAATTTTATTTCATTTTATACCTCTATTTATGAAAAAAAGGAGCCAAAAAATTAGAATAAATTTTAATACATAGAACCATTATAAAGATGGAAAAAAGGAAAAAAAATTAAATACATGTATTGAAGACTGATATAAACCTTAACCAAACCGAACTAAACTGAAAATTAAATCGAACCAAACCGAGCTCCATAAAAACTGATCAGGTCCCAGTTATGAATAAACTGAATGGTTCAGTTCAGTTTGGTTTTTGTCCAAAAACAAACCAAACCGAGCCTATTGTCACCCTTAATGATTTGTATGCAATCATGTTTTAAAAACTTGGTTTCATATACATGTTTTTTATTACAATTGATATATAATTACATAGGGTAATGTTTTATCTTGATTATTAAGTGGCTAGAGTCACCCTTTTCATTTAACATTTTATAGGCTTTAGCTCTAGTACAGAAAGGGGGAAGGTTCAAGAGGCTCAGAAATTAGTACATTCCTACTATATGCCTCTAGTTTATGCTTATTTTGTGTAATAGAATATTATTGCTAATTCTAGGTTACATTTCATTTACACTTACACTGATTGGTTGTTTTAAGTATCTAGATTATATTGGATCATGTGTTTTGATGATTACAAAATGAAGAGAAGAAGTATTTGTTATGTGTGCAGATATAAAGAATCATGGATGAAGACAAAACCTCAGGAGCATGAAGAATCAAGAAAAGATGAAGAAGTTTTAGATAAGTTATTTAAATTCTCTTGGATTTAACATGAAAACTTAGAGAGCTTAATCACTTTTCATAATCATTAAATGAATGCATCACGCATCTCATGTATATGCATTAAGACTCATCTAAGTATATTAAAGCTTGCAAACAATATCTTTCTTATGTGTTGATTTCCATAAAAGCTATTTGCATGGTCAGAGGCAAAATCATGCATGATTCTACAGGTTACTCACAAGTTTTTACATGTTAGGCACATTGACTGCTAAATCATGAGAATATGATGAAGTGCTTCACACGTGATTAAGTA
Organism: Prosopis cineraria; assembly: GCF_029017545.1. Classification (NCBI taxonomy): domain Eukaryota; kingdom Viridiplantae; phylum Streptophyta; class Magnoliopsida; order Fabales; family Fabaceae; genus Prosopis; species Prosopis cineraria. The sequence goes on along the minus strand of NW_026555332.1, from coordinate 23,878,862 downwards.
CTTATGTTATGTGATGTATTAAACTTAAAATTTGCATGTAAAACCATGCGTGAAAGCCTTTATTGTCCACGCAAGTTTTGTTAGGATAGGCTAGCACCCAAGAGGGGGGTGAATTGGATGACACTTAAAAACTTTTGAAAACTTGAATAGAGTGAAGAGCTAAAGAGTGAAGGAAGAAGATAATACACTTGAGATTTGTACTAGTTCACCTACACACTTGGCCTACGTCTAATCCTCAAGATCACACTTGAGATTTTCAATTAAAATTACAAGCTTCAATGAGTAATTGCCACCACAGTACAACTTTCAAGACTAACCTTGTGTTGATTCACTTAACAAACCTTGCTACAATCTAGCAAGTAGTTACAGACATTTGAAAAATTCTTTTTCAAGATTTATGAGAAAATAATATCAACTTTTTACATAAAACTCTCTTAAAGAGTAGATGAGAGTATAAATGAAATCTTATAAACTTTTGAGAGCTTTTCACAATTCTTTTCAAGAATAATGAATGATTGCAATAAGTAAAAGTACGATTTGAAAGCTCTTTAAATGCATAAATGATAATTTGTTTAAGGATCATTCATTCTTGCTCTTATTGAAAATGAATCACTTATATAGTTTTTGAAAGGTGACAGACTATTGGAACATTGATTCTATCCATTGGTGCATTTTCTTGTGAGTAACTGGTATAACCACACGTGATTTTGTACTAAAGAAGTTTCAAAAAATTGAATGTGATAAATCACCCGTGAACACCTTGTCCTCTCACACGTGGTTTTGGACTTCTAAATAATTATCCAATTCTATGTGCGAAAACTCATGTGGTACCATATTGCTCTCTTGCATGGTTTAGCACTTATAAATATGCATTCAATTCTATGTGTTAAAAATCACATGGTACCTCTTTACTCTCTCACATGGTTTAGCATTTTTGAATATACTCATATTTCATAGTGCTAAAACTTACGAGTGTACCATTAGCTCTCACGCGTGGTTTTGCACATAAGAGACTATCATCAGTTCTGTGTGACAAATCACATGTGAAAACTTTTCTCTCTCACGCATGAAATGGCTGGTAGAATGCCAAAGCCATTCTTTATGAACAAAACTTGCATGGAACCAGAGTGATATCACGCATGAAATTGCAAATATTAATGCATAAACTTGTTTGATGCAAATTCACATGTGAAACAATGCGTAACTCAAGCAAGATTTTGCATGATCGAGAGATATATATTTGTGAATCAATGATCATACATGAGAACAATTTTAGCTTGGCTTAAGAAGATTTAAGACTCAATAAAACAAAGTGTAATCGTTCAATAAGTGACAAATCATGCTGGCTACTATTAATCTTACTCATGGTTTTGCACTTTGTCACAATACAATAAAGCACAAATACTAAAACTTGTGTGAATAATAAAGCCTTTCATGCATGGTTTTGCATGTAAAGACAAAGTTTAAGGAAACATACAACACAAATGCTTAATTACACATGAAGCACTTTTTTACACTTCCATTATTTAACTGTCAGTATGCCTAACATGTAAAAAATCATGAGTAACCTACAAAATCATACGTGATTCTGCCTCTTACTATGCAAACATCTTCTTTGAAAAACCACATGCAAGAAGGACATTGTTTGCAAGTTTTAACATACTTAGATGAGTCTTAATACATATATAAGAGACATATAATGCATTCATTTAGTAATTAAGAAAAGTGATTAAGCTCTTTAAGTTTTTACATTGAATCTAAGAGAATTTAAATTACTTATCCTAAACTTATTCATCTTCTCTTGATTCTTCATGCTCTTGAGGTTTTGTCTTTATCCATGATTCTTTATATCTGTACACATAGCAAATGCATCTTGTGTTAGAAGTTCAGCAAGAAAATTTGCCATGATAGCATGGGTTTTGTATTTTACGTTGCCGCATGTTGTGTTAGAATCATTATTTTTTCTTTTTTAACCCTAATTTGATGTTATCTTACCTTGTATGATATCCATGCTTCCTTATACATGTTTTGCTTTCATTTAGCTTTTTAAAATGATTTTATAGCATTATAAGTTTTGAAAACTTAGGATCCCATATATATAAATTTTACAAGCTTGGTGATCCATTTGGATTAGTCCCATGATTACCTTTATTTTACAATTAATTGTGGATTAGTAAGGACGACATTACAACATACACGCCAAGAACTATAGTTCACACATCTCTACAAGGTGAACTCTTACCTTTAGCTAGATGAATTCTCATGTACTTCTAAGTCCCACTAATAGATCATAATCAACACTTTAGACCAAGACTTCCTAACCTTACACAAAGTAGAGCTACATGTCTCTACTTTAGAATAGGGTATCATGTTTACATGTGACGACATTAGCACACCACATATGCATTCATGCATCACTATCACATATTTCTCACATACACTAAAAGCATCACTTATTTACACATGTATTACAAGTAATAATATAAAGCTACTCTATCAATTTTAGAAATCATAACATAAGTAATTCTATATATGTGAATAATCTTTACAAATAACTTGTAAGTAATTTTACAAGATAATAGGTAAAAGAGTTTATCAAGTTACCTTACACGTGTTTTATCAACAATTACCATTTGCACTAGAATGCTTGTGCCCTATAGATTTTCATAAGCATTCCTTTGAATACTCAATCTACAAAAGCAAGTATCTATGATTAACTTCCAACTCAATTCAAAACATTAAATCTGACTAAGTCATACTACTCTGTACTAACAACCCTCTCACTTACACTGTTAGGCTCACATTAGCTTATTCACCACCATTACACACTCTTAGGCCATCAACATGACCAAACTATCTCTCAACAATCCACATCATAGCTTTCATCCTTTTAAAACTTCTTAATTTAGGTCCAATTAAGTCTATAACTCCACAGTTCAACTGTTAATTCTCAAACTATTTGTAAAACCTTAGTTTCACACTTAATAGCCTTTTTATAACTATTTACTCAAACATAAACCCTTAAAACTCCCTGATTTAATTTCTCTATATTTTAAATAAAAAAAATTAAGGTAGAATAGAAGCATTAGGCGATCTGAAACTTACCTAGTAAGTAATAGGTTAGAAATGTCTTCCAGTGCCTTAAAACCTCATGCCCTAACAGACCTAACCTTCTCCTCTATATCCTCCATCTCATTTTCCCTTTTTCTCTCATCTAGTTTATGAGTTAGCTACATATCATTGATCTAAATCTTGTGCCATATGTCGTGGCTCATGGCATAGTAAGAAACTTCTCATTACAACTCACACGTTTTACCCCGAACTACTGTTCTTCCATCAATTCCTAACTATTCACCAATCCAACAAATCAAATTACCAATTTACCTTTTGAAATCCTAATTACCTAATTAATCTACTAATTTACCCCTAATTAGAAATTAATTTCCAGAATTAAAATTCAGGATATTGTAGCTATTTTTGAAACAACTATCAAGCATTTGAACATATATTTGACAATTATTTATACATAACTATCATGTAATTATTTTATTTTGTTTTTAGCTTAAGATATATATAGATATCATGTAATTTTTTTATATAATTGTTGATGAAAATGTTACTCATCTGAGCAAAAGATGTAAGAAAAAGTAAAAAATAACTTGATAAGATTAGGGTGCTCTTTAAAAAAAATTAAATAAAATTAATTTGTATGATAAAAAGTTTAAAAAAATTAAAATCTTTTTGTATAAGAGTATAACGATAACTTAAGCATTACCTCCCCTCCCTTCTCCTCCCAAACTAAACAAAGGATCATTAAAAACCTATCCCTTCCCTCCCCTCTAACAAAACCAAACAAGGTAACATAAAAAGATTACCCTCCCCTCCCTTTGAACCAAACACACCTTAACTTATTGATCTTGGCTTTGTGTTTCATTCTTTCCCATAATGTTTGTGATACTCATTTATAGTTATGGTGAATTGCCCTAGAACATATTAAATCATTGCTTGATGCTCTTTGTTTTTATTGTGAAGTTCCTAATATCTGTTTAAGGTTCTAATGTGTGGCTAGAAAGTTAGCTTGCATCTTAAAGTTCTACTTACCATACTCATTCCTTGCTTGTAATAGAGTTGATTGGTATACTATGCCTATATTATCACATTCTAGATCTTAAGGTTCAGCATAATTTTTATCATTATATTTCAATTCAAGGGTAGGGTTCCATACTAGTTCCACAAGGATGTGGTTTCATTCTAGTTGGATCTATGTTCTTCTAGAACATGGATCTTTGGCTCTCCATAGGTGATAATCCATGAGTGGATCTCTAGGTACTCTGGTTCTTAGATTACTAGCTCTTGAGGAGCCTAGTGCTCTAATTTCATGGGCATGTCGATCCATGACTATGTTAGAGCATGGATCTTTGGCTCTCCATAGGTAGTAATCCATGAATGGATCTTTATCTCTAGTTCCCAAATTGCTAGTTCTTGTGGAGCCCAATACTCTAATTCTAAAAGTGCGTCAATCTATAACTCTATTAGAGTATGGATACCTGGATCTCCATAGGTAGTGATTTATAAGTAGATCTTTGAGTATTTTGATTCCTAGATTGCTAGCTCTTGGGGAACCCTTTTCTCTAATTCTAGGGTTTCACCTATAACCTCCCTAGTATTTGCATGGTATTAGGAGAGATTAACTAAATCATCACACACTTACCAAATTGAACAAGTAAATTTTAGTTAAAAGTTCTTGGGACCTATGACTTCTTAGATAAAAAATCATTTGAAATCAAATACATATTAAGTAATGGACAACAAAAGATATTTTCTTACATTTATCACATCAAACACATACTTTAAAGACAAGAAAAATAAGGCATCCTGCATAGTAGCATGCACAACATATGCCACAGCATATGGTACAGAGCTACGAGCTTCCCTTTCTATGCCATGCACCGTGGCTTGTTAAGCCATTTACCGTGCTACACCATGATAATTTTACTGTCATTTGACAATCTACAAAAATGAACTTTTGACATGTGTCATTTCCATACAAAGCCTATTTCATAACCTAACTAATGAGATAATTTAGACACGATCCAATGGTTTGATCTAATTTTGGACACACGGGTGTAAAAAGTCACTTTTTCTAAAAATTTTGCATTCTAAAGTGTTCAAATCACACATATTATCTCATTAAGCTATTTTATGCTTAGAACCAAGTCCAAAAAGACCTAACACTCCTGATTGACTGCAATTCACCTCATATAATTAAACAACTCAAGATTTGGCAATTCAATCGCCCATTACACAAATATGGGTTGTTCTATATTATCACAACAACACACACCCTTAGCCAATCTTTCACATGTTTACCATAAACCATCAAGCACACATATTCATTACAAATGAAACATATATACATTGTAATACTACCCTTAAATCGCTTGCATCCACAATTAGGCTAGAATTTACTATTTTAACATATACACATTTACAATCAAACTCTTAGCACATCATCAAATCTTTTATCACAAACAATGTACATTCACAACTATAGGGCTAAGAGTCACATGATCACTACATTTCACATTCATTAACATGCACATAAGTCCTATAGAAACTTTTCATTTACAATATCTACAATAGATTGGGTTCATTATACAAACTCTGAGTTTTCACAACTTTATCAACATTAAGCTAGTCCTAAGTCTTTTTCTTTGCCCTACTCACTACTTTGTCCTGTAAAAATATAACCACAAGATGAGATAATAATTTTAGTAATAGAACAACTCACTATTACTAACTATCACAAATAACCGCAAATAAATACAACATAATAATAAACAAATATAATCATATAAACATATTTTTTTTTACAAAACCATTTTCACTTCAAAACTATTGTCACAACAATATTCACTACTAGCATGATAATTTGCCTTTTGAACATCCATATCACCTTAACTGATATTATAGGCTCTATTAGGCCAACGATACAATGACCTATGAGCACCCTTAGTGGTAGAATCACCCAACTAAAGGTTTTCTATCCCACCTATAGACTATAGTTTTCCCCTTTCACACATAATGATTGAGGTATCGTTACTCAACATTGCATCTAATAGATGCTAAGAAGCTTTGATTTCCAACACCGCACTCCATATGAGCACTAAATAAATAATCTCCAACACCGCACCTTACTAAGTACTAAGGAGATGAAATTCTCCAATACCACACCTTGTCGGGCACTTCAGAGAATATGCCATATGGACTTTTATCTATTTCTTTCCCTACAGGAAAACTCTCATGCCCTATTGTGATCATGCTCAATACAAACTACTTATTTACATTTATCACCACACATAGTTATATAATTATATATTTTTTCACAACCTATCTCTTTAAAATCATTTTCCTACAATAATAATTTATTTCCCACAAACGCTCAGTTTGTAATAATTTCATGCAATATTAGTAATACTTATAAATAGTTATACTAAATAATCAAATAGAGCAAGTATTCAGTTACCTCAACCCTTCTGTCATTAGAAAGGTTACCCATGGATTTCACAACCACTAATGCATCTCTACAAGCTTCCTTTCTCAACTCACCAGCGTAATATGCCAATGTACACACAATTAGCATAATTAGTCAATTAATCAAATTGACTAAAAGAACTTAATTATTACTCTAAACCATATCTAACCATCCATTCACTTATAGTTAGTCAAAATAAGTCCATTACTACTCATTCACCACTTTCTATCATGTCTACAAATCCTAGTTCACTTCTTTCACAACTTCTAACCCTATTGTTAATTCATTTAGGATTAATTTAAGCTCATAAGCTCAAAGCTTTATCGTTTAACCTTGAACTAGTCACAAAGCCTTAGTTTGATTCCAGAGAACCTTTTCATTACAAAAAGGTAAGAAATAAACTCCTTAAATTTCACTAATTCAATTTCTCTCTAACTTATTCTAAGAAAAATTATAGTAGAATTAAGGCAAAGGGTCATAAGAAACTTACCTGATAAGCTACTGACTAGAAATAGCTCCCGAGCTTCAACAAATCCTTACCCTAATAGAGGTTTGCCTCTTTTCTCCTCTTTCTCACATTTCTTTGCTTCTTTCTCTCTAAAACTTACTAGCTTCCATGTACTTACCATCTCATTTTCTATGCCGTGCGCCGTAGCACATGGCATAATACGGAAAATCCTCATTGCGCATGCACACTTCATTCTAAAACATGATTCCTTCACCTATATCTATTCATTCAACATCCCAATGAGTTAAAATATCAAACTTTCATATAAAATTATAATCACTTACTAATTACTAATTTACCCCTAATTAGTAACTAGTTACATGATTAGAAAATCAAGATACTACAATTCCCCCCTTCTTTTAAGAATTTTGCCCCAAAAAATCACAAAATACTTAAACACATACCTAAGGATATTATTGTCTTATTTGATCTTCCGTCTCTTAGGTTGCGTTACCAGGAATCATACCTTGCCATAACACTTTCACTAAGCAAATAGTCTTGTTCCTCAACTATTTATCTTTCACATATGTGATTTCCTCTAGCTCAACTCTATAAGTCAAGTTCTCTTGTAGCTCAATTTCTTCTGATTCTATAATATGTGAAGGATCTAGTTAGTACTTCTTAAGTTGTGACACATAAAACACATCGTGCACACTAGATAACTATGGTAGCAAGGCAACTCTATAGGCAATTGATCCAATTCTCTCTAAAATCTCAAAAAGACAAATGAATTGAGGAGTTAATTTCTTAGCTCTAATTAGTCTCCTGATTCTTATCACTGGTGATACCTTTAGAAATACAAGATCACCTACCATGAACTCTAATAGTATTCTACGCTAATTTGCATAACTCTTTTATCTGCTTTGAGCCATTAACAACTTTTGCCTTATCAACTCAATCTTTTGTATTGTCTAGTTCATAATGTCTGGCCCTAACAAACTCCTCTTGTATAATTATGTCTAACACAGAGGCGATCTATACTTCCTCTTATACAATACTTCATATGGTGCCATTTGAATACTGAAGTGGTAATTGTTATTATAGACAAATTCAGCCAAAGGAAGATGGCTATCCTAGTTATCTTTCAACTCCAATACATAAGCTCTCAACATGTCTTCCAGAATCTATATAGTCTACTCTATTTGACCATCCATCTAAGGATGATAAGCCATAGTAAATCTCAACTCAATACCTATATCTTGTTGCAAAGATCCCCAGAACTTAGATGTGAACCTTGGATCCTGATTAGAGACCATGTCTTTCAATGTAAATAATTTTTTTAAAGAATAATTAATCCGAATAGCTAGAAAATGAGCTCACATAGTGAGTTAATCCATTGTTACCTAAATGGTGTCGTGTCCTGCCTGAAATCATGACAATCTAGATATAAAGACTATAGAGATATTATCCCATTTTTACTTAGGGATATACAGTGGTTGCAATACTCCAACTAGCCTCTAATGCTTTATCTCAAGCTTTTGATAGGTCAAACACTGAGATACAAACTCAGTCACATCTCTCTTCATACCAGGCCACCACCATCATCATCTCATATCCTAATATATCTTCATAGCTCCTAGATGAATCGTGTATTTACTGCAATGAGCTTCATTTAGAATTACTTTTCTTAAATCTGTGTCATTAGGCACATAGATTTTATCTTGGTATATTATGAATCGATCATTATTGAAGCTGAATTCCCTAGTCTGATTTGACTCAACCTCTTCTCATATCCCAAGAAGATAATTATCTTTTAGTTGTGCCATTCTCAACTCCCTCTAGAAGTCATTACTAATCACCATAGAATAACCACTAACTAATACCTTCAATGGTGTATCCTATTGTGACTCTAAGAAGGATTTTATCAATTTGTGTTCTCGAACTATTAGACTCGCCATATGTAGAATCTTCTAACTCAATGCTTGTGCCACCATATTCTCTTTACCCAGATGGTATTTCAACTTAAAGTTATAATCCTTAAGAAGCTCCATCCACCTCCACTGCCTCATATTCAACTCCTTCTGATCTACTAGGTATTTTAAACTTTGTAGTTACTAAACACACTGAATACAACACCATACAAATAATAGCACCAAATTTTCATAGCAAACACCACTGTTATGAGTTCTAAATTATGAGCTAGGTAGTTCTCTTCATACATTCTCAATATCGAGAAGCACACACTACTACTTGTTCATCTTGCATCAAAACACATCTAGGAACTCACTCACTACCCCAATCTTCTCAATTTCACTATCATAAACTGTGTTGGAAATAAAGAATAACATGTATTCATCATAACCCTACCAAATCAACTTCTCTGTACTAACCACTGCTAAAAACTTAGGCTGCTCAGAAGCACCTATCATTGTAGACAATACTTGAGTGAAACAATCTTTCTAGCATAATAAAGCGTAGCATTTGTAAGATCTTAAATTTCAATCCAAGGAATTAATTACTAATCAAAGATAAATTAGTAATTAGTAGATTGATTATGCTTTAGATGTTGGGTTGATATTTTATGTCAGTTGGATGTTATGTTAATAGGATTGAAGGGTAAAATGGCAATCCAGGACATAACGTGCAAGTAGCAATGAGAAGTGTCTCACTGTGCCATGTGCCATGACATGTACTGCATGTACTATGATGCATGGCATATGTAATATCTGAAAAATTTTAACACTGATTTATTAACCTAATACGGGTAATTAGTGAGTTGATAAGGTGTGTGGCCAAAGAGACTTAACTTGACATAATTAATGTGATTTTAGCCCTAGAAGTGAGTTTGGATTGATAACGGGAAACCTAGGCAAGGAAAGAGGATGAAAAAGTGAAGAATTATTTTCTGTGCCACACGCCGCAGAGTGTGGTTGGTCCACCACAGTGTACAAAGTAATTTAAATATAACAAGCTCCTCTGTGCCATGCACCGTGGCAAAGGATAGCGTGTGCCATAGCACACGGCCAAAAAATTAGATAAATCAACTCGCGAGCTGTGTGAAAACAATAGAGAAAATGAGGAGCTCGGTTTTGGCTTTACTAAGGAATGACTTTTAGTCCTATTACTGATAGATTGAAGCTCTCAAACACTTAAGGTAAGATTATGGTGCCTTCTTCTTCCTTTCCCTCCCTCATTTGTAATGATTTATAGTAGGGTTTGAGTTGGGAGATGGATTTTTGATCCATAAGAGTATGGGTCTAATTTCATTGGTTAAAATAAGTTAAATAGGAGTTGTTTAATATATTAGAACACCATATTGATGATTTTGGAAGTGGTTAGTCTATGGGAGCATTTAATATCTGAAATTGATATTTATGAGGTAGTTGGGAGAGGTTAATGTGCATTAATGATGATTTGAAGTGTTATTAATGATAATATGCATTAATGAAATCTAATGAGCCTATTTGGGTATAAATGGGTAGTGATTATGAGTTGGTTAAAAGTAGTGTATGTGGAGTTTTATATTGATAAAGTTTCAAAAGCTAAATAATGATGATATTTTTATGGTTTGGAGGATATATAGAGGTTCGTTTTGGCACCACTCAAGCTTGTTGAAGCTTTAGAAAGTTGGAATAGTGAGGGGTAAACTTTTGACCTCTTAAAGGTTTGAGGTAACCGGGAGAAATTTAATTTTTTACAATTGAATGTCAATTGTGTTTGTGAAATGTAATTTATGAGTTAAATTGATGATTCATATGGGTAAGTGCTCGATTTATGAAATGGTTTTGAAAAGAAAACCTTGATTCTACCACCTTTGATGTTTTGTAAAATTGATTGTGATTTATTACTATAGGTGGAGAAATTGTGGTGAATTATGTGTTAAATTATAGGGCATATGTGTTATGTGAGTCCATATCTTGAGAAATAATTGTTAAAATGCATATTATGTGTGAAATGTGCATATCATGATCATTGGCAAGAGTTCGCCTAAGGAGAGGAGTAGATTGGTTGAAATCCATATGGTATTGGTCGTGACCGTTGGAATCAGGAGGTAGCCCTTGTCCCATAGTTGATTTGGGACTATTCCACTTATTCTACGAGGGACTTGAACCTAACTAGTCTCCACCAGTTCATGAGAAGGCTAGATTAAGGGTATGACACCCCATGGTTGTTAGTATTAGGGGAAACTGAATTACATAAGTGAGTGAGTTCACCTTGGCCTTGTAGCTCCTCACAAATGGAAGGCTAGGTTAGTCTGTAGAGGATGTAGCTACATGATAGCCACCAGTTTTGTGTCGGAGATAACAGGAGGATATAAAATTGGCATATGATCATGCACTTAAGTCCGGCCATATGGTTGTTAGTTTTATAGTCCGGCATGTGTTAAGGGTGCATGGTTGTTATTTTTATGACCCTGAGTTATGTTTTTGCAAAATATCATGATATAGTATTTTGTGGTAAACCTGGTCACATGGTTGTTAATTTTATGAACTGTGACCTAATGCTACATGAAATATGTGTTTATTTGCCTAATTGCATCTATTTACAATTAATATGTAACTGTAAGGGTTAAGTAAAACTTGGTTACTGAGTGATTGTACTTACCCCTCAATTCTAAATATTTTCAGGGCCTAGCTCATTGGATCTGAGTCGGGGAAAACATACAGAGACTTAGGATTGGTGGAGTAATCCCCTATATGCCTCTCTTTTGCTATTTACATGTGTATTTGTTAATGTAATTGCCAACTATGACTAATTGATATGATTTATGCATTATTTGCATGATTTTGTGTATAACTAGTATATCTTGTGCCCTGGGTCAGTGAGTTTTTATTGTGAACCTATAGATAAGGTCAAAATACTTGTACAAGTAGGAACATATGTAATTTGAGAAATTTGGAATGAAATGGTTGACTTTATGTAATATTTCCTCCCCCTTTATGTTTTGTGAAAATTGAGGTTGAGAGGTGATTTTATGAAATAAGTGTGTTTGACTATGTATGGTGTCTTGCATGAGTCTGTAAGAGTCCATTAAGTATGGTCGGAGGATTGATGTAGGCTATTAGCATGTGTGGTTGAGTTAGGACACCCTATTTGGGAAATTTTGTGAAAATGCGGTCAAAATGGGTTTTGGTGTCCCACTTTTTATAAAAAATGAGTTTGAATGAGAAACCTATGTCATGGCTAGAGCTAGGAGAAAGCTCCATATAGACAATCAAACTACTTTAATCAGATGTCAGACAGATATTTGGGACGCATTGGAAGTTCGCTCCCTATGCTGTTAAATGACAGTACTAATCAGTCAAATTTCGTACAATACACTACGGCGTATGGTGCCTCATGCCACGGCGCATGGCATAGAGAAGGCGCATTGTGGTGCATGAGCTGTAAGCCGCGACACATGTGTCATTTTTGCATAGAATTTGTTTTTGAGTTTTAAAACTCATTATTTGGGTCCCAATTGATTTCCAAGCTTCTGCTTTGTTTTCGAAACTCTGATTTAGAGTCCTTAAATTATGTTTGGAATTTGATTTGAAAAATCAGGTTCCTTTGAAGTAGTTCTAGGAAATTCTCTTTTTAAAAACTTGGATTACTATAATTTAGAGTTATTTGTGGTTTAACCTCAGGGATGTTACAGCATAGAATTTTACTTAAGAGCTAAGTCTAAAATCATGAAATCAAAAGGAAGAGAGAAGGGAAATGTATCTGTAGGGTGAGGAAGGCTTGGCTCTACTAGGTCATCAATTATCTAAAAATAGGGAGTTTGCTTCAACTAGTGACTTGTCAGGTAAGTGTCGTAATGCCTTACACTACATTTCTATCTTATTTTCTCTAAATTTGATCAATACAGAAATTGAATCAGGGAGTTTTAAGGTGTTTAAATCTAAAGAAAATGTTTAAAAAGTGCTTTCAAATGTAAAACTAAGATTTTGTAACTAATCTGGAGATCAATGGTTGAACCATAGGGATATAGGCTTGAGTTAGCCTAAAAAGGTTAGGTTGAAAGAGTAAAATGGTTGGTCAAATGAGTTAGAAGGATGTTTTTATCATTTGGGTAGCCTATAAGGCTAGTGGCTATAAATGATATATTATATGAATTCGAGAGGTGATAATTCAACTATTTCATGTATTAATAGATTCGGTTTAGCCAAATTAATGCCTGAGTTGTGTATTAGTAATTGATGGGAAGGTGTTCATTATGTAGATTGAGCATCTGAAGGTTTCTTGAGGGAGTTGGGCTGATTTGAGAGGTTTAGTATGAACAATAACCCTTAATAGTAAGGGTAAAAGGTAACTGGAGTAACCCTTTTACTTATTCGTTTGTGAAATTATTTACAAGTATGTATATAATTATATGCACTATGACTTATGAACTGATAGAGTAGCAATATTGTGAAAGGAATATGCATGTGAATGTGTAAGTTATGTATGAAATGAATGTGAAGAGATATGTCCATAGACGTGTGCATTGCATCTGCGAGTATACCCTAGATGATTTATTAGACCTTTCAAAATTATAGAGAGAATTAGACCAGTTGCCTATAGAGTTACTTTGTTGCCATAGTTATTAGATATGCATGATGTGTTTCATGTGTTGATAGAACACATTTGTTACACACTTATCTATGTCAATTAGGATTATTTTATTAATTTTTTATCACCTCAAAATGCACACATTGCATTAGATTTGAAAAATCACCTAAGTGTCTAGATTTTGTGCGCTAGGGGTATTTTGGTCTAAAAATGAACTTTTGAGAAAATGTACAAGAAAATTTGAGAAAATGCATTTTATGTCTAGAAGATGAGTAGTCAAATTATACTTTTGAAATTCATTTTAGTTTGGGAGTAATTAAATAAAAAGTCAACACATCCTTAAATATGTTAGTTTGACTTAGTTTTCGATTTGTCTTTATGTGAAAATTTTTATGTAATTTTGTGTAACTTGAAACTTGATTATTTAACATCTACAAGCCAATAGGAGAAGGCTACTTTGCAAATGTGACAAGACTTCCATTTCCATTTTATTTTCTTTTCCTATTATTTTAATTAGCTTCAGTTGAAGGGAAACTCCAATTACATGTCTAAGAGCCCCCCATTTCAAATTAAGAAGCCATTCATTTCATCTTTCACATTTTCTCTCTCTACTTCTCAGTGTTCTTCATTTTCTCCTCCTTCTCTCTACACCTCCAGCTACTTCCAACCCTATTTCTCCCTCATTTCACCAAGAAATCCACTCAAATCTTCCACCATTCTCTTCCCCTACCATGGCTGACCACATCCCTATCATCTAGAAGGAGAATTAAAGCTCAAATCATCAAGTTCATGGAGCCACACCCCACAACCAGCATGTGTTTTGGAGGAAGCAAAGTGCTCTTGATGTTTTCTTGCTAGATTCTTTATAAAATCCTAGGGGAGAGTTGATGAAAGAGGAGTTGTAAAGTCTTCACTTGGCTAAGCTCAATTATTTCTTTATCTTGTTTCAATTTTATTAGAATACTATGACTATGTTTGATTGTAATTTAATTTGACTTAGTTTCATAGTTTATGGTAATTAGTTATATTAGAACATAATTGTTGAATTAATTCTCATTCACTTTAGCTGCTGAAAATTTGGCCACTTGGAGTAATATCATGTCAATGTGATTTTTCAAGTGACCTTGCATATGTTATGTTTGGTGAATGTTTGATTAAATGCTTGAGTTGTATAGTTTTGTGCTTGAGTTACCTATGAACCATGGTTGTTGGGGAGTAAAATGTAATTAGACACTTGGTTAATTAAAAACTAAGCTAGTAAGACAACTTAAGTGCTTATTATGAGCACTTAGGGAATGGAATTGGTGAAGCTAAGTTGCTTGAGATAGTTATCTTAAGTAAATACTTTTTTCTGGCCAAGGAAGAAAGGTTGAGTGAGCTACCATAATCAATTAGAGACTAGGATTTTTCCATTAACAACACCCTAGAGTTCTTACTTTAATAGGAAGGCCAACCACCACACTCTTAGGTTTAGTTTGCATTTAATTTCATTAGGTAATTAGTTAATAATCTCATTTAATGGTTAATCTATTCATTAAGTTTTCTAGCTTAGGTAGTTAAAATCTCCTCCTTGAGAGAAGACCTAGGGTTAGCCCTATATTACATTAGGGTTAACTTTATTTAATTTTAAGCTTAAACGACATGATCGCATCCCATGTCGTAACTTAAAAAGTATCAACTAGACTCCTCTCATGTCATAGAACTAGAAGAATTTGAGCTCCAAGAGAATTTCACCTATAAGGTGAGCTAGAGCAAATAATAGATGTGAAGAACAAGCAGTTTAGGAAGAAGACAATATAATTAGTGAAATTTTTTTGGCAAGGCATGGCTTTTAGTGATGCAACCTAAGAGACAGGGGAAAAAATGAGGCAACAATATCCCTACCTATTTCAATAGGTATATGTTTAAGTGTTTTATGAATTTTAGGGGTAAAATTCTTAAAATGAGGGAAGAACTATAACATCTCAATTTTCTAATCTTGTAATTAGTTACTAATCAAAGGTGAATTAGTAATTATTAAATGATTAGAATTTTGGATGATAGTTTGGTATTATAGCTCCTTGGAGTGTTAAATGAACAGATATGAGTAGAAGAACCATGACTTAGAATGAAGTGTGTACGCGCAGTGAGGATTTTCCTTACTGTGCCATGTACTACAGCACATTGCACAGAAAATGACTACTTAAGTTGTGAATCAGCTTAGAGTTGATAAGGGAAAAGAAATAAAAGCATAAGAGGAGAAGGGAAGAGAGAGATCAGCAAGGGCAAGAAGGTTTGGAGTGTTGGAAGGCATTTTCGACCAGTAACTTACAAGTAAGCTTTATACAGCCCTTATCTTCAATTCTAGTATAATTCCTCTTAGTATAAGTTATAGAGAAATTGAACTAGGGAAATTTAAGGGGTTAGTTATTTGCCCTATAGTGATAAAAGGTTCTTGAGAGTTAAATTAAGGCCTTGTGATTGGTTTTGGGGTTGAACAATAAAGCTTTGAAGCTGTAACCTTGATTTGGCCCTAAATCAAAATGAAAAAGGAGTGGATATTGAGTAGAAGTGAAATGTGATTACTAGAAGTGATGGAAAATGGCAATTGAGTAGTAATGAACTTAGAGTGGCTAAGTAAAAAAAAATGGACAGCTAAGTGTAGCTTTAAGCAATAATTTAGTACTTTTGGTCAATTTAGTTAATTGACTAATTGTGCCAATTGTGTGTAGATTAGCATATTCCACATGCAGAGTGAGAAAGGAAGTTTGTAGCGAACCGTTAGTGGTTGTAAAAGTCCACAGGTAACCTTTCTTGTGATAAAAGGGTTGAGGTAATTGGATAACTTCCTCTATTCGATTGTTTGGGAATATGAATATTCTTGTATGAAAATATTTTAGAATATGCATGTTTGATAACTGAATGTTTAATGCATGAAATGGATTTTTAAGGATTTGAATTTATGAAAATGCATGGTTGTATGATTATATATATGTGTATGAGTTTAAATAGAAAAATGTGGTTTATATAAAAGCATGATCATAGGGGTGGGAGTTCACCTGTGGGGAGAGGTAGTGAAAAACCATATGGTATTATTCTCCTCAGTACCCAAGGGGGTGCGATGCTAGAGAATTGTTTCTCCTTAGTACCTATTGAGATGTGGTATTGGAGATGATCTCTATAGTGCCTATTAAAGTGTGGTATTGGAGATTCAGGCCCTTTAGCATATATGATTTAGTATTGGAGCTAACGACAACCCATTCTATGTAATAGGGGAAACCATAGTCTAAAAGTGAGCCAGAACACGTTTTCCTAGGTGATTCTACCATTAAAGGTGAGCTCAAGGCTAATGAGCGTGTGTATTGGTCTAAGGCGAGCCTATTGTAACATCCTGAATTTCAATTCAGGAAAACTAGTTGCCAATCAAGGGTAAATTAGTAATTAATGGATTCATTATGATTGGGAAGTTGGATTGATACTTTGTGTTGATTAGTTGCTATTTGATAGGATAAAAGGGTGCAATGAAAATTTGAGATGAAACGTGCAAGCATAAGTAAGATTAAACTCAATGTGCTATGCGCTGCGGTGCATTACACGTAAATCACTTAAAGATGACGTGAACAATTTGTGAAATCAGAAGGGAAAAGTTAAGAAAATGCTTCTAGAGAGGTGAGGAGGCTTAGCTCTACTAAGGCTTCCATTATCTGGTTATTGAGAATTCCCTTTGGCTAGCAACTTATCGGGTGAGAAACATACAGCCTTGAGCTACATTTCTATCCTATTTTCTTTAAATTTGATCTATTGAGAAATTAAATCAGGAAGTTTTAAGGAATTAAAATCTAAATGAAAAGTTTAAAAAGGGCTATCGAATGCAAAAATAAGGTTTTATGACTAGTCTAAAGTTAAATGGTTAAGCTTTAAGAGTTTAAGCACAAATTAGCCTAAATAATTAGGTTGAAATTGAGAAATTGTTGGTTAAATGAGTTAAGAGATTGTTATGGTCATTTGAATAGCCTATAGGGCCAATAACTATAGATAATGGACTTTATGAATTCGAAAGGTGCTAATTGAATTGTTTTATGTATTAAGGGAATTTGGTTTAGCTGAATTAATGCCTGAGTTAGATATTAGTAACTAATCGAAATGTGTTCATTATGTAGATTGAGCATCCAAAGGATTCTTAAGGAAGTTAGATTGACTTGATAGGTTCAGTATGAACGATAAACCCTAGTAGTAAGGGTAAAAGATAATTAGAGTAACCATTATACTTGTTCGTTTGTAAAATTATTTACAAGTATGTTATATAACTATGTGCATTGTGATTTATGAATTGATAGAGTAGCAATATTGTGAAAGGAATACGCATGCAGGTGTGTGAGTTTTATATGAAATGAATGTGAAGACACATATGCATAAACATATGCATTACATCTGTGAGTATACCCCAGACTAGGGCAAGGGGTCGCGGCCCTACTCTATGTAAAGCTAGGAAGTCTTGAAGGTCAATGTAGAGCTTGACTCTACCAAGAAGGACTTAAGAGATCCTAAATGTCTTGAACATAAAGCTTGACTCTACTAGGAAGGACCTAAGATAATGATCTATGAGTATACCTTAGACTAGGGCAAGGGATCGTGGTCTTACTATACGTAAGGCTAAGAAGTTCTGATAGTCCAAGCATTGAGAATGCTTTATTAGGTAGGACTCAGGAGACTACCCATATACGAAGAGGATACTTGGTCTAAGGCAAAGGTATGGTGGGCCTTATTTCATATAAGGCTAAAAGTCTTGGTTCGAGTATACAGCTTGCTCCGCTAGAGAGAACCAAGAGTGCATGAGCATAGTCATGATGTGAATGATATTGTGTGCATGTATACTTATACTATTTTATTAAAATAATGCTTCTTTATCTCTTGTTTATAATTTTACTTATTAATCGATATTTAGGTTATATTCGAGTTACTGGAATGTATGTCTCACTCCATTATCTTTATACACAGGCGAAGAGAACACGAGAAGGCTAGGAAAGGAAGCAAGGAAAGAGTAGCTTTGCTTGGTAGTAGTATGACTACCATTGTAAATAATGAATGTATAATATGTTGATAGAGTTTAAATTGCCAACCAGGATGCATAAGTATGTGAAATGAATATGTGAGTGTGTATATATTTGTGGCTAAAAACTTACTTGTATATATGATGTTGCATCTCGTCAAGGGTACCACAGTAGTGGGTATGTGGGTAGGCCTAAGTGCCAATCAAGCAAGTATATGTTATTGTATAACTTGTTCCACTGTGTGTTGATGTGAAATTATGTGTATATGTAAGAATTTGACACAAATAATGAGGCTAAGCTCTATTTAAAGGAGTCGAGTATATTTGTGATTCCCAACTATATCGTGAGGTTTAACCCCATATGAGAAAGTCAGATGATTGAAGTGGAACAAGTATATATGTGTATGTAGTTATGTTTATTGTATCTCATATAAGCCTACAAGTGTGTAATGTGGCATTGAGAGGTCAAAATGAGTATATGATATGATACATGTGGTCTGATGTGTCAATTAGGTATACATAGTTCTTTTAGACTTGATTCAAAGCTCAAAGTAGTCTAATAGGACAAGGCATGAGAATTGAACACTTAGGGTGCAAATTTTGAAAGAAAAAGTAGCTTTTTACAATCGAGTGTCCAATTTTAGATTGGACTGTTGGATCGAGACCAAACTTATCACATTAGATAGAATATGTTGTGAGCTTCATGTGGGTGCTTGAATTACCCCAATCAAAAGTTGGATGTGGAAATGGCGTGGACGAAAGTTTGCTTTACAAACTGTCATTTCACAATAAAGTTGTTGTCATATGCGTTGTGGTGCATTATGTGTCACACCATAGTGCATGACACAGAAAGCAAGAGCTCATGACTTTATACCACACACCGTAAGGCACATGGAACTTTTTCAGGGAAAGGTGTTATGTTTCATTGAGTCATTGGATTGTATTTATGCTTTCGTTAGCTTTGTTATTTGAACATATGTTTGACGAAGTTTGAGATCCCACATTTTTAAAGTAGATTGAGGGCTATTACTCTGATATTGTATTGTATTATATTGTGATGTATGTGAATGTGATAGTGAAGTCTAGATTAGTTAAGGGACCTTACAACATTATTTACTGTCAGTAAATCCATGCCAATTAATGATTACATCAATTCTTCTTATAGGAATACAAATCAGATCAATTTTAAAAACTCTGCCCTCAAACCAAATCTTTACCCCTTGATAAGCTCTACTCGTGATACTAGTAGATCTTGAAGGTGTAGTTACTCTAATGAATACTGGCAATTCTTGTAAAGGCAATCTCAATCTATTCACACACACTCCTCAGACACAAAGAAATGTGTGGCACTAGAATCAAACAATGCCTCTACTCGATGACCAGAAACAAAAATCATACCTCGGATCATATTAAGAGATGCTCTAGCCTCTTCTTGTGTGATTGGAAACACTTACCCAGGTATGATGGATCATTGCTTAGTCCCCTCAGTTCTACCCTTTAGGCATTGCTTAGCCAAACAGCCTAAATTGTCACATTTAAAGCAAGCCAAACATCTTCTCGCATGAGATTGACTGCATATGTTGCACTGGGGTCTTCTTCCCATACTCAATGTCGGTGGTGGTACATTGGATGCCTGCCTCGAGGATTATGAAGGCCCAATTCCTCCACTTCTCTAAACCAATCCTCTTTGAACTGACCGAGATTGGAATCCTCTAGTAAAACCCTTTCTCCTAAATGAACTAGAGCTACCAAAGGCTTCTTCACAACTCTACCTATTGAGCCAATGGGGATGAAAATCTCCCTAAATTATCTCATCTCTTCTCTGCCTTAGCCTCTCTGCCGCTTCTGGCAGTTACTCTCAGCTTGTGACACATATTCTCTTATGTCATCACATCAAACATGGTAATCTGCTATCTATACTTGGGTCTCATCTTCTCTAATAATCTCTTTGCCTTCTACTTGGTGTCATTATTGTACTAGAGATATGTGGAATAGATAGATAAGCCATTAAACCTTCTGATGAATTCCTTCTCATCCAAGTCTCCTTGTTGAAACATATGAAATTTCTCCTCTTTCTTTATTCTAAAGGAGGTCAGGAAATACTAGTAAAGAAAAGCTTCTTAAATTCTTCCCAGGTTAGATAAATACCACCCAAAGGTCTCACAGATTCCTATCACCTCTTCACAGCTCTTACTAATTGCACTGTGGTTAGGATAACCTTTTGCTCAGATGTACATACCGCCACCTTAAAAATGGTCTCCATTTGCTTAATCTATAACTCTGCATCCCTTCTTTCGTACTATCATCAAATGTCATCGGGTTGAACTGAACAAATGCCTTCCAGGCACGATCTATAGATGGACCAGTACCAGGGACAACTAGTTTGATACTTGAAGCCTAAGATGGTCTAGGTCTACTTTATGCTTCTTCTTGCATTGGTCCCGCTCAGTTCTCAACCCTCACCTCATGTTCTCTACCTCTCAAGATTGCATCATGATCCCAGACCATTTTTCTAATATCCACCATCATATTTATGAGTTCTTCAAACAACTCATCCCACTTATCCCTTGATGGTGAATCAATCAGTTGGATTTCTAGCTCTTGCTCCTCCTCATCCACTCATTGAGATTGGGCACCTCTAGCACTCCTCATAATATAATTACTTTTCTCCCCTCCTAAAGATCAAAATAAGAAGAAAAGAAGAGCATAAAGGAAAGAGTTGTGTGATGAAAAATGATAAGTTACCACATCAAAAGATGAATGTAGCATACAATCACAACTATTAGGTCTCAAAACTCAAAAAACTAATATCAAATTGTAACCTTCCCTAGTATCTGCAAGATATTAGGAGAGATTAACTAAATCACCATACACTTACCAAACTAAACAAGTTTTTTAAAAATATGTACAAATTCCACCTCTATGTCAATTTTTTTAAAAAAAATTAAAAACTCAATAGAGGTGGCATTTCCATCTGATGTAAACGCCACCTTTGTGATTTCTTTTTTTTTAATTTAAAATAAAATAGGTGGCATTTTTGGACCACTAAAATGCAACCTATGTTGATTTCAATGAGGTGGCATTTCTTCTTGAAGAAATGCCACCTCTTTGGTTTTTAATTAAAATTAAGATAAGTGGTGTTTCTTCTACTAATAAATGCCACCTAATGTTACTTTTTTAAAAAAATAAATTTTATAAAATATTATACACCAAAATTTTTCACCAAAACAAATAACTAACAATATACAACCAATCCAACAATTTGCAAATGATCTAACTATATAATGAGAAATTATACAACATATTTTTAAAACAAAAGAGTAGTTTACAACTATCTTAATATCTCTAAATTTCCTAACTAGGTCAAGACATCTAATAGCCTCAAATCTTACAAAAGTATTCAACAAATGCCTAAGTTCTAGCATCCAAAATTCAAAACAAATGATGACCACTTTTCAATCAGATCATAAATTTATTCATCAATATATTCCAAGCATTTTGTGTCCTCATAATACTACAAAATATATTAAAAGAAGTCATATATAATTTAAAATTATCAAACATGAATAAAATTAAATAAAATTAGATAAATTTTTATACCTCAAATAGAACAAAAGTTTGACCATAAGTGATCACATCCTTCATGAATTTTATAACATAGTACCCATAATCATTACCATTTGGTTAGAAATGGCACTAAAAAATTACCAAAAAGTAATATAAATTTATGAAGGAAATAAATTTATTTTTCATAATTCAATAAAAATCTTTCATGTATAAGTTAAATATATCATAATCTTTGTCTGTTGGTAACTCTTTAAGAATTCTTGATTTCTAAAAAAAGGGAGCTCTTTGTGACCATGAAAACTATTAAATGCCCTATGTAACATCCTGAATTTTTTAATTCTAAGTTTAGAGGTTGATCGAGGGTGAAGTGGAAGTTAGTATGGGGTTTGAGATTCAGATGATTAATTAGTATTTTGACTTGTTTGTGTATTGTATGAACAGATATAGGTGATAGGAGTGCATTTCGAGTCGAAGCAAGTGTGCGTGGTGAGAATAAATCTCACTGTGCTACGCGCCGCACCACATGGACAAGAAAATCACTTCTTCAATCATGAAATAGGGTGATTTTCAGAAGTGAAAATTTAGAAACACACGAGATAGAGAGGGGAGAGGGGTTGAGGAGCTAAGACAAGTTATTTTAGAACAATGAAAGGTGATTCAGATCGATAACTTGCCAGGTAAGCTATGTATAACTCTTACCTTTCATGCTATACAAATTTCTCTAAAAATGAGTTGTAGGGAAATTGAATTGGTGAAATTTGAGGGGTTTGATTCTTGCCCAATAGTAATAAAAAGGTTCTCAGAAGTTAAATTAGAGCTTTGCAACTAGTTTAAAGCTAAACAGTAGAGCTTTGAACCTGCAGGCTCAATTTTGGCCTTTAGAGAGAGAAAGTTAGGGCAAAAATTTAATTTTAGCAAAATAGGACCAGTTGAGGTGATGTAAAGTAGTAATTGGATAGTCATGGACCTAAAATTGATAAATGAAAAAAAGTTTACAGATGAATATAGCCTTAATTAGTAAAAAATGAGTTTTCGATCAAAATGTACCAAATGACTAAAATGTGCTAAATGTGTTTAGATTGGTATATTAGATGCGTGAGTAGAGGAAGGAACCTTGAGATAAGCTTGTGTGATAGTTGAAATCCATGAGTAACTTTTTTAGTGACAGAAGGGTTGAGGTAATGAAATAAGTTCCTTTATTTAACTGTTAATTGTAACTGTATGTTAGTATGTTATATAATGCATGAAATAATTTTAAACTAAGCATGTTTTATAGCATTGAGTGATTATTGTGTGTGAAATGACTTTTGTTTGAAATGACCATTGAAATGTGTGTTTTGTAATGTAAACTGTTATTTGTATAGATTATTCGCAAGAAAGTGTAAAATAGTAAATAGAAACCTTAAATAGTTCAGGAAAGCATGATCATAGGGGTGGGAGTTCACCCGAGTGTAAGAGATGATAATGACCATGTGACAAGGTTTCCTTAGTACCCGTTAGGGTGCAGTGTTAGAAACAATTCTCCTTAGTGCCTTGAAAGGTCAGCGTTAGAGAAGATTTCCTTAGTGCCTATTGAGGTATGGTATTAGAGATGAGATACTCCTTAGTGTCTTTATGATATGGTGATGGAGTGAACCACACCCCATTATGTGTATTGGGAGAAACCATAGTCCATATTATAAATTTAAAACATCTTTGATCAGGTGATTTTACCACTACAGATGAGCTCAAGACTAATGAGAGAGTATATTGGTTTCGTTTCAGGGTGATTCGGAGGTTCGGTTGGTAGAGATCATGCTAGTATGTTATGTGATATGATGAAATATCTGAAGATAACATAGAATCATTTGTGATATGATGAAAAGTTAAAAATGAAATGAGATATGTGATATAAATGCCATTTTATGAGGTTTTAATGATATACTATGTTTACTTTCATATTGTTGCATGTAATAGTCAATAGGATTCAGTTATTTGGTTATTGAGGTTTTTATCTCACTCCCGTGGTTACATGTTTATAGGATTAATAAGTGACCAGGGCGAGAGAAGAGAGTTTGAACCGGCTTGAAGGTGAAACCATGTACTCTAAGGTTATGTAATGAACTGAACTAAGGTTGTATATATATAAGTAGATGAGTTGTTATAGAGTTGTATGCATGTATTGAATTGAGAATTTTGTGAAATCAAGCCTAATTATATGTATATGTGTTGTTTGAGACAAAAGGGGTTATGATTTGAGTATATTATATTGAAATGATTTTGTGTTGGTGAATCTTAAGCCAATGGATAAATTATGATGAAATGAGTAATTTGGTGGCTAAGATTGTATTATGAATATGATTGTATATGTATAAGTTGAGAATAGCCAAGTGGGCTAAGTTATGCCAAGAAATGGCAAAGTATGTGAAGTTAGTAAATGGTGGAAATTGGCCTTAGAAGGGTCAAATTTTAATATATAGTATGATTGTGATTAATTGTGGTCAATCAAGAGTATTAGATCCTTTTAGACCTGGTTTAAGGCCTAGTGTGATCTAAAGAGAGAAAGGGATCGATTTAAGTGCTTGGGTGCACAAATTTTTAGAAAAAGTAACTTTTTGCACCTTAAGTGTTCAAATTTTGATCGGACCATTAGATCATGTCCAAACCTATCTCATTAGTTAGTATACGAGCTAAGCTTCGTGTAGGCGTTTGAATCAATCTGATTGAATGTCGTATGTGAAAACGACACACGTTGGAAGTTTGTCATTTTTATTGTCAAAATGACAATAGAAATTCGAACAGGTACACTGATAGAACACATTTGTTACCCACTTTTATTTGTCAATTAGGACCATTTTATTAATGATTTATCATCTTCAAGTGCACACATTGCATTAGATTTGAAACTTTGCCTAAGTTTCTAAGATCAGTGCACTAGGGGCATTTTGGTCCAAAAAATGAACTTTTGAGAAAATGTACAAGAAAAATTGACAAAGGGCATTTTATGTCCAGTTGATGAATGGTGAAATTATATTTTCAAAATTCATTTTAGTTTGGGAGTAATTAAATAAAAAAGTCAACACTTTCTTAAGTGTCTTAGTTTGTCCTAGTTTTTGGTTTGCCTTTGTGTGAAAATTTTTATATAATTTTGTGCAGCCTGAAACTTGGTTAATTTAATAAATTCTCCCTTCTAATTATGAATTTAATTCTGGACATGAATTAGATTTTATTATATCATATGCTATTTAATTGAATTATGTGATTTATGTGACATAGGTGGCATGTGACTTGTGCATCAATTGGGCAATTGAGGTCAACACTCCTTGAGGACAATGGCTGATGGTTTGCACGTGAATTATGATTATTTTGAGGGATTAGATCAGCTAAAATGATGTGGATGACACATGGAAAATTAGGCACACATTGGAATCATCTACAAACCAATAGGAAGTTGCCACCTTGCAAGTGTGACAAGGCTCCCATTTACATTTTAATTTCTTTTTCCTTATTTTAATTAAGCTTCAGCTGATGGGAGACACCAAGGAGCACGCCATTTTAAGTCCCAAATGGGATCCAACACATATCTCATTCATCTTCCACATTCTCTCTCTCTTGTTCATAGTGTTCTTCATTTTCTCTCTTTTGTTCTTCATTTTCTAGCACCCTAACCTCTATTTTCAGCCACCAAACCTCCACAAAACTCATACCATTCTTCTCCTCTCTTCATTTTCGTTCCATCCCTTCCATTTTCACAAGGATTGAAGCTCATTTTCATTATTCAAGAGCTATGGAGTTTGGCCTTCACAAGCAATCACTAGGGTTCTTGAAGATGAAGATTGGCTAAGTTTCTTTGTGGAATCCTAGAGAGATGAAGATGGAGGATGAGTCTTGAGCTTCAAATTGGCTAAGTTCTTTTGTTTCCTATCCTCTTCTCTTTTTACTAGATGGTTAGATTCCTTAATCTAGGGTTTAATCATCTTAGCTTATAAATTCTAATTTGAATTTGATGTTGATGTAAAGAGAGAGGATTGTTTCATTTAATTTCTTCCTTGGACAGCCATGACTGAATTTTGCCACTCTTTGTTTGGCACATAATCTTGTGTTTTTCAATTAGTGAATTTCTTGTGTTAATATTGCATAATCTTGTGGTGTTAATGCTTGTGTTGTTGAGTAGCTTGACATAATCTTGTGGTTGCTCAATTTATGTGTTTGACCATGGCTGTTGAGAGAGGATTTTGAATGAATCACTTGGCTAATGTCTTCACCAATTGGTTAATTGAACTAGGGACTTTAATCTAAGACCTAGGGAGGTTAGCTAATTAGGTTAATTGGCTTAGGATAATTTTCTTAAGTCATGACAGCTTTAGTCAAGAGGAAAGGGAAGCTAAACTTAGCCTAATCATGAGAAGATAATGAGTCCAAAATCAACTAATCTCTAGGGTTCCATTATTGTAAAAAGGGAAGTTCATTTCACTCACTTTCACTAGCATTTTAATTACTTGCATATTAGGTAATTAGTTTAGATAATTAGCTAGATAACTAAATTCCTACAAACTTTGGTTGATTTATTTCACTAGATAACTTTCAATTAGACTTAAAACCATTCCTTGGGAGATGACCTAGGGTTGGCCCTATATTGCATTAGGGTTAGCTTTAGTGTAATTTTGAGGATAAGCGACTAATTTCCTATCATACACCACGATGTATGGTGACACATGCCACAATGTACAACGCAGAAAGGGCGGGCGTGTGGCTCTGTGCCACATGCCGCAGCATATGGACTACATGCCATGGCACACAAACCAAATTTCAATTTTATTTTTGTGTTGAAATGCATGTAATTGGGATAAGAATGTTGGTGGGTTATGTCTACTATGTATTTGAGGAGTGTATGATTTACTTCCGTTGTGTTTTTCTCTGATTGTATTCTAAATTGATTGATCTTACAAAATAAGTCTTCGGTCGAAGCTTTTGAAAATGAAATTTAAGTATTGTAATTGATGTGAAGCAGTAGTAATACTATAATCTTCTTTTATAGTGAGAGATATAAAAGGAGGTTACACCTTACCAAAACAAAACAAAAATGATCAATGATAATTGATGTGAATATAAATGAATATGTAAAATGATTCTTATAAATATAAATACTTACTTATTGAATAACCTCAACATATTATGTCGATCTTTCGGCATGCATCCAAATAGAGGATCAAGATAATAAATTAAAGGTAAAGAAATAGCCACAAGATTGATAACAATCAAAATCTAATGTTTCTTAAAAAAATTTAAACTTTCATTATGTCCAAATAAAATTGAGGTATCTAACACATTAATCAATTAAAAATAATTAATAAAATACTTATTTTGTATTGTAAGGTAATAAGAATAACATATTTTTCCAACTTCTATCTTCTATGTATATTTCTTTTACAAGATTTACTTGTTTAGATGCACTCAACACTGACCCATAACTAATATCATGAAGATTAATAAATAAAAATCTATTCTCTTTCTCCATGTCTTTCAAAAAAGAAATGTACAAATACCTTGATAAATAGCAAAAAAAAGTATTAAAATCAATCAGAACAAGAAATAAAAAAAAATCAATATCAAAAGATGTTATGAAACATGCACCTTATTTAGGTGTTGATAGCAGAAGCACTCGCCCATTCTCGATTAAGTATTTCCACTATAGTATTTCTATCAAGATATTCCTGGCTATCTTTAGAATATATTTCTTCTTCAAATTTTATTTCAATTGTTTGGCCATTAGTAGTAAGCTTCAGCAAAAGAGACCGAAGAACTTCACGACAATTATTAGCCCTTTTCATTCTTGAAGCTCCATAAGATACACTTTTTTGTTTATGCATGGTATTAGATTCCTTAGAAATATTACCATGCGCTTCAATTATTTTTTTTTATTTTTTGATTTTGATTGAGTTTATAAAAATAAAAAATTAAGTCATAATTATAATTACATATAAAATATTATAAGAAAGTATGAAATATAATTACTTTATCAAATGACTCAATGAGATATAGAGGCCATACAATAAAAGTGCCCTCAGCATCTTTAACCAATACAATTTTCTCATTAAGAGGTATTGATGACTTGGAATCATCATTAGTGCAAATGTCCCCAGAAACTCACAATGTACTAAGGTGTAATGGAATCGTATGTAGAATATCTTCAAGAAAATTGTAAATAGTACCCACAGCAAGTGCATTTTTAAAGGAAATTTCTATGTACAATTTGTATTTTGATTCTCCCTAGAAACAAACAAAATATTTAGCAATGTATATTTAAAAATGATAATAACATTAAAATTTGTCTAGAAAAAGTATTATTAGAGGGAGTGTAGGATGGTTTGACATGAAAGTGCAGCTATCTCTACTGTTGGAACCCTTACAAAACCTTGATGAATCATAACATTCATTTTCTCAAATAATTTTTTATTTTATTCTTATAACTGATAATATTATTCTTCATAATGCTACTTGCACATATTTCATTCCAAAATTTGTTTGAGCGTCTTCGACCTCCAAAATAAGTGGTTTGGGTAACACCAAAACTAACCCTTCTGACATGACCAGGGACTTCTGGAACATTTAAAGCTTTACTGAGGATGTCTTCATGACCAAATTGTTTTGCTTCTTCTAGCATTTCTTGTGACAAAGTTTGCTATCATATAAGAATCATAACAGATTACTTATAAAATGAAATCATGTAAATAAAATTTTAAACATGAACTAAATACTAATATGTACACAAGTTTGCCAAACTTGCCTCAGACTATCATATTTAATTTCACCTTTTAAATTTAATCGTCCTACAACCCATACTTCATGCCATGTAAGTTGTTCATAATTTAAATTATCTCTTTTTATCTACATATTAAAATAATTAATTGAATTTATAAATCATTCAAACATATGTAATAAGTTGAATGAAATAATTATTGAATATAAGACACGTACTTTATCTTGCTCAACAAATGCATATATAATAAATCACATAGTTTGCACACTTTTCTTCTACATTTGTAATCATATTTTATTGATTTAGACCTTATATGCATGGTTTTAGCATAAGATTTGATCTTCAACTCATTTACATTGAGTTTTGGCATTTGGAGCATTTTGGTCATTTTGCATAATTTATTGCAATTAATTCTTTTTAATTTAGGATTTCAATTCCTTAACATTTTATTATTTGGACAATTTTTATTCCCATTTTAGGGCTTTAGTTAATTCAATTAAATAAAATTAATTTTTGTTTTTTTGTTTTGTGTTTTAAGAAATTTGTGAGTCAAATATGGTGACTTTCTCATTTTCTTTTTTCAAATTAGATTTGACTATTCAAAAGTAGAAAGGTCGAGCTGGAATGAGAAAGAGAAGGAAACGGACGTGAACGGCAGGAACGCTGGAGCTGGGATTTTGGGAACGACGCACATGCAAACACTGATCTCTCACGTTGTCCGAGTTCGATTAGGGAGACGATCACCATTTCACCTTCAAGAACACTCACTCATCTCCTCTTATCTTCATCTCTCTGGGTCAGAGGCTCGCCGCTCATGCACGCACAGGATGCTCATCTCCTCTCTTGGTTTCAGTTTAGACACACAGCTAGCACAAGGCGGGATCATCTTCATCTTCCTCCTTCGATCACACTGCACACAAACCACATCGCCCATCCTCTCTCAGCCGAGTTCGGCCATCAGAGATCATGCACACCATCGCACAGCCGCTGCATTGCTTCCCTAGAGTTCAGCTTATCACACACATTGCTCAGCTCCATTTCTCCTCTTGATCATAGCTCAATCATCTCACAGAATCATCACTTATATTCAGTCACCTCAGGCGGACGAATTGCTAAGCTAGGCAATTTCAATCATCATCTCACACACTCATCTCTCACTCGTTAGTCCACCACACGCGAACGCTCTTTAGCTCTCAGCTTGTCGCATACATATACCTCTCAATCTAGATTCCAATCTCACGGTTCAGCTCATTCATGGCAGTTTCTCAAGGATCTCTCCTTCAGTCAGTAGCTATGGAGAGTGAAAAGAGAGGTTAAATCTTCAGGCATTCTCCAAGGTGATGAAATTCCACTTAAGCTTCATATTCTCTTGGTTTGGGTTCTGTTGCAGCTTAAATATAATTCTAATTCTTGTTATGATTTTGAATTTAATTCATTGACTTTGGTTAGATTGACTGAATTAATTTGATATCATTTATCTTGTTTAGGATCAGATTATTTTGGTTACATTTTCCATTGAATTTGTGAACCTCAAGTGTTTGAGTTTATGCTTTAATGGTTATTACTTGCTGAATTCAAATTTTTCTTGTTTCTTGCTTGATTTATCTGATTCATTCAGCTTCCATTAGGTCTTAATGAGGAGTTGATTGTCTAAATTTAATTGTTTTAAGTGTTAGAGCAAGGTTTTAGCAAGGCAAAAATTTAATGTGATTGGTGTTATCAAAGTTTGTCAATTGTTCAGGGGTTATGTTATGTGTCTTGGTTTAAGTCACATTTACTTAGTCTTAGTAGTCATTAGGCTTTTATTTTGTCAATTGAGTCACATAGGGACCAAGCTCATGGAATTAAGGAGTCTATAATTGTGGAATGGATTCAAAACTTGGAGAAGCCACCCATTTGCTTGTTTGAGTCAATTTTATTTCCATTTATTTTCACTTGAAATTTAAAAAACCAAAAATATTTCTCTTCTTGATTTTTATCAAACCAAAATTATTTTTAATTTGTGAAAATGGTTTATGAATTATCTTTGGTTGCTTAAGTTTGCTCTCTTGGGATTTAATGACGTAGGGTGTACTCAACTACATTATAGTTTCTTTAAAAAGTTTGATGCCACTTAGAGCTTTTCAAGTGGTGCCGGAGCAACATAGCCAATTAATTTCATTTCATTCACCATTATTTAATTTGCTTTTTTGTGATTTTTGATTGATTTTCGTTGGAATTTTCAGAGCTAAAATCAAGCTGAAGATTATTGCTGTCTCACAAAATTTGACCTGACTTTAAAATTGAATTGTGAACAATTGAAAAGGAGTTTATGCTTGGGACTTAATTTGTTAGAAAGCTACATATCTTAGCTTTGAGTTTGCATTGAGAATGAAAATTTCGGACTCAGGATCTGTTCTGTATATCTGTTGCAACACAGCAAGGTTCTGGAATAGCTGTTACAGAATCCAGAATTTTGTGTCAACTTTAAGTGTGCACAACTTTCACTCTACCGGTCCAATTTGCTTGATTCTTGTCTCATTTAATTCATCATTGTGTTATATCTGATTCGTATGTTTGGCTCATCATCTGATTTTGTCAATAAATTGGTGAAAAGACTGAAAAGTTCTGATAAGGTACTCTGGAAGTAGTCCTGAAATTCCAGATTTGTTCACTGAGTTGTGCGATTTTCTGGGAGCAACTGAGAGATAATTTTGACCTGAAATTTTTTCAGTATAATCCTTGTTATGTTATCTGTTTCAGGTAAAACATTCAGTGGAATTTGGGTTGGGATTCAGCTTTTGTGCACCTCACAAAATCACTAGCTCCAGCCTGATATTTGCTGTCAGATTCAGAAAAGGGAATCAATTTTGAATGAGCATTTCTCAATCCCTACTCTTCTGAATTGCATGATTTTTGTTTCTGAATTTTATTTAGCCTCTTAGATTCATTTTTGTATTTTTTAGTTTCTGCTAATTCCTTCATTTTAATTTTCGAAAAGAAAAAATCTGCTGCATCTGTTTTGCTTTGTTCTGCCAGATTTTCAGATTTGTGTGATTTTTGTTTGTGTTTTTTTTTTTGACTTTTTGAGTGTTTTTGTTTGTTGTTTTGGCCAATCTTAGAGCATTGCATGTCCTGTAACTCTTGTTTGAAAATTAAACAAGAATTCCTTAACTTTAAAATGCAATACTTGGATATCATTAATTCTTTCTCCACTTGTTTCATTGATAAATCTTTTGTTTTAGAAAGTATGGCAAACAATGATGCAAATAGTAGTGGACATGTGCATAATCATGAGAAAGAAATTCCCATTAAAAGAAGTATTTGGGAAATGGTTGCACCTAAAGATGCAATTAGAGCATATGGCTTAAATGTGAATTTGCAAGAAAATGTTAACTATGAAATTAAGCCTTCTCTAATCAATGCCTTACCAGAATTTCATGGACTTGCAGGTGAAGATCCCAATAGACACCTCCAAATTCTTAAAAGAGTTTGTGTCACAACGAAGCCACCTATAGCTAGTTTGGAGAATTTGATGTTGAAGGTCTTCTATTTCACCTTAGAGGATAAGGCGATCACTTGGTTTAATACTTTGGCTACTAAGACAATCAATTTATGGGCTGAAATGAAGCATTGTTTCTTGGAAATATTTTCCAGCAACTAAATACTCTCAATTGAGGAAGCAAATAATGGGAATTCAACAATTTCCTCAAGAATCCTTATATGAGTATTGGAAGAGGTACCTTAAGCTTTTAGCAAGATGTCCATACCTTTCAGTTGGCAAAAAGTTTCTCATTGAGTATTTTCATGTTGGACTCTTAGTTCATGATAGAGAGACTATAGATTCAGCTGCTAATGGGTCTTTACTTGATTTGCCTCCCGATAAAGCTTGGGAATTGGTGGAAAAAATGGCCAATAATAATCAACAGTATAACATAAGGAAGAACAAAAGAGGTGTCAATGGGTTTTATCAAGCTTCAATTCCTAGTGTTCAACTAGATGACATTTAATCTCAGTTAGATTTTCTCAAGATATCTCTTGCCACCTCTAAACAACCTCAAGTGGCTTCTATGTCAAGAGCATTGGTAGCTCCAAGTTGTGCCATTTGCCACTCAACCATGCACATTACTTCAAATTGCATGCATGCCTATAAGAGGGAAGATGTTGCTACGGTTTATCAATAACAAAGGCCATACAGTCACCCACAACAAGGAGGAAGAGGTCAAATTTGAGCCATATGGGAATACATATAACTCTAATTGGAGAAATCACCCCAATTTGAGTTATAGATCTAATCAAGGGGTTTCTACTTCAAGGAATAATCAAATAGTTCCTATCCAAGACTCTTTCAATGATGACAAGCTCAAAACAATGGCACACTTCCCATACAACCTGTGATCAATCCTAAGAATATTAGTGCCATTGAATTGAGAAGTGGTAGAAGACTTGAGGAAATGCCTCAGCCTAATAAGAAGAATTCAAGTTCTAAGGCTTCTAATACCTCTTCAATTCTTGATGAGGATTCTTATGATGCTCACTATAAGTGTACAAGTGCCTATTCTTGAGGAAAATAATTTTGGACTTCAAAAGGTTAATCTAAACCAAGAGCAAAGTCAAGAAACCAAAACTAGATAGCATTCTAAAATTGTTGATGAAAGGGATTCTAATGAGACTTTGAAGGTTCTAGAAGCTTCAAAAGAGAAATAAATACTTGGGAGAAGGGAGAAACCAAGATAATATAAAATTGGGGATCCAATTCCTAAAGATATGCCTTTCCCTCATGCTTTGACAAGATTTGTGAAGAACAAGCAAGAGGATGATAAGGAAGATGTCATTAAGATATTAAAGAAGATTAAGGTGAATATACCTTTGTTGGACATGATCAAGAGCATGCCTAAATGTGCCAAATTCTTGAAGGAGTTGTGTACAAATAAGAAAGAATTCAAGCCATTAGCTACCATGCAAATGAGTCCTAGTGTGAGTGCAATTTTAAAGCCACAACTTTCTATCAAGTACAAAGATCCGAGAGCTTGCACTATTCCTTGCCAAATTGGGAATGTGATTATTCTAGAGGCTCTCATATATCTTGGGGTAGTGATAAATGTCATGCCTATTCACATTTACTCTTCTCTTAACATGGGAGGCCTTTAAGATTGTGAAGTCATACTTCAATTGGCGGATAGAAGCATTAGAAGACTGATGGAATTCTTGGAGGATATTTTGTGAAAGTGAAGGACTTAGTATTTCTAGCTGACTTCTATGTCCTTGACATGCAAGAAGGAGGTCAAGGAAAATTGATTCTTGGAAGAACATTTATGATGACATCTAGTACCATTCTCAATATGAAAGAAGGTAAACTCATTATGGAATTTCTTGATAATAAGATTGAGTTTGATATTTTTGAAAGCATGAAAAATTCTTGTGTTGATTATAACTTGCATTGTGTGAGCATTGTTTAGAATTCCATTGAGAATGCTAGTGATGAGTTTTCATTAACATTATCTTCTTCACATGCTCATTCATCAAATTTTTCTGTTGCGCAAAATTTTTCTACATTGTCATTTATGACTTGTGCTTGCATTGATGATGTTGTGTGTGCCAATTATATGGATATGGTTTTTATGCTTGTTAGCCTTACAGATGATGATATTTAGACTCTCATGAACATATTACCACTGATTCCATTGCTTTTTCTATTAATGACATAAAGCAAGACACACAAAATTCCATTAAAGATCATGTTTCATGTCATCTTGCTTCTTTATGTGATTTACTTGCCTTGGATGAATTTCATAAGTTGAGCATTGATTCTAGCCATTCTCATGCATCTTCTTTTGAGTTAAATGATGATTTTGAAGTTGTGAAATAAGGTGGCTCTAGCTCACCTAAATGCATTGATGATTTTTCTTGTAATACTCTCAAAACCTTGAATGAGTTTGGCTCTTATGTTTATGAAGATTTGGACCATATTTCTTGTTTTTTTTTCAGCTTATCCTTCTCCACCATTGGAAAGGAGTTTTTTAAGTATTGTAATAGGGGAAAAAGAGGCTCAAACCATGGCTTTACCCATATAAAATGAAGCGCAATCCAAGAAGCGTTCTATTGACAAGCATGTTGGAAATTCTTTGAGTTGTGTGGCCAAGGAGACTAGTAAGGAGGATTGGGATTTGGCTAAGTAAATACAAGTGAAGAAGATCCCTCCTAGCATCTTAGAGCCTCCACAACTAGACTTTAAGCCAGTGCCCTCACACTTGAAATATGCTTAATTAAGAGATGCTGATAAACTTCTTATTATTGTCTCTTCTAAACTTTCTTACATTGAGGAGTCTTTATCACTTGATATGGTTAGGAAGAACATTAGGACAATTTGGTTGGACACTAGGAGACATTTCAAGGATTAGTCCACACACATGCACTCATATAATCATGTTAGATGAGAATGCTAATTCCATTAGACAGCCACAAAGAAGGTTGAATCCTCTTATACTTGATGTGGTGAAAAAGGAAGTCACTAAACTTTTAAGTGCAAGTATCATTTATCCTATTAGTGATAGTGAGTGGGTTTCCTCGATTCAAGTAGTGCTTAAAAAGAGTTGGATAACGGTTGTTAAAAATGAAAATAATGAGTTGATTCCTACTAGGGTCCAAAATAGTTAGCGTGTGTGCATTGACTATAGAAGGTTAAATGACGCCATTAAGAAAGACCATTTTCCCCTTCCTTTTATTGATCAGATGTTAGAAAGGTTAGGAGGGAAGTCATATTATTGCCTTTTGGATGGTTATAGTAGTTATTTTCAAATTTGTATTAACCCTCTTGATCACCACAAAACCACTTTTACTTGTCCATTTGGCACTTTTGCCTATAGAAGAATACCCTTTGGGTTGTGCAATGCCCTGGGTACTTTCCAAAGATGCATGTTTGGTATTTTTAGTGGTTTTATTAAGCATTGTATGGAAGTTTTCATGGATGATTTCACTATACTTGGAGAGTCTTATTCTTCTTGCTTGAGAATTTTGGGTAAAGTGCTTGCTAGATGTGTTGAAAAGAATTTGGTCTTGAATTTTGAGAAATGTCATTTTATGGTTGAACAAGGGATTGTCCTTAGACACTTAGTCTCTAGTCGAGGCATTGAGGTTGATAAAGCAAAGATTGAAGTTATCTCATCTTTGCCTTATCCATTCAATGTCAAGGACTTAAGATTTTTCTTAGGCCACATTAGTTTTTATAGAAGATTCACAAAGGATTTTTCAAAGATTGCACATCCCTTGTCCCAACTCCTTTAAAAAGGCATGAAGTTTGAATCCAATGATACTTGTAAGTGTGCTTTTGATGCCTTGAAAGCTAAGCTTGTGACACCTTCTATTTTAAAGAGCCCGAATTGGCTTGTCCTTTTTAAGATTTCTTGTGATGCTTCTAATTATGTTGTAGGAGCTATGTTAGGACAAAGGGAGAATAGAGTTTCATATGTCATTGCTTATACTTCAAGAACACTTGACAAGTCATAATGCAACTACACAAACACTGAGAAAGAGTTGTATGCTTTGGTTTTTGCTCTCAATAAGTTTAGACCGTACTTGCTTCACTCTAAAGTTATTTATTTCACTAACCATGCAACTTTAAAATACCTCTTGAAGAAGAAAGATACCAAGCCAAGACTACTTAGATGGATGCTCTTACTTCAAGAATTTAAGTTAGAGATTGTTGATAGAAGTGGAGCCACCAACAATGTAGCTGATCACTTGAGTAGGCTTCCATTTGATACTATCATGGCAAACTCTTCCTTTGAGTCTTCTTGTGATGAGTTTAGAGATGAGTCTCTTTGTGCTATTTCTTATGATAGTTCTACTTGCTATTCTGATTTAGTTAATTTGACCGTGCATAATGTGTATCTAAGTGGAGTAAATAGGCATGCTAAAGAGAAATTGGCCAGGGAGAGTAGATATTACATTTGGGATTTACCTATTTTGTGGACAATGTGTAGTGATAATATGATTAAAAGGTGTGTTCTTGATATTGAACTTGAGGATGTTTTGAAAATATGTCACACTTATGCTTGTGGGGGACACTTTGGTACAAGAAGAACATGTCAAAAGATTCTTGATTGTAGTTTATATTGGCCCTCACTTTTCAAAGATGCTTATGAATTTTGCAAATCTTGTCATGAATGCCAATTGTTTGGGAGTTTAGGAAAGAGACATGAAATGCCACAAATGCCTATTATATTTTGTGAAATATTTGATGTGTTAGGTTAGATTTCATAGGTCCTTTTCCTAATTTCAATGGATTTAAATATATCTTGCTTTGTGTGAATTTTGTATCAAGATAGGTTGAGGCTATCCCCACTAAGACTAATAATGCCAAAGTTGTGGCAAAGTTTCTTTTGTCTCATGTGTTTTACAAGTTTAGCATTCCAAGAGCCATTATAAGTGACCAAGACACCCATTTTTGCAATAAGACAATTTCTTCTCTTTTTGAGAAGTTTGGTCTCCTACACAAGATTTCAACACCATATCATCCTCAAACAAATGGGTTAGCTGAATGTTCTAATAAAGAAATCAAGTCCATCCTTCAAAATATTGTCAAGCCAAACAGGAAGGATTGGAGCACAAGGTTGAAAGAAGCATTATGGGCTTATAGGATGGCATACAAGACACCAATTGGCATGTCACCCTTTCGGTTGGTGTATGAGAAGCAATGCCACTTGCTGGTTGAGATAGAACATAAAGTATATTGGGCGATCAAGGCATGTTCTTTTGATGAGGATGGAGCGGCTATAATAAGGAAACTTCAAATTCAAGAGTTAGAAGAGATGAGATTAGAGGCTTATGAGAGTTCCAAGCTTTACAAAGAGAGAACAAAGCTTCTCCATAACAAGTCTATCTTGAGGAAGCACTTCCAAGTCAAAGACAAGGTGCTAAAATTCAAAACAAGACTAAAATTGATGCTTAGGAAACTTCAATCAAAGTGGGAGGGTCCCTATATTGCTGAAAAAGTGTTTGACTATGGCACTTTAACACTTAAAGACCCTTAATATGGAATCTTCTTCAAAGCAAATGGTCACTTGTGCAAACAATTTCATGAGGAAGAATTATCTTCATTGCTCACTGAGTTGAGGTTTATGGAACCTCTATGAGTTTACACAAGGTTGTATCTCTCCTTTTATTCCCTTTGATTGCTTTGATTGTTTACAACTCACACAAGTGGAGCACTTTTCTGGATTTGTTTGCTGACACAATTCACACATGTGGTACGCTATACTTTGCTTGTGTTTGTGTTCGTGAATATCTTTTTAAGGTTCAAGTGTGGGAGGGATGTAACCTATTCCATAAGATTAGAGAAAATTTTAGGTTTTGCATTTTTTTAAACAAATTCTTCTTTTCTTACACTTTGCATGCATTTTAGTATGGAGTCATTATCTTGATTTTTCCTTAAGTGCATACATTGAGAACAATGCATGACATAAGTATGGGGGAAGAGTCATAAAAATTTTAGTTTTTCAAAAAGAAAATTTTTAAAAAAATTTATTTTTACTTTGTTGAGATGAATTGAGGAATTTTTCCCAAATTTTTGGAATATAACTCTTGAAATATTGTTGCTTTAGCTATTGTACTTTAAGAAACAAGCTTTCTATTATATTATGTGTAATTGAGTAGAGAGGCACAAACCTTGTTGGAAGAAGCCAAACACTATAGAATGAGTTGTCCCTTAGTTTTAGCATCCTCTAGAACTTTTTTCTCACCTTATTTGAGGCTGCATTATTACATTTGCTTGAAGGAAAGTGACAGTAGGCATTCATTGAAAAGCCAAAGGCCTTTAACTAACCTTGATTTGTTATATATCTTTTGTTAGCTCCTTGAGCCTTTTTGGTTTATTTTATTCATAAAAATAGATACTTCACCCTCTTTAATCATAGATTGCATGTAAATTTGATTAATGTGTGCAATGTACATTTCTCTCTTTAGTTTAACTTTATGGATAATTATCATTCTTTTCATTACGCTATTCCTATATTTTTCATATTTTTCATTTCATTCCATTCCAACAAATTTACCTAAATGTTTGTCAAAGAAAAGAAAAAAAAACAAGAGAAGAAAAAAAGCAATTGGAAAATAAAAGAAGAAAAAAAAATATTTGAAAAGCAAAGCAAAAAAAAAAGCGAAAACTAAAGAAATGAAAAGAAAAAGTTAGGAAATAAATTTTTGAGTTGCTAGTTATGAGAGTTTTTCCTTGTTCTTTCCTTTTTCAGCATCATTTCCATATCCTATCTCATTCCATATTTTCAGCTTTCTTCACTCATTTTTTTATTAGTTGTCCATTTAGTTAAACTCTTGAGTGTTTAGTACATTGTTGAATGCTATATTGTGGCCAAGACAAGTTTCTTGAGCCAAACCTCACCCTTTCACATGCAAATCCAAAAATCCTTTCTTTAACCATATTACATCCAAATAAAAGTCTACTTGATTCTTGATTGCATTTGCTTGTTAGTAGTGGAGATGTAGATGTTTTACAAGTTTATGGTCGGGTGCTTTGTTAAGGGATTTGAGCGAAATCATTACATAGACACTTTGAATGGCTTGAGTACTAAACACTTATTCTTGTGAGGCTCTCTTTATGATATTGCCCTTTTCTAATGGTTTGCTTGCAATGGATAAAGTGCTTTAACTAGAACAGCAATGTAACACTTGCCCCGAGTATTATTCAAAAATCACACAATTTAAATAAACTAAGTATGGTTAAGGAGTTAATCCTAAAACCAACTTAGGAAACAAACTATTTAAATTACTAAGCTGATACACGATTGCAAAATAAACATTTAAAACCATTTTTAAATAAATAATTTATAGGTTTTACCTACAGCGCATGGAAGCAAGCTAGGCAAAAGCAGGGTAAAAGATGCTGTCATGACAACCCTCCCAAGCTAACTTTTGAGAGGCGCCATTTTGTCATCCGATCCCTAATCAAAGTAATTTTAAGCTCACACATCACATTCAAAGGGTACTATAAGTGTACCAAATTTCAAAAAGATCCAACGGTTGGATTAAAACTTAGACATGTTAAAAGTTTGGTCATTTTTGCTGTCATGACAGCACCTCTGGACTAATTTCCGGAGTACACCATTCCATCATCCAACCTCTGATCGAAGTGATTCTAAAGCCCACATGTCAATTTTAAATATTACTATTAGCATACCAAATTTTGAAAAGATCCAACGGATGGATTGAATTTCATGCATGTTGCAACATCATCACTGTTGCTATCATGACAGCACTGACAGCTCCTTCGGACCAAATTCCGGAGTGCGCCATTTCTTTGTCCGGTGTCCGATCAATGTAATTCCAAAGCCCACTCGAAACTTATAAAAGGTTTACTTGTGACACAAATTTTAGAGAAATCCAACAGTCGAGTTAAGATTTAGACACCCAGATGCAAAAGTGTAGTTTTTTAGTAAAAATCATTTTCAGAATTGTCCAAATCTCATCTTAATAGTCACAAACTTGTGAAAACACTTTGGACACATCAATTAGGACTAAAAATACTTGATAGAATATTTAAATGATAGAAAAATCCTTTATACCAAAATTTGACCATCCGGGTGTCGTTTCCTAAAATGGACCCTAAGTCCCTAAAATTCACAAATCAAACAAGAGTGGCCAAAACCATTCTAAATATCATATACACATATGAATATACACGCTAAATATTTTTAATTGGCTCAAAGATCTCTATGGGGCCCACGCATCCACTCTCTCTATCCAATGTGTATGTTTGCCCATAGCACACCATTTGTAATGCAACCACTTTGCATTTGCTTGTGGAATCACATATATATCAAAATAAATATCTGCTTGTAGTAGAAACTTGGTCTACTAAATAAATCCATCAAAACCACACACCATAACCAAGTTTCCTAGCCACAAGTCTACAAGTAGACAAAAATTTATACACAAGCACACAATCCACACATATGCACATATATATATAGTAACATCCTACTGGCACTCTAACCTAAATACATTACAATATACTTGCTCAAAAGAAAGAGGTTGTAGATCTTTACAATCCATAAGCAAAGCCCTAGCTCGGCTCTCTTTCCTATCCACTATTGGATCCTTTGCTTAGACCTGTAAATATTGTAAAGAAAGGGATGAGACAACCACAGTCTCAGTAACAGAGAAATCAATATTCCTTATTACAAGGAAAGCCATAGTCAAGTAAATAAATAATAGATTTAAAATAATATATAATTAACTAATTAAAATGCTTGAATGTATGAGATAGGCCGATATGATCTTTCCTGACCAACAAAATAGCCCTTGGCACTCTTTAGCTTGTAGGTAAACCTTACACCCTTTGTACCTCCACAGGGACAAAATATAAACCAAGGCATGATCTGATCTACCGAACCGCCTGTGCCTTTTTGATGCAAATTTTGAGCAGTCGAAGCTAACTCTCTCCCAAAGCTAGCTTGACTTACTCTCCATGTGAGGGCTACCTTGGCCTAGGCACTCAACCTCACACTTCATATGTCAGATTCCCTCCCCTACTGACAGGTGTCGAACACTCAATTCACTAACCACTTTAGTATACTGAGCCCACAATATGAAAGGCAACACTGAGTACTGACAGTGAGCAATAGAATATCACAAGACCGCATCTCCCCATTAGTGAACTCCCACCGAGATCATGCCTCCTATCCTTTTTTTACCTTTCCTGAGTATTGACCACTTTAATACTCAAGATAGTATAACAGTCATAATTTATCCCTTAAGCGGTTCCTTAGTCTATCTAAGGTACCAAACCTAGTTGCACTTCCCTAAATGCAACTCCTCTT
Organism: Prosopis cineraria; assembly: GCF_029017545.1. Lineage (NCBI taxonomy): Eukaryota > Viridiplantae > Streptophyta > Magnoliopsida > Fabales > Fabaceae > Prosopis > Prosopis cineraria. The sequence continues at coordinate 23,837,198 of NW_026555332.1, read as the reverse complement.
TTTTTTTATGATCACAATGCATGCTAATAATCTTATTTTGATGAGTAACATCATTATTAAATAGATAGTAAACATAGATGCATTATTATTAAAACAATACCCCATAAACCCTTCTAAAACACATTTTATTTGCATTCAATTATTTAAAACATGTAATGCATGCTAGATAATATTATCTACTCAAAAATAGATAAACAAAGCAATAAGAAATATAAATTCTCTTGTTACCTCAACCCTTTGGTACCAAAAGGGTTCCTCTTATGCAAAATAGGACTTGGCTTGTTCCTTAACTTCTCAATAAGTTCCACCAACAATTCCCTATAACATATAAGTGATCTATATCACTTTTCATGGCAAATAGCATTAATGAAGACTATAACTCATACCACACAACTTGGGTCAATAAGCCATAAACCATCTCAATGGTCTATATATTAAACCAACCATTCACATAATACCACTTAACCACCAAAACCATTTATTAGCCACCACTAGGCCAATTTCTAATTTATATAATTTTTAATCAATTAAAAACCTTCACTTAGTGCCACCAACTTTCACCATTAGCTCTTATAATGAAAACCAAACCTTAATTTAAATCTTATTGGGCTCAAATAGCAAAATTATAACTAAATCAATAGACTTAAACTATTGAAGAGCAAAACCCAACCTCTTGGGGTTTAACTTTTGCCCTAAAACTCCATTTTTCATCCAATTACCTGCTCAAAACATTAAGGTATCATGTAGAAACTCAAAACAATCTCCTAAGGACCCAAGGAAACTAAATCTTATAAAAATAAAGCCTTTTAGATCAAATTTCAAAAATTTTCTTTTCCAAAATTGAGAAAAACAAAGAGGGAGGAAAGAGGATTGAAATGGAGAATTTACCTATCACGTAGTCGAGCTCACAACAGCCACAAAGCCTCCTAAATCCGAACCTCACTCCCTCTCTTCCTCCTCTCTTCTTCCTCTTACTCTCTCGTCCGTTCATTTCTTTCTTTGTTCAATTTTCTGCGTTTCTGCATTCAGTTTCTCTTTAAAAAGCTGATATAAGACTTTGGAAAAAATTATAAGAAAGGACCTAACATTTTTTATTATACCATAAAAGCCTGAGTCAACTTTGGTAATTTTGCCCATAGTTAAAAATAAAATAAAACCTAACTTTTGCTTAGTAAAATTCAAACTCTGAATCTCTATCAAATTATTCTAAAATTTTAATTTAATTATAGATATTTTATTTTTTTAATAAATCTGAGTCTTAAAATTTCGAGATGTTACAAGCAACAATTCTTAAGTTATTGTAAAAAGATCTTTGATTTGTAACTTAAGGATCCTTAACAAGTTGTTTTTGAGTTTAGATTTTGCCCAGAGTGCAAAAGTTAAACATGGGAAAATTTGATAAATCACATATTTTGCACACTTTTATTTTACATTTGTGACCATATTTTATTGGTTTAGACCTTATATGCATGGTTTTAGCATTAGATTTGATCTTCAGCTCATTTACATTGAGTTTTGGCATTAGGTGCATTTTGGTCATTTTGCAAAATTTATTGGAATTAATTCTTTTTAATTTCAATTCCTTGACATTTATTATTTGGGCAATTTGTATTCTCATTTTTAGGAGTTTAGTTAGTTTAATTAAATTAAATTGATTTTTGTTTTGTGTTTTAAGAAATTTGTGGGCCAAATATGGTGATTTTCTCTTTTTCCTTTTTCAAATCATCTTTGACTTTTCAAAAGCAGAAAGGTAAAGCTAAAACAAGAAAGAGAAGGAAACAGATGTGAACGACGGGAATGCTGGAGTTGGGATTTTGGGAATGACACATATGAAAACACTGATCTCTCATGGAGTCTGAGTTCGGTGAAGGAGACGATCACCATTTCATCTTTGAGAATGCTCACTTATCTCCTCTTATCTTCATCTCTCTAGGTCAGAGGCTTGTTGTTCATACACGCACAGGATGGTAATCTCCTCTCTTGGTTTTAGTTCAGACACACAGCTAACACATGGCGAGATTATCTTCATCTTCCTCCTTTGGTCACACTGCACACAAACCACATTGCTCATCCTCTGTCAGCTGAGTTTGGCCATAAGAGATCATGTACACCATCACATAGCCGCTGTATTGCTTCCCTAAAGTTCAGCTCATCACACACATTGGTCAACTCCATTTCTCCTCTAGGTCAGAGCTCAATCATCTCACAAAATCATTACTCATCTTCAATCACCTCAGGCTGATGAATTACTAAGCTGGGCAATTCTGATCATCATCACACACACTTATCTCTTGCTTATTAGTCTACAACATGTGAACACTTTTTAGCTCTCAGCTCATCGCGCACATATACCTTTTAGTCCAGATTCCAATCTCACAGTTCTACTCATTCATGGTAGTTTCTCAAGGATCCCTCCTTCAGTCAGTAGCTATGAAGAGTGAAAAGAGAGGCTAAATCTTCAAGCATTCTCCAAGATAATGAAATTCCACTTAAGCTTCATATTCTCTTGGTTTGGGTTCTGTTGCAGCTTAAATATGATTTTAATTCTTGTTATGATTTTGAATTTAATTCATTGACTTTGGTTAGATTGACTGAATTGATTTTATATCATTTATCTTATTGAGGATAAGATTATTTTGGTTACATTTTCCATTGAATTTATGTACCTCAAGTGTTTGAGTTTATGCTTTAATAGTTATTACTTGCTGAATTCAAATTCTTCTTATTTCATGCATGATTTATCTGATTCATTCAGCTTTTATTAAGTCTTAATAAGGAGTTGATTGTCTAAATTTAATTGTTCTAACTGTTAGAGCAAGGTTTTAGCAAGGAAAAAATTCAATGTGATTGGTGTTATCGATGTTTGGCAATTATTCAGGGGTTATGTGTCTTGGTCTAAGCCACATTTACTTAGTCCTAGTAGTCATTAGCCTTTAATTTTATCAATTGAGTCACATAGGGACCAAGCTCATGGAATTAAGGAGTCTATGATTGTGGAATGGATTCAAAACTTGGAGAATTCACCCATTTTCTTGTTTGAGTCAATTTTATTTCCATTCATTTTCACTTGAAATTTAGAAAACCAAAAATATTTCTCTTCTTGATTTTTATTAAACCAACATTGTTTTTAACTTGTGAAAATGGTTTTTGAATTGTCTTTGGTTGCTTAAATTTGCTCTCTTGGGATTTAATGACCTAGGGTGTACTCGACTATATTCTAGTTTCTTTGAAAAGTTTGATACGACTTTGGGCTTTTCAATACCCTTTTCTTCCCCTTCTGAAGTGATATTTTTGGCTTTTAGTTAGTTCATCTATTCAAATGCAAATTAAATTCATATTGATTTTTTATAAATAAAATTATATTTAATAGGAAAAATGTAGAATTATTTACCGTAAATTCTTCCACTATGTGCGCTAGAACAAATTGATCCCATTCTTCTTGAGATATGATCCTATCATAAAGCTTCGGTGGGTGTTCAATAATATTTTAATTATTATCTATTAAACATCACTTGCAAAGATCTGTAAAAAAATTTCAAACAAGAACTCTGGCTTTTTTTTAAGACATATGTTCTATAAGCTTCGTCAAGATCAAAATAAGACTGTAGGAAAGAAAATAATTTAGATGAATATAAGTACAGGAAAACATAGTCAAAAAGATAAAATATTAAGACTATATCCAACTTTAGATAGATCTATTTGAATAAATCTAAAATTATCAATCCGTAATCCACTATAATTGTTAACCAACCTATATCTAAAGATAGGCATGTTAAACATAGAGTAATCCAACTCCCATATACATTCAATGGCACTAAAGTATGACATTTTTGTATTGACAAGGTTAATATCTTTTGAACTGGATACGTGTAAACTACCAGCAGTAAGTGTTACTTAGCTATTATGCATTGTGTTTTAATCATCTTGTTCTTTAGTATAAAAAGTGTAACTGTTGATTACATAACTGATATAAGATAAAACTTGTAAACTTAGTCCTTTGGCCAACCACCTCAATTTTTCAAAAACATCACCTAGATTCTTCCCTAACTCCTTAAGTATGTGACTTTTAAACCAATTTACAAAGCATCAATTGTGTTCCTTTGTTACAAAATTCTCATTTCCAACACCAAACATGTCTCTTAGAATATATGTGTTCTTCCACAAATGGCTTAACTTCTTTAATGTTGTGCAAAATGTATAGGTGAGCATGTTCACATTTAGCTACTAAAATGCTAATAACTTTATTTTGATTATTCCTTTCCCTAATCTTCGTCTATCATGGCGAGACTTTGGAATTCCTATAGCATCAACGTTGGATAAATAATTTATACACAATTTAGCTGCTTCTTTGACTACGTATCATTCAGCAATACAACCCTCAGGACAATATCTATTTTTTGCATAGCCTTTTAAAATTTTCATGTAATACCCAATCAAGTACATCCATCGTAAATAAGCTAGGTTGCACATTTGAACTTCTTTGACTAAGTAACAATAAAATGAACAATGATATCAAAGAATGAAGGTGGAAAATATATTTCAAGTTCATATAGGGTCAAAACAACTTTCCTTTGTAAGGTTGGAAAATTTGCATAGTCAACTATTTTATTACAAATCATTTTGAAGAACAAGTATAGATTTGTGATGGTGCGTCACACTTTCTTTAAAAAAATTGATCGAATGCCAATAGGTAAGAAATTTTGCATGAGAACATGACAACCATGAGATTCAAAACCTTGTAACTTCAAATCTTTTATTACTACAAGGTTTTTCACATTTGAAGAATATCAATCTAGCAATTTAATACTATGAAGAAACTCAAGAAAACATTTCTTCTCATGCCTTGGTAAAGTATGAACTTTTGGTGGTAGATAAGTATGATTTCCTTTCTATACTAGAGCCAACTCTTCTCTTATTCCTATAGAGACCAAATCCAACCTTGACCCTATTTATGTAGTAGTGCAATAAACAAAAATCCCTAATATTGGCAATATAACATATTAAAAATCATAAATCTAAAAGATCTAAACTATTGGATCATGTGTTTTAATAATTACAAAACTAAGTGAAGAGGTATTTGTTATGTGTGCATATATAAAGAATCATGGATGAAGACAAACCTCAAGAGTATGAAAAATCAAGAGAAGATGAAGAAGTTTAGGATAAGTTATTTAAATTCTCTCAGATTCAATGTGAAAACTTAGAGAGCTTAATCACTTTTCATAATCATTAAATGAATGCATCATATGTCTCATTTATATGCATTAAGACTCATCTAAGTACGTTAAAGCTTGCAAATAATGTCTTTCTTATGTATTGATTTCTATAAAAGCTATTCGCATGGTGAGAAGCAAAATCACATGTGATTCTGTAGGTTACTCATGATTTTTTTGCATGTCAGGCACACTGACTGCTAAATCACATGAGTATGAAGAACATGATTAAGCATTTGTGTTATGTGATGCCTTAAGCTTTGGTTCTGCATGCAAAACCATGCGTGAATGCCTTTGTTATTCATGCAAGTTTTAACATCTGTGCTTCATTGCATTGTGACAACGTGAAAAACCACGCGTGAGAATGATGGTAACCACGTGTGATTTGTCACTTGTTACACAATCACACTATGTTATATTAAGTCTTAAATCTTCTCAAGCCAAACTAAAATTGTTCATTTGCATGATCATTGGTTCATAAATCTATATCTCTTGATCATGCAAAATCTTGCTTAAGTTATGTGTAGTTCCATGCATGAAAATGCACCAAACAAGTTTATGCATTAATGCTTGCAATTTCATAAGTGATATCATTTTGGTTCCACATGAGTTCTGATCACAAAAAATGGCTTTGGCATTTTGCCAGCCGTTTCATGTGTGAGAGAGAAGAGGTTCCACACGTAATTTGTCACATAAAATTGATTATAGTTTCTTATATGCAAAACCACACGTGAGAGCTAATGGTACACTCGTATGTTTTAGCACTCTAATATGTGAGTATATTCATGAGTGCAAAACCACACAAGAGAGGAAAGAGGTACCACACGAGTTTTAGCACACAGAACTGGATGCTTGTTCAGAAGTGCAAAACCACACGTGAGTGGATAGGTGTTCACACATGATTTATCACATTTAGTTTTTTAGAATAACTCTAGTGAAAATTCACACGTGATTGTACTAGTTACTCGTAATAAAATGCACCAATGGATAGAATCATTATTCCAATAATCTATCAACTTCCAAAAACTATATAAGTGATTCATTTTGAACCCAAAAAAAAAACTAATGATCACTTGAGCGAATAAATTATCATTTGTGCATTTAAAGAGCTTTCAAATTGTGCTTTTACTTATTGCATTCATTCATTATTCTTGAAAAGAATTGTGAAAAGATCTCATAAGTTTATAAGCTTTCAATTGTATTCTCATATACTCTTTAAGAGAGTTTTCTACAAAGGCTTATCTTATTTTCTCAAAAATCTTGAAAAGGAATTTTTCAAGTGTTTATAACAACTTACTAGTTTGTAGCAAGGTTTGTTAAGTGAATGAAAATAAATTTAGTCTTAAGAGTTGTACTGTGGTGGCAAGCACCCATTGAAGCTTGTGAACTTAGTTGAAAATCTTAAGTGTGGACTGGACATAGGCCAAGTTTATGGTGAACCAGTATAAATCTTGTGTGTCTTATCTTTTTCCTTGACTTTTTAGTTCTTCACTCTTTTCAAGTTTTCAAAAGTTTTTAAGTGACACCTAATGTACCCTACTCTTGGGTGCCAACATTTCCTAACACAAATAAGATAGAGGATCTACACCATAAAGTCTCAAGGGCTCTTCCACACACTACTCATAGCTCCTCTCCTGAAAATTTGTTAATCATATAATAAGACTCAAAAGTTTCAGTAACCAATGCCAATTTATAATAATGTGTGCAACCAGTTAAATTTGTGCTTGCTAAGTGGGGAAACAACAAGGGAAAATGATAATTAAGGACCTCCTAAGGACATTAATCCCAGTTGGGGACTATAGGATAAAAATAAATGTAAATTATCTCAAATACCCTTGAGAGAAAAATATTAAAAATACCTACCTTTGTTCTCATTCTTGTTGCCCTATTTTTATTCTTACTGCTTTATTTATAATTGCTGCCTTTGCTCTTGTTCTTATTGCTCTGTTTCATGTTTCTCTATTTCAGCGTGTCGTTGTTATTGCTCTATTTCAGTATATTGTTGTTACTTTCATTCTTATTGTTCTTGCTCTATTTCTGTGTCTATTACTGCTATCGTTCTTGTTATTCTTGTTCTTTGTCGTTCCTCAACACATCCAAATTAGATCTAGTGTTATGTCAATCGTCGGTGACAAGTCTACCCCAGTATTAGTCCCCATGTTTTCATCACACCCTATGCCATTATTCCCTCACATTCTCTACCATAGCTCTAACTATCATTTCTCGCATTTGAGGTCTCCTGTACTTCGCAAAGCTGCAAAGGTGAGGATTTTCATCTACCTAGGATTTTCTCTAAATTATAACTTAAAAATTTTATTCTAGCATAAAAGTTGAATGGGCTAGGTTCTTAATATTGTATTGAGTATAAACCCAGTCTTGGTAATGGCTTCCTTTTTTGCCATATCCTTCACATGTGTGATTCATGAAAATTATGTTCTTAGGGAATTGTTATCTTCTATTAATTTGGTTTTGATCATTGAATGGGTGGCCTTACAATACCTTGCACTAAGGATGCCTTTAAGAATATAACTTCATACTTGAATAGCTACTGACAAGTTGTTCAGATTTCATTTATAATTGTTGGAATATTAGTTGACTGTAATGCCCTCCCAACTTCTCATTTCTATATACTTTCCAACAAATTAGATTTATAGTTATTAGGTATTTCAAGTGTCATCTGAATCTTTATATCAACACCAGTTTCAAGATTCTCACAAATAATGCCACAGGTGCTCAATCTACATAACACGCTACCCTTCAGTCAATTCTCAACTTTCCACATAAGTATTGGTTTGGCCAAACTGAATCCCTTAACATACACAATGGCCCAATTAATGCCTTTTAAATTCATTAATCCATTATTTATAGTCATTGGCCCTATAGGTTATTCAAATGACCATAACAACCTCCTAACATATTCATTCACTCAATTTCACCATTTAACCTAACTTTCTTAGGCTAAATAAGCCTAAATCCTTAAAGCTTAATCATTCAACTCCATACTAAGCACAAAACCTTAGTTTTGTATTCAATAGCCCATTTCAAACCTTTTTTTTAGATTCCAATACCTCAAAACTTCCTAGTTTGATTTCTCAACTAATAAAATTCTACAAAAATAGGGTAGAATTGAAGCTTAGGATTGCACAATACTTACTCAACAAGTTCTAATCAAAGCAAACTCCAAACCTCCAAATATAACTTGCCCTAATAGATAGGAACCTGTTCTCCTCTCCAGCTGCATTTCCCAGTACTTCCTCTTTTGATTTCATGAGTTGATCATACTAGCTTTAAGTGATCCCTACACAATGTGCTGCAGTGCATGCAAATTCCGCTACGGTGCATGGAAAAGTGAGTCTAATCTTACTTGTGCTCACATGTTATTTCTTGAATTATCATTCTACCCCTCAATCCTATCACTAAAACATCTAATCAATATAAATTATTAACTCAACATCTAAACTAGTTCTTAGGATTGAAATTCAAGATGTTACAACATGAACTTATTTCTTCTTGTGGTATGTGAATGAATTAAGATATAATTTGTTACAAGTTAATTATTTTGAACAAAATTCTGTGGGTTATATGACATAAATGTAAATATACATATTTTCTACTTTTAAATGTTTCCATTAGAGCCAACTAAGGTGCCATTACAAGAAGATTCTTTGGAACATTGGACAGAGGAGAGAGTGACAACATAAGTGTAACTTGAGAAGGCAAGTAATCATGGCATTTTATATCACCCTTCTCAAGAAAATGATAGCTTCTTACCAAAAATGAATTCATTTTATGATCTAATAAGGGAAAAATGAAGGTTATTAATTAGAAAAGTCATGTTTTATGTAATTATAAACATATGACATTTTATGTGGTGTAGGACATAAAAGAGATATACAAAGATATTGTGAACTTTACATATGGAATTGTACAAAGACTTCTTAAGCTTTAAGGTAAAAGAAGAGGAGAGGAAGTTTTCACAACCACAGTGATAAAGAGGAGGAGGAGGAAGAGTTGGAACATGATGATGAAGAAGAGGAAGGAGAATTAGGATAAGAAAAAGAAGAGGAAGGAAAATCGAGAGAAGATGAAAAAGATGAGGAAGGAGAAACTAGAGAAGATGAAAAGAAAGAAGGGGAAGGACAAGCAAAAGAAAATGAAAATGAACAGGAAGGGGGATCTAGAGAAGATGAAAGGGAAGAAGAGGAAGGATAACCAAAAGCAAATGAAAATGAAGAGGAAGGAGAATCTAATACACAAGAAGAAGAAGTGAAAAAGGAAATTACAAAATAAGATTGTAAGGGTGAAATGATACTAAGAAGGTCACAATGACAAATAGTCAGCACAATTCATTTAGCTTTTTTGGATGATAGAGGGGAGTCAAAAAAGGATGTGTAGAAATAGTAAAATATACAGAGAGAGAAGTTTACCAATACTACACAAAGTCTATTCCTTAAATGAAGGACATGAGTATACTAGTTAATATGTTCATAAGCCATTTGTTGATATAATTTTATTTTCTTTAATAGGAAAATTGTGAAGATTAAATAGTATTATCTGACAATATATGAACGCAAGTGCCTAGGTCCTAGACAATGGATCAATAGTTTGGTGAAAAAGTCTGCTAGTTAAAATAGAACAAGTTATAGTAAAATTGTAATGTAACTCTTATTTTTTATGTAGGTTATAACATTAATTGCAAGACTTTTGGTAAATGAACAAAAGATAAAGGATCAAGTTGTACGGTGACATATTTTCTATCTAGATTTTACGGTTTGTCTTATAATTTAATTCCTTTGTTTTATTAAGTGCTTACAAGTTATTAAATATTAAATTTTACATTATCAGGAACCATAATTCACCAGCAAAAAAGATGGACTTGGACAATCATATAAAGGACATTATGCCAAATAACATCGCGTATAATATAAGAGATTATGATTTCATTTTTTTCCCTATAGTGTTTGTATTGCATTGGTTTTGCTATGTTGTAGAGCCAAAAACAGAATGCTACCATCTGATAAAGAATCAAAGAAAAAAAAGAAGAATATCAAAAAATTGAAGGAAGCTCTATAACCTAAAGAGAAGGAAACCAAACCCTTAAGTTGTTAATGAACATTATGACCTAGAATTGAAAGTCATACCTATGGAACAGCAACCGATGAATGAGTAAACAAGCCAAAATTGGAGTGTACATGTAATTTTGTGTATACTTCCCTATGAATTGTTGACATATTTTATGTCACCAATTTTTTTTGTAGATATGATTATGGAATGTATGTCATCATTTTCCTTAGATAGTGGAATAATACTACACGAGAAGAATGGGGCAGTTATGCTATGCTTTCATTAACAATGGTCAGTTGATGAACTTTAAGATATAATTCCTTCTTATAACAATTTTGTGTCTTATTAATTGACTTTCTTTGATTGTGTAGGAGCAATTAAGTCAAATGAACTATTATATTGGCTAGTGACTCATTTATATAATAGAGTAGCCTCTCAAGTGATGATATCTATTTCAAATGCCAGGCATGTAAGACCTAAAAGATTGAAATCATAGATTAGACAATTGTGATATAGGCTTGTACAAGTTATATTTTGGTTATATGTATGATGTAAATTATAACTTTATGTACTTGAGTATTTTCTGTAGCTTAATGTATATGATACATCAATTAATCCAAAGTATTTTTAGCTAAATGTACAAGAAACTTTACAAGCCAATCATGATTTTTGCCTAAATGTACAAGAAATTTGACAATTTCCTAAATTATGTTAGGCAATTTCATAACATACATTAGGCATTTTCTGAAGTTGGGTTAGAGAATTATTTAATTCCAATTTACGACATGTGTTTTCCTTAAACAAAGAATTCCCAAGTGGGGTTATACATTTTCACAATATACGTTAGGCATTTTTAGAAGTAGGGTTAAGGAATTCTCAATTGACATTACTAGATCCCAATTTGTGACAAGTGTGTTTTCCTTAAATAAAGAATTCCCTAGTAGGGCTATGCATTTTCACAACATACGTTAGGCATTTTTTGAGGTTAGATTAGGGAATTTTCAAGTGACATTACTAGATCCCAATTTGTAATGTGTGTTTTCCTTAAATAAAGAATTCTAAAGTGGGGTTATGCATTTTCACAACATACATTGGGCAATTTTCAAAGTTGAGTTAGGGAATTCCTAAGTGACAATACTGGATCCCAAATTGTGATTAATGTGTTTTTCTTAAACAAAGAATTCTTAAGTAGGGTTATGCATTTTCACAACATAGGTTAGGCATTTTCTAAAGTTGGCTAGGGAATTCCCAAGTGAGGCTCTATGGTTTCAGTAGTTACATTAGCAATATCCCTATGCTATGTTAGCGATTTCAACAATCTTATGTCATGACAACATTTACACTTGCAAATAAATCAACCTGAAATAGACATCAGCATTATATTACATTAATTTCAATATATGTACACCATATTTACATCCCTTTTTACACAAAAAATATCCCATCTATCTAAATGGTACTTCTACAATTTGCTTACCAAAAAACCAACATAGACTATAAACCTATTTACATAATTTATCACCTCTACAAGTATTGAAAATATGGGGTTGGTGTTTATAAAAAAGGTTATTCAACAGCAAAATACACAAAATAAGTAAAAATCATATACATTTCAATTTGAACCAATTAATATACATATGGTTTTCACCCCTTTTAATCCCTACATCAGATTGAGATTCCTACATCTATTCTTGGTATGTTCAGCTTGATTACATCTTGAATAATGGTATACCTTTTTGTTTTGAAACTATGACTCTCTTTGCTTGGTGGGTGGTCGTCATAAGGGATGTGCAGTCAATGGTGGTTTCAAAAAGGTATTGTTTTCATAATCTTCATAATATAGCTCAGTCAACTGAAGCATGTAAATTGTTTCCATTGGAATCATTGTAGAGCTGTAAATTTTTTCTTTTACATAGATGGTATAGCATTTTTCAACATATGAATACACATTACCATGAACTAATTTTATTACAGAACATGCATATGCATAGGAATTCCTACCATCTACCATTCTTGACAAAAGCATTCTTGCAATGTTAGATTCACTCTCAAATCATTGTTTCCTACCTTCACCAATACCATATTCACACTATAATGTTCATTATAATGCCCTCGCTGACATTGCCATACACTCCACTACAATCTAACTAATCAAATTATTTAAGTTGTAAATATTAAAAGCATTGGGATCCCAAAAATTTTTAAAAATCATTTCATAATACTCAAGTATAAATCTTTATACATACACAACAAAAGCAATAAACTTATGTGCATTCGGGATTAGGAAAAACATATGCATCACTTAAAAATAAAGTGAAATTTGGTGCCATGCCTCGCGGCTCGTGCCACATGCGCCGTGGCATGTGGCACAGAGGCCACAGTCTTACTCTGTACCATGCGCCCCGGCATGCGAGTACATGCGCCGCAACACACGCACCTGAATTTACTATCAAATGGCAGTTTCTGATATAAAATTCAGATGTACGCCATTTCTACATATGATGTTCAATTGGGATGGTTCAAGCGCCCACACGAAACTTGTTTCAATATTTAACTAATGACACTAGTTTTATCTTGATCTGATATCTCTATCAAAAATTGGACACCTAAGTGCCTTTTGATCAGTTTCTACCAAAATTTTGCCACTTAAGTGTCTCAATTTGAAACCAAATGTCATTAGCCACTTTGTGGGCCTTGACTAAGTCCAAATGGACAATACACACCTAATTGACCATACACATGCACAATATAACACACATACACAAATTTGGTCTATAAATTGCCCATTTTACCCTTTGGGCCAAATTCACATTTCTTTTCTTTAATCTCATATATGGCTACATCACTATATATAATCTCCACCCATCTCATATTCACCCACAATTACATTCATCCACTAGCCCATCTAGTCATTTCATCATTTACACATATAGAAGGGCTAGAGAGCTCAAAATCACAAAACATACCACAATCATATCTTTATGTACATGTACAAATCCTATGGCAACTTATACAAATATAAGACTAATAATAACCAAATTCATTACACCAAAATCTTACAAAGGCTTAGTGAGAGATCTCAACTTAGCTAATGTCTTTCCCCTTCGAACCACTAGATCTCAACTTAGCCAATGCATTAGTTAGAGCAAATGGCTTGATAAGGAACTCATAGTGCCTATAACACGTACAAAAGGCTGTTTCAAGAAGATCTTTCTCAGAAACCTTCAATTAATAATACCCTAACCTTAAGTCAATCTTAGAAAAGACTAAGGCTCCAGCCAACTGATTTAACAGATCATCAATCTTGGGTAAAAGGTACTTATTCTTCATCGTCACCTTGTTCAGTTACTGATAGTCGATGCACAGTCGCAAACTACCATCCTTCTTTCTTACAAATAACACTAGCAAACCCCAGGGTGATATACTTAGCCTGATAAAACCTTTGTCAAGCAAATCTTCAATCTGCTTCTTTAACTCATTTAACTCTGAGGTAACATCTAATATGAAGCTTTAGAAATTGGCTCTGTACTAGTAACTAAATCTATTAAGAATTCAACTTCTCTTTCCAGAGGTAATCCATACATCTCCTCAAAAAATATCTCAGGAAATTCACTTACCACTCCAATCTTCTCAATACTCCTATCATATATACTACTTGCTGCACAAATCACCATGTAAGCATCACACCCTTGCTTAATCAGCTTCTCAGCTTGCACAACCGATAAAAACCTAAGTTGCTCAATAGAACTAGTTCCTGCCAACAACACTGGCAAAGAGACTAGCTTCTTAACACAGTTTAGCATAGCATTATTAGCTGCTAGCCAATGCATGCCAACTATCACATCAATCCCTTTCATAAGAATGCAAATCAGATTGATCACAGATGCTCGATCCTCAAATATAATCTCAATTTTCTGACATGCTTTGCTAGTAATACTTGAGGACCTAGAAGGTGTCATCACTTTAATCAACACAAGTAACTCTTTCAACTCTAATCTCAGTCTATCTACATATTCTTTCATCATGAAAGAATGTGTAGCTCTAGAGTCAAACAAAGCTTCTATTCTATTACCACAAATAGAAATAATACCTTTGATCAGGTTCGAAGATGCTCTAACCTCTTCTTGTGTCACAGCAAATACTCGTCTCGAAATTATAGCTCATTATTCTGCCATCTCAACTCCACCTTTGGAGCAATACTTGGCAATATGGCCCAGCCTCCTGCACTTGAAACAAGACCAACATCTTCTTGTATGGAATCTACCACAGTTACTATACTAGGGTAACCTTCTAGTGCTAAGGGTAGGAGCTGGTGTGTTTGAGCTTGCCTTGAAGGTTGCTGATGCCTAATTATAACCCCAGTACTCCTCTGGATAGATCCTCTTTAAACTAATCAGGTTTGAAAACCTCTACCAAAACTCCTTTTCCTAAAAGCTCCAGAACTGCTCGAGCTATATACAGGCTTCTTTGATACACTGCCCAATAGACTAAGAGAAGGTATAAATCTTCCCATACTGTCCCTCTTCTTTTCAGCCTCTACTTCTCTGCCTCTCTTTGCAGCTGTCCTCAACTTATGGCACATGTCTTCATAAGTAGTGATGTGAAACAAAGCAATTTGTTGCCTGTACTCTAGACGCATCTTTTTTAGAAACTATTCTACCTTCCACCTAATGTCATTTTGGTGCTATAGATATGTAGAATGGGCTGATAAGTCGTTAAACTTCTTTATGAATTCCTCTTCATCTAAGTCCCCCTTCCTAAACATATGAAATTATTCCTCTTTCTCAGCACAAAAAGATACTGGGAAGTAATAGTTGAAGAAAACCCTCTTGAATTCTTCTTAAGAATACCTCATACCGCCAGTCAGCCTCATTAAATCCCACCATCTCTTAACTGCTTCGACCAACTAGACCATAGCTAAGGTCACTTTCTGCTTTGAAGTACATGTCAACACTTCAAATATTGTTTCGAGGTGCTTAATCCATTGCTCAACTTCTCCTTCTCTCATACTGCCATCAAAGGTAGTTGGATTGAACCTTACATATATCTTCCAAGCTCGGCCAATAGATGGATCTGTAGCAACTCCCACAGTCTATTTACTACTCAAAGCTTGAGGCAGCTCAAGTCTACTATGAACTTCTTTCGGTAGTGGCCTCTCTTAAGCTTTTCTTTCCTCTTCTTGATCTCTACCCCGTAATAAAACATTATGGTCTCTAACTATTTGCTAAATATCAATCATCATATCGCTCAATTCTTCTAACATGTCATCTCTTCTATCAGCTTGTTGAGGCACATCCGGTTGAACCTCAGGCACAAGTTCATCCTTAACTAAATGCCTAAACACTTGAGTGCTATGTGTAGCTCGAGTACCTCTTCTCATTTTCTCCCCTTCTAAACATGAAAGTCACATAAAAGTTAAGCAAAAGGGAAAGAATAGGTCTAATGAACAATATATAAGTTGCCAAGTTCCAGGATGAATGCACAAACAAGCACATAACCAGATCTAGAAACTCGAGAAACTAATACCAACTAATTATGTAATGCCCTCACTGACATTATCATATGCTCCACTACAATCTAACTAATCAAATCATTTAAGTTGTAAATATTGAAAGCATTGGGATCCCAAAAAATTTCAGAAATCATTTCATAACACTCAAGTATAAATCTTTATACACATACAGCGGAAGCAATAAACCTATGTGCATCCGGGATTAAGAAAAACACATGCATCACTGAAAAACAAAGTGAAATTTGGCATCGTGCACCGTAGCTCATGCCATATGCACTGCAGCATGTGGCTCAAAGGCCACAGTCACTCACTCTACGGCATGCACCGTGGCATGCAAGTACATACACCACGGCGCACACACCTGAATTTGCTGTCAAGTGGCGGTTTTTGATATGAAATTCAGATTCTCACCATTTTCACATACGATGTCCAATTGGGATGGTTCAAGTGCCCACACAAAGCTTGTTTTAATATCTAACTAATGACACTGTTCTCATCTTGATCCGATATCTCTATCAAAAATTAGACACCCAAGTATGTTTTGATCAGTTTCTACTAAAATTTTGCCACTCAAGTGTCTCAATTTGAAACCAAAGGTCATTAGCCACTTTTTGGGCCTTAACCAAGTCCAAATGGACAATACACACCTAATTGACCATACACATGCACAATATAACACACATACACAAATTTGATCTATAAATCGCCCATTTCACCCTTTATGCCAAATTCACATTTTCTTTTCTTTAATCTCATATATGGCCGCATCACTACATATAAACTTCATCCATCTCATATTCACCTATAATTACATTCATCCACTAGCCTATCTAGTCATTTCATCATTTACACATATACAAGGGCTAGAGAGCTCAAAATCACAAAGCATACCACAATCATATCTTTATACACATGTACAAATCCTATGGTAACTTATACATATATAAGACTAATAACAACCAAATTCATTACACCCAAACCTTACAAAGGCTTAGTGAGAGATCTCAACTCAGCCAATGTCTTTCCCCTTCAAACCACTAGCACCAGAACCTAAAAAATATAAATAACCACGGGTGAGATAAAAATCTCAGTAACCAATATAGTTTATTAAATGTTTATTTCCATAGATAACTATGCCAAAGCAACTAAATAAAGTAATATCACATAAATATCAGAATATGAAATGATTCCTCTTTTCAAAACAATTCCATACAAATACACATTAGTATGATCATCTAGCCACTGAACCTCCAATGCTTCCCAACATGAAACCATAGGCTCTTCTAGATTAACTACTTGTTGACCCGAGCGCACTTTCGATGGTAGAAACACCCGGCTAAAGGTAATCTAACCTACCTACGGACTATGGTTTTCCCTCTTCGCACACTTGTGATAAGGCATCGTTGACTCCTAATTGTACCCTCTTGAGCACTAGGGATTTGCCAAACTACCCAGATGTTCCATGGTAATAGTCCCATAATGTGCTGTATCAGATTACCCATGGTACCAGCCTGTATAATGCTACACCGGATGTCCCATAGTGCCAGCTCAACTATATAAATTTTTCACTCACATATCTCTACACACACACACACATCCCCACATATCTTCACCCTTTGTGATCATGCTTTTTCACAATTTTCACTATTTTTTCTTCACATTTCTACATCACAAACTTTTATACATAGTATATACATATCAATCAAAATCAATAGCCTTTAACAAATTAATTTTTCATGCTAAAATCATTTACAATATCAAATTATGCACAAAACTCTTCAAAACTCCAACTTTATCATTTGTATTTTCTTTTACATAGTTATAATACTTAATAAACACAATAAACTGTATAGTTACCTCAAACCTTTTGTTTGATAGAAAGGGTTACCTGTGTAACTTCAATCCTATTTAAGCTCCTTTCTCACATTTGCTTTAACATTTTCTAGAAATTTTCTCTCACTATTCTCTTTCTAGATTAGGGCAATTCTTGCCTATAGCTCTAAAGCCTTATCATTTTGACTCCAACCAATCATAAAGCACTAATTTAGTTCTAAAAAAACCTTTCTATTACTATAAGGTAAGAAATCAACTCCTTAAAACTCCCTAATTCACTTTCTCATTGGTTAAAACTAAAAGCAAATAGGGTAGATTCAAAGGTTAAGGCAGTATGCGACTTATCCAATAAGTAACAAGTCGGAGACACTGTCTTTACTCTTGATTTAGCTTTCCCTAGCACAGCTCTTACTCTTCTGCACGTTTGAGCTCTCCTCCTATATTTCTCCCTTCTATTTCACGAGCTGGATATGTCTCTATTAATCTAATTTCTGCTTCAGGCACTACGGCGTGTGGCACAGTAAGGGAAATCCTCACTATACTCACACACTCTGCTTTAGGACTCCACCCTTCTAGTCGTATCTATTCATATAACATCTTAATGAATCAAAATAACACTTCACCACTCAGAATCCTATTCGCACATTAGATCACTAATCCATTCTTAATCAGTCATTAATACAGGATTAGAAATTCAAGATGTTACATTCATCCACCGCCATTTGACCAATTTGCCATTTCTATCTTGTTGTTTTATAACTTCCTCGCTAATTTTATTCTATGCTCATTCATCAATGCATATATATGATGTTTTCTCTCTTTCGCTAGCCAAGTATTGAAAGATTTAGTATGATTTGTTGTTATGTTGTCCCATCTTTTATATGGAAATCTTGCTAAGGCCCAATGATCTATATCTTCATTTGTTTCAAACCATATTGCCAACTGTGGGAAGAAAACCATCAAATGACCTATAGCAACATGAAATTCTATTTCCAACCTTACATATGTAATATTATCCAACAATTTAAGTGCATTTTCCTTGGTCTTCCCATCAATCCTTCACATGCCTCTATTAATTTTTGTAAACACAAAGCTATAATTTTCTTTGACATGACGACAACAAAAGACATGTCAATTGCCATCAAATATTGCATGCACTACACCAATAATAGAATTATGCATGTTTGCCATTATGGTCAATTGAACTTGATGCATGATCTCTCTCACATTTTTAGAAAACCAAGCCCAATTATCATATGTTTCTTCACCTACTATTGCATAAGCTGATAGTAAAGTTCCCTTATATGGACCACTTAAATAACTTCCATCAATAAACAAAAGTGGATAAGCACCTTAAATCCTTTAATGCAGCATTCATATGCAATAAAGTCTATCAAATCTCTAATTTGTCAAGGCAACCACTTTGCAACTGCGTTTGAGTCCATCTCTTTCAATTTCTCACAAAGGCATTGGATCTACATGTATGATTGTTATGGAAGCCCAAGTGTTTCCTCCAATGCTCCATCGTTTGCTCTTAAAGCTTGCTGATATGTGAGGTTTAACCCATACTCCTTATATAGATCTTGTCTAATCTCATTTGAAGTTTTCTCCACATTCCCCCTCACAACATCAATGATGATTGATGATGTCAATCTTGAGCTAGCCTTTTGCTTTAATAGAAGGTTGTCTTGAGCAGAATGCATATGTTCATTGTGGAATTTTTTCACATACAATATAGAGGTTGTCTTCTCAATAGCATAAGCTGATATTTTTCATTTACAACCATCAATATTGCATTTGACAATAATCTTCTTAGGGCTATTTCTCATAAATATGTAACTAAATCTATGAGCAAGGCTGTATTTATATAGTACTTTTTTTAATACAATTGCATCATCAAATGTCTGGCCAACATTCATAAATAAATCCCTCCATTGTACTTAATTAACCTCAAGGAGTGGTGAAAGAGCATTTTGTGTTGAACATGACAAAAAGAGTAATGTACTTTCAAACTATTGTCTACAAGGAGATCCTGACAGTGACCATGGTAAGAAATCCTCCATACTGCATTTAGAATTACTCACAGGTCAATATAAATGATGATTAAACTAATTAAAAATATAAATAACTAAAAACAATAACTTATTCCATCGAATAATCCATTGCTCCATGTATTTCATTATCATTTCTCTCAATATATACATGTGTTGACTCATCATTATACTTTATCAAATATTGTACTCCCTCGTCGTCTAATAGATCTATGTATGTGTTTTCACTAAACTTCAATGTAAATTTCAAGTCAGCTGTAATACTTTCAACTCCTATCACTAATGACACCATCTTCAACAGCTCTTCATAATTTATGTCTTCTCTAATCAATTTAAAAATTAATCTCTCACCTTCATAGGTCATCTTCCCTTGTAAATCTTTTACAAAATGTCTTTCAATGTGAAAATAATAAAATACTTCTTTTGTTGAAATACTTGCCATATGGGAAATAAACCTATAACAACTAGAAGCAATACACAAATTTATTACTTCACAACTATCCTTAACTATGTTTTTTATCCTAATTTTTGGGATTTCTATATTTTATGTTCCCCAACTAGGATTAATATTCTTAAGGGGTCCTTAATTGTCATTTTCCTAAACAACAATCATATAATTTCAACAAAAACACAAGAGATATTGTAATGTATGACAAACAACTATTCTTATCTCCCTCCATTAACCTCGAGCTATAATCCTCATTCGGTGCTAGATTACCAAGTCAAAAGTAAATTAATCAAAACCCTTATAAGCCACCTATTAGGCCTCCAATAGGAGCTTATCATGTGGTATAAAAATACAACAACAAATCTTTTAACACCTTCCACAATAGTCAAACAATTATATTTCAACGTTGGACAAATATAAAATGTTACCATCTTTACAATTTTTCATTTCTAACAATATTACAATATAATATCCCACTTGGCAAAACATTTCAAAATACATAATTTCAATTATACAATTTCTGAATAAAATATCCACATAATTTTTCAACAAACATCCCAACATATTTTTCTAAATAATCACACAAATAACAGTAGCCAACATTAATCACAAATTAAAGCATGGTTACCTCATTGCTTATTCAATAAATTATTCCTTACAATTTCTCTTTTACCACAATCTTCACCAACAACACAATCTACACATAATATATTATTTATAAATATTAATTTCTAATAAAATAACTCTAATAATAGAATTAGAGAATATAATATAATTCCTAATCCCATTATTAATACAATTCTAGAGTTAGTACCCTCAATTAAAATTTCTAACTCCTTTTTTAATCATTAATAAATACTAATAAGCTAAAATCAATCTCTAAACCAATTTCTATTATCAAAATTTTCTTTTTTATTTCATAAATTCACACATAAAAAACCCAAAAATTGAAAATTTAATCTCAAGTTTAGAATCATCATTATAATCATAATAATCTATTTCTCATTCTAAATAATTATCTAAACCTTAATAAATTAACATATATTTTTAGATTTAAAAAAAATATACCCATAGAAGTGTAGAGTTTAACTCATAAGCCTCAAATTCAAATCTCATTAACAAATTAATACTCTAAAACATTTATTATGTTACTAACAACCTCAATAATAATATTTATCTAACATAAATTTATCCCCTTTCCAAACTTTAGATTTTTCATCATCATCAAATCAGAAACTAAAGAAAATGTATGACTAAAAAAAAAAATTTCAAACACTTGTACAATTTTAAAAAGTTTAAAATCACACTTAAAATATCTTATAAGAAGCCTTACTTTTAAAAATCAGCTCCCCAATCGTCGGTGACTCACGCTCCCCCTATTTCTGCTCACACACGGGAAAGGAAATTAAAAGACAAAGAGAAATGAAAAAGAAAAGAGGGGTGTGTATTGTTTTTTAAAAAGGATGTGGGCTCCACGCTATAAAACTCCCTCCTTCATCTTTTTTATTTTTTAACTTTATATACCTAGATGGAAAATCCGCCCCCTTTTCTATATATTTTTTAAATTTCTATATATATATATATACATATTTCATTCATCAATCTCCCTTTATATTTATTTTTCTTCTTTCCTAATAATAATAATAATTGTTAAAAATATTAACTTAAAATTATATCCCAAATTAAATATAATAATTTTTTTTTACTAATTTACTTACTTCTAAATATTTTTTAAAATTTCTATTAACTAAAATTAAGTATTAAAATTTAAACTGTGATGTTACAGAAATCATCCTCATATTCAAAATATCCGACTCGTGGTAGTGCCATTAGTACACATACATGGGTCCCTCCAAGCATGCCATAATTGTTTCCAATATTTTTTGTGTAGGCATGCCGGAGGAGCGTGTTCTCAAAAGGTGCATTGTTCTTGACTTCTAGATCAAACTATGAGTTCCTAAGGTCCTTTACCTCAATTTTCCCAAGTGCAGGTGCTTAAAAGTAAAGTAGAGTAATGAATATTTTGTAAGTAAATTAATAAATAAAATAGGACAATAAATAAGTGAAGTAAGAAAGTTCTAATATTAATTTAAATGAGAGACAATTTGTCATTTTTTTCAACAATTTAATATCAAATCAGTACCCTTATATTGTAGTAAAATTTTATAAATTTAGGAGTTTTGAATTTAAATAAGTATGGTCCAAGGGTTACTATTGAAATTATCCCTATTTAATATTAAACAATAAAAAATGGGAAAGTGGAAGAGGCGGGAATCTAATAAAAAAAAAAGGAGAAAAAGTATTTTTTTTTTTATTGGCCAATATAAGAGGTTTTGGAAAGAAGGATTTAAATTGATATTATTAAATGCTATTTGGTTTTTGTGAGATTCCTATGCTAGTTATGTAAAATGAAGAGATGAAATCAAATCTATTAAAATATTATTTGTATGTATAGATTTATTTAAATATAGATTCATTTTATATTTCTTATATGTATATAATTTAAAAATATTAAGTTAAAAACGGTTAAACCATGAGAGTCATGACCTGCTGATTTTTTTGATTCATCGTTCTATCTAGTTTATGAAATATTGTATAAAATAATTTTCTGCATTTTCTTTCTGTTTTGATTCGCTTGTTTTATGTATGTCCATATTTAACTTTATATATAATTTTGTGTAAATTCACCAGATTTATCCAAAGTTTTTAAGTTCAAAATTAGTTAAAATGATGTATTACAAAATTAATTAGATTAAACATTTATCCCTGCCCCTCAGATTTTTCTGAGTCCATGGTCACAAATTAATACAGCTCATCCCAAAATCCGTATTAACGTACAACAGCCAACACCCATGCTACATTCCTACTCTACTTACAGAGCCGCGTCTAGGTATTTTAAGGCCTACAGCAAAATAAGTAAAGAGACCTAATCTATAATAAATTATTAATCTTTATATTATTTTTTTTAGCTTTTTGAGTTGCAAAATCATATAACAAAATTTTGTAAATTATAATATTTCACTCTTAATAGATAATAAGGCTAGTTCATTTTAATCAATCTTGTAACATTTTTTATTTCAAATATGATTTGAGCAACTTTAATTTTTTTAAAAAAGTTATGCAATAGCAACTGTTACAGGTATTATTAATAATATTCTATAAGCAATACATACATTTAGAGAAGTATTTAATCTTTTGACATAGTTAATTTCTTCTGTTAATACTTCTCTCAAAAATTTTAATTATGAAAATAAATCAAAACCATCAATATCATAATTGTCATTAAAACTTAAGAACAATATTAATTATACAAAATTTTTTCAATTCATCATCATCCAAAGTTTTAAATTTTTTCAATTCAAATAAAAAAATAAAAATGATTTCATATTCTCAAAATTGTTCAAGTAGACTCCCAATAGGAAAATGTCCAATATGAAAAAAATCTTTAGCTGAATGTATGATCTCATCACTAAGATTTTCATTAAAATATTTGTTTTCCTATGATTATACATTTTTCATGAAAATTAGGATTTATATTCATTTCAGTAGCTATATTTTTTTGTAAATTTCAAAGTAGATGCAAAATCATTTTCTCTATAATTCTTTAAATAAGTAATAAAGCCTTTTAAATGATTTATAGCAACATCTATGTATATATCTGCAGACTGAAAGATCTTACAAAATATAGAGAACTGTAGTTTGTAGAAAGAGAATAAATAATAATTAATAACTAGATTAAGACTAACTTAATAATTAAATATTATTTTGAGAACATGCAAATGTTTTCATTCTTTAATGGGGAGAAAAATTGGGGTTTTATTTTTTCATTTAGCATTTATTATAAAATTATACAAATATATGTCCCTTCATATTAGGAATATTAATAACATTTTTTCGGGGCCTAGGCAATTGTCTTAAATTGCCTTGAGATTCCCATGGCCCTATCTACTCTTATATATATATATGTGTGTGTGTGTCAATCAAATTTAAATTACCTTGATTATTAGAATAACGACGCTTCACTGGCCTATTTCGAAAAACAAGTCTAACTAGTTATTAAATCTATGAAGGTATTGGTTTTAATGGTATGAAAATAATTTGAAGTAGGCCAAAATTGATGTTCTTCCGTTAAAATAGGGAAACATACTTATTGGTCATTGTAATTTTATCAAATTTTATTTTTAGTTTCTGCAATTTTTTTCAATGTTTTAAATTTTTATAGAGATTGAAAACACTAAAACTATATGGGCGTAACAAAACTCATCTAATATTACTGAAATGATAGAAACTAAAAATATTAAAAAATACATAAATTAAAAGAAAAACTCGATGAAATTATAATGACATATGGTTGTGCCCAAAAAAGAAATGCAATTTATTTTCAAAATAAACATTTAGGGTTAATGACAACATGACACGTTGAGGTCCATTTTCAGATAAGTGATGACATTCTGATATACTTCTTACAAGACACTGAAGAATGACACCGATTATGGATTTGGATTTGTTCCATATCCAATCTCATCCATTTATTTAATTATTCATTTAGTTTAATGATATTAGATTGCTAATATATATATATATATATATATATATAATTAGGATTTTCAAGCACACATGTCGGCATATTATAAAGCCATGTTAGCTCCCTATTTTCCTCTTGTGATGATGACACATGGATGCTAGATGATTAATTTTGCAGAAATAATTTATTATTTCCATAAGGTTGCATTTGAAAATATACTGCATGCATTTAATTAACGAATACAATGCATTAATTTTGAAATTTAATTTTTTTCATTTACTGAAAATATGATCAAAAATTTCAATCTACCTTTTAGAATAATTGCAATCAGCATTTTTCCCGCCAAATGATCATCATTATCTAATTACATTGAATATTATTCCTATTACAACCTATAATTACTATTGTGATTTTGCATTTAAAAATTAGGTGACCATTATATTGTTATCTGCAATTATTTCCATTAATATCTAGAATTCCTATTCCCATTTAAAAATGTTATTCTCCCGTATTGCATTTGAAATCAAATCATAGAGCAATTTTGGAAACTTATCATTCCTATTATCACCCGTAATTAATGATTCATTATATGTATAATAGTAGATATTTAATTTATTTTTTACAAGTGTTTGGAATGTGAAAATACTGTCATGCAAAAAAAATTATATATATTGATTATGGTCGTTGACTTATGTTAATTTTCTTGATATAAATCTTACTTGATAAACATGCACGGTAATTTCCTCCTCAAATATTTCATGGCATATAATTTTATATACTAATATATATATTGGTATGAAACTTGGAATAAATTGCAGTATATCGCTCATTGCATTTAACTCCATAAATCCATTTAATGTCGGCCTAATTAAATTTATTTTTAAATAATCCAGATATTTGAATTTGCAAGTTGCCTGAATACTCCAACCATATACGTTGGACTATATATATAGTGGTATTTCTTTTTTTTTTTGGTGCCAAATATAGATATTAGTATTTCAATTGCATATTTTCTTTCTTTTTTTATCATTATTTTGTTACAAAAACAACTAAAATAAGAAATATCATGCTTCCATGTAGGATCCATGAATTTCTTAGGTTGATTCATGTGGATGAAAGAATTGTGTGTTTTTTACATTTACTAGAATAATGATTATAACTCTTATTTTGATTCTCTTATTTCCAAAAGGAAAAAAAATTGGTTTGACTCTTATTTAATTAATATCAATAAATGATATTACTTAAGTATAATTAGCGATGGTAAAAGGAAACTTTCGAGATTCAAAAATAATAACTAATTGAAAGTTGAGATTTCAAATCAAAATTCAAATGAAATTGATTATAACATATATTATATTATAATCGTATATAAATCTAATGATTAATTTCATTGATGTCATATCTATTAATAATTGGGATATAGTTTGAAATTCAAACATCCCTTTTGTTAATGTTAGATCCTCTATATACATAGCTCACTTTTGGTGAGAATCATGTTCTTTTGTATCTTTCAATTGACTCTGCAATTGTATGTTTTGATGTTGTCTAAGTCAAAGAGGATTGGTGCATTTGAGAATGCATACTATGGAGAATGCCTTTATATAGGCTTACTTGAAGGTGTTGTTTTCATGGCTCGGCAATCATCACATCTACATTGGTATTCATAGTATATTACTTTGTTTATATTTTTGAATGTGTCTGGGGTAGTTTAAGTAATGTAATGAAATATATAATATTTGAATATATATATATATATATATATATTTACCTCTTGAGTGTAATTTGATTGCAAGACTCTGCGTGTCTCACTTTTGCAACAATAATAAACTTTTGAAACTAATAGAGGGTGGTTTTACAATTCATGCAAAAAATTTCAGAGAGAAGGTGAATCCTTTGGGAGTCTAGATTACTGTGTTAAAAGGTCAATAATGCAAGGTATTTACATTTTTCATTTTCTTCATGTGATTGTTCATACTTTTTTATCATGGAGTTCTCAAACATGAAAAAATGTAGTGCTCTAGAGTTTGAGATATGGGGTACTAGGTAGTTCTCAAGAACAAGAAGATGTAGTTCCCCATGGGGTTTTAAGTGGGCAATGTAAAATAAAGTTTTATTGAATTTAACATTGTTGTTACTAATAAATGTATGAGATATTATCAATTTGAAATTATGATATCCTAATAGAATCTCATAAATCTATTATGATATTTAAGATGAGGCCTCCACGAATTACAATGTCGAGACATCCTATTCAATCTTGAACATGGTAATACATACATACATTATATTAATTTCTTGTTGTTATCATATTGTATATATGCATTAATTGGTGTATGTAATTTTTGTTGAAGTTATATTTATATTTGAGATCATATTGGCGTATTTAATTTATATATAGAATGTTAATATGGCATTTTGATTGGTAAAAAATTCATTTGAATTTAGAGGTGTATGTTGAATTAACTTGCACAATAAAATGGAAAAATCATCTATCCATATCTGTATAAAATTAAGGTAAGCAAACACATGTGTCGTTGTATTAGCAAGATATGTCAGCTGAACCTTGTCCTCCCATCTTGACATGTGGATGACCAACTCATTGTTTTTTCAATAATATCTGACTTAAGCATTGAATACTCCTCCATTGATTATTCGTTCAATTTCTTTCACTAATTTCTCCTTTAATTTGTAATATTTCAAAAATAATCAACCCATAGATACATAATGCATGCATTAATTTATTTTATTACATCAGTATTTTAAGTAAATATTAATAATATTGGATGCAAATTTAAATTTTAATAAATTTAATGATTATTTTATTTTGTGGATATAATGCAAATATCCTTGCAAATAAATTTTACTCCATATGAATCACAATATAAGTCCTTTTCTAGAAGCTTTATTTAATTCAAAATATAAGACATTTGATAGGTATTTTATTTTTTCAGTTACACCTTTACTTTATTGAGCAAAAAATATGGATGTTTTGAATAAGTCAAATGACATATTTATCACTTTCAAGGGCAAATGATTAGAAAGATATGAAATTTTAAAAAAATCAAAATCTTAACCATTTTTTAAAAATAAATTAGTTAACAATAATTTATATTGTAGTATGGAAGGAGTATTGATTTGTCCTTCAATTTAAAAGAATTGAAAAATAATTAACACATATTTGGCCAAAAAAAAAAATCAACACATAAAGATCAATCACATTGATTTTAAACTACATCAATATTTACTAAAACAAATTTTAATAAGATTCAATCCAAATTTAAAATTAGTGATTAAACTGCAAATATCTATTGAAGAAAATAATCTTAAATTTATTTGTGAATAAATTGCAAATATCCTTGGTAAATTATTTTTGGATTCTTAATGATCACTCTAGAAATATTTTCGCAACTATCCATACTACCGCACTAACACAGGCAAAATCAATGGCAAGCGTGAAGGATGATATTCTTTGGGATAACATTAGTGTGGTCCAAATTCCAACTCGAATAAATTTAAAAAATTTTAGAGTTGAGCTTAGGAAGATTGAATTTCTTTCACTTAATTAAGAAAAAAAAGGCCAAGGTATATAACACATATTCATATTAAATATTAATTAACTAATCTCTTAAAACTTAATTCATTTTGTATTTAGAGGAAACATATATATATATATATATATATTTGAGTGCATTGTTATAGATATTTTCTTAAAAAATTTAAAAGATTCATATTATTATACTTATATTATTTTTAACATGTAAATATCACAAAATATTCTTGAAAATGTATTTTAATATCAATTTTAAAATTTAAGATCCACATTTAAAAAAAACAATACAAAATTTTACTCAAGATGGAATGAGACATCTTAACACTAAAAGAGAGAGCTTGCTCTTAATTAATGGTAACGCAAAAACTTTAGTAACTCAAATGATATTAAATTAAAGGAAAAATTAATTATTTAATCATTTAACTTTTAATTTAATTGTAATCTAGTTTCTTAATTTTAACATGTCACGCTTAACTTTAGTTGGTCTAAAACATTTATCCTTGCCTTTAGTGGATTAACGCAGATCATGTTTATGTGTCACTAATTGGGTTAATTAACTCCATTAATTTTTGCTACTGTGGCCTATACATTTACACAAATTCAAACTCATTACCTTATGTTTAAGCAACTAAATAACCCGTTCCAGTAGGATCAACGCCTATTAGTGAAATTTACATTTTTTAATATCTCAATTATATAACATATTTGAACAAAATTTACTTTTTAATGATTACACATATTGTATAATATTTAATCTTTTATGTATTATTAACTTGTATAAAAATAAAAAATACCCCATGCATTGCACCAGTGCATTGCTAGTTATTAAAATATTAAAATAAGTATACCATTCATTTAATGATTATCATAAATAAGCATTATACACTTATCTTCTAAAGCATTTAAGTGATGATATTGAATAATTTATTTATTTTAATATTATAATTAACAATATCACGCCATTAAATCAAACAAATAAATAAATAAATATGATTGAATGTGAAAGGATGTATTGAGAAAGAATACAGAAAATATCCAAATCCCTCGCGTTGCTTTACAAAAGGAAAAATGACTAATAATAATGCTTGAAACAGCTGTCCCTAAGCGCCAGTCTCAAGTCTTCCACAATGTACCACTTGGTCCCTGCCACAAATGTGACGTGCAAATCACGCGCTAAAGTGCGGCTGAGCAAAAATTTCCTTACCAAAAATACCTCGGCAAAGAACATCATGGGAAAAAAAATATTGCATGAAACTGGAAAGGACGCCAAACCAGAACCTCCATTCCGTTTTCTTTTCTTGTGGCGATTGCAAAACCAGAAGATAAAAGAGAAAACTTTAGAAAGAGAAAGACCAATCTATCTATCTCTCTCTCTCTCATGTTCGTTCTGTTTTTTGGCTCTTCTTCCTAGGGCTTTCAACTTTCTCGCCATTTTCACAAATTTGGTTCCATCTGGTTACTAACCCAGGAAAGAAGGAGTGGCTAGTTACCCCATAGGAGGAGATCAGTGAAGAAGAAGAAGAAGAAGAAGAAGCAAGAAGAGAGAAAAAGAGAAGGAAGATAAGAGATTGTATAGAAATAGAAAAGGGAAAGAGAGAGTGGAATAGAATAATAAGAAGAAGAAGGCGATATGGGGAGGGGAAGAGTGGAGCTGAAGAGGATAGAGAACAAGATAAATAGGCAAGTGACATTCGCAAAGAGAAGAAATGGGCTTTTGAAGAAAGCCTATGAGCTTTCTGTTCTCTGTGATGCAGAAGTTGCTCTCATCGTCTTCTCCAATCGTGGCAAGCTTTATGAGTTCTGTAGCACTCCTAGGTACGTACCTCCCTTCAGATCTATGGCACTTGCGAGTTTTCCATTGTTTTGTGGCTTAATCTGCTGCTACCTACTACTGCATAGATATGTGCGTGTGACTTGCTTCTTTCGCCAGATCCATTTTTGTTTTCACGGCTTTTCGTTTCTGTGTTTAGGGGGTGGGCGTGTGTGCACACGGTAGATCTGGTGATAGTACATAGTCAGATGAAAATCTCATCGTTGTATTACTGGTTCGTACTATCGAAGATGATTGACAGGATATTTATCTTCTTTAATTTATTCTCTCCCACCTTCTAATTTCTTTCTTTGTCTCTAGTTATCATTATTATTATTATTTGAACTTTGGTTTGGTTTCAAATTAGAAAACTTAGTTTGTTTTGTCCCAAAAAAAAAAAAAAAACTTGTCGTTATTTTCTTTATTAACTGTATGTATCAACTAACCAATACGCTTTCCAATTCAATGAAGCAAGGGCATAGCTCTAGCTTTGTTTGGAACCAGAAATAAAAAAAAATAAAAAATTCTTATTTCTTGTTTCCATTGGAAACACGTATCATTATACTTAGAGGGAAATAGTATCGAGTGATATATATATATATATATCGAGAAATTTTGCATTTGATATATATTTACATAGAGATCTAGAGAGAGGACCAGATTATGCCACCAATGGTGATCTTGTAACGTTAATAGCACTAAGTATTTCCTTCTTTTAAGCATGAGGTTGCAAGTTCAACCCTATGTGATGCAGTAGGTGTGTATGAGTTCCTTCTCTTGTGTGAATGATATTAAGGGGGGGGGGGGGACTAGACTATACTCGCTGTGTATATGCATAGATTTATTTAATAGTACACTATTTGGTAGGTTTAAAAATATTTTCCGTAAAAGAAATGAGAAATACATTTATCCCATTTTGTTTTAAAATATATTTATTTTTTCCTTCCTAGAAAATAATTTTCATTGTACCAAGTATGTACTAAAATTTTTGTGGTATTTATTATGAACGAGATCATAGTATTAAGAAAATTATGATCATATAAACGAATAAAAATATTTTACAGGTACACCATGGATGAGCGTATTGTTTCAGCATTTATAATTTATAGTTATTATATATATGAGTAATTATTATGACATGTTATAGGTTATTAATAGAAGGCTTTTGCACTAAAGATGTGCAATACGACACAGGGTGAAAAGGGAGGGACAATATACTATGATATATGGATCTGCTATATTTTCTTGGGAAACAATTTCTCCCTTCACGTTTTATATGTAAAAGTAAATGAAAAATTACGTGTAAATTATTTTTTTCTGATAAATATGTTTTGAACATATTCAGATTTTGTGCCCTTATTTTTTATGAAGAGGAGCGACAAAAACACATAAATATCTCTATAAATTGATCATATTGGTTTATTGTTCGGGTTAGAGTTTGCCGCGTTTATATATTGATTTGAATGAAAACTGGATCATATTTTTTATTTGCGTTTTTTCAATTTAGAGAAAACCGCACGAAAATTAATTTTTTTTGTTAATTAAAAATAATTTACGAAATGATATGTGCGCGCGCGCGCGCTTTGCTTGATCTTACAAGGGATATCTTATACCTTTGGTTGGTTGAAATTCTTTCTATTTATTTTGTATATATAAGGCCTATTGATTGCGTTTGACATTTCACTAATTGCTTAAGCTACTTAATTAATTAAGATTATTGTCACAAACTTCTACTCCTTTCGATCAATTTTCTTAAAAATTTTAGACTTTCTTTCTTTTTTTTTTGGGTGCTCTGATTGCTATGTTTATGGGTTTGTGCTTAGATATGCCCACTACTCCAAAATATTTTAAATACACAATTTTCAATCACTTTTTTTTCCGACTCTTAAGTGTGGGATGTTAGATCTGTATAAAAACATAGGGATGATAGCAGATGAAACGATGACGGAAAAATATTTGACTCTTCATTATCAATATGCACATGCATCTTAATTAAATTATTACATTTATATAGCAAAATGTAGTAAATTCCTTACTTCACCTGGATAATGAAAGTGAAGTTGTGTGGAAACTATGGTAAGAAATTACGTAGTCCAGCTTCAAGCTGACAATTTCCCATCTTTGCCCTCGTTCACTGTGTTAACAACAAAATATGTCCTGAAAAAAATTCATAAATTAATTTGATGTACATTTAATTCTTAATTGACTTAATTTGCAGTACCTCTCTCTCTCTCACACACACACACACACACACACAGCCAAAGTCCAGCGATAATATAAATTTGATAATACTTGCATGTAGCAGACCTCAAACTAAGAGAGATTTTTCACATAATCGAGCTAGGACAAATAGATTAGTTTATTTAATTCCTTTAGTATTTATAATCATTCTGATTTTCTTACTTCCTGTAATAATTATATTTATATAATATAGTTTTCCTTTTTTATTTTTATTTTATTTTTTATAAAAAGTAAACAAAGAACTTTACTTTAAATGCAAAAGATTTGAATTGTAACCGATAAATGTTGGTCCATAATTCATGGGTTTAAATCTCATTGTCGATGTATGATGACCTTGTTAGTGGGTAATCTGTAAATACCTCTTTAAATACTCATTGAGTTTAAAGGTGTGCTTGGGCTACAGATGAACTTTCAAGATCCAACTCTCCTCAACTTCAAATCAAAAAAAAAAAAAAAAGATTTGAATTGTAACCATTTATAATCCCTAAGTTTTAAATTTCTACGTACGGAAATTAATATTACACAATTCAAATTACTACAGAACGCAAATGCAACATCTAAAACAAAAAAAACACTGGTGCCCGGGGAAAAAAAAGAACACCGATTATAATGAGAAGTGAGCTTTTCAGTTTTTTCATTCCAACACAAGATACAAGAACCAAGGGCATTTTGGTCATTTACTGTCTGTTGTTTTCATAATGCATTATGGTGTACTGAGTAATTCACCATCATCAATATATGATTTTTTAAGATATTCTTTTGCGTGTGTGAAATGCCAGCATGCTCAAAACACTTGAAAGGTACCAAAAGTGCAGTTATGGCGCTGTGGAAGTGAACAAACCAGCCAAGGAGCTTGAGGTGGCCTACTTTCATTTCTTAGTTCTCTCTCTCTCTCTCTCTCTCTCCCTCTCTCCCCGGTAATATAATTTCAAGTAACCAATTTAATTTTTTTATGAGGTTTTATCATATTTTAGAGTGACTCCTTGTAAAATTCTTGTCCACTACTGTATATCCAACTATTTGCAGATTAATCTCTGTCTTATTGTAAAATGGATGTCACATATCAACTTTTGTTCAGTTATTATTTTTTCATTCTCTTGCTTAGCAGACCAGGTACCGCGAATACTTGAAGCTGAAAGCAAGATATGAATCTCTCCAAAGGACACAAAGGTGATCATCATATATTCATAATAATTAAGTTTTTCATCTTAAAAAAAAAAAAGTCAAAACAACTTGTTTTGAACTTTTCCTGTTTTCCTTTGGATATTTAAAAGTAAATTTGGCTCGTATGTAACTTTTTCTCCATTTTCTTTTTTACTGACTTCTTATATACATAAAAATTACTGCAAAATGCAATGTTTTTAAACTATATCATTGCGATTTATTTCATTGGTCTAAATTAAGCATAGTTATATTACGCCTTTTAAGAAGTTAGGGTTCTTTCTAAGATCATATTCGTTACTTAAGAAATGAAAATTACACTAAGAAAAATGCTGCCTATTCTTAGATTAGGCAATACTTTTTTCACCTGTTACAAAGTTA
The DNA here is from genome assembly GCF_029017545.1 of Prosopis cineraria. NCBI lineage: Eukaryota > Viridiplantae > Streptophyta > Magnoliopsida > Fabales > Fabaceae > Prosopis > Prosopis cineraria. The sequence goes on along the minus strand of NW_026555332.1, from coordinate 23,803,409 downwards.
GCTACTGCCATAATCTTAAATTGTTGTTATGTTGGTGTAAACACAGTGCTATGCAGCAGACAAGCGCATAAATGGAAAAGTTGACCCCACTTGTCAAGTGGTTGGGCCCCATCCTATGTCCCTGTTTGCTGCACAACACTTGTCTAGTAATGAAATATCCGTGCCGTCTTTGGAAGATAATTCAATTCAATAACTGAATGCCATGTTGTTTTGTTTTGTTTTGTTTTTGTTTTTGTTTTTGTTTTTGTTTTTTGTTTTTTGTTTTTTGTTTTTTGTTTTTTGTTTTTTGTTTTTGCAGAAACCTTCTAGGGGAAGACTTGGATCCATTGAACTCAAAAGAATTGGAGCAGCTAGAGCGCCAACTTGATTCATCTTTAAAGCAAGTGAGGTCCATTAAGGTAATGAATTGCACTTCCTCAAGTAACATGCACGTAAATTGCTTATCAAGCCACATGGTTAGTGTAGTTTGTGTGATTAATTTGCACACACATGGTGTTCTATGTATTGTTCTATGAGAGAGAAGATTTGAGAATGGTTTCAATAAAATAAATGGAACATTTATGTAATTTTTGTTAGGTTGTCCAAATATAAGTAGATTTAAGTTGATGTATAAAGTCCCACATTGAATAAAGTTATGATGGGGAAGAATGACTAATAAACTTGATTTTTGAAGTTTTGAGCGATGTCTTTCAATTGCTCTTACTCATTTCTTCTCTCTTCCACATTTTTGAGCAGTCGCTTTCCATTCTTAACAATTTTATATCCTAGTTTTGGCCATAAGAAAATGTACCACATATGACTGAAATCATGACTTAATCTGTTTATATCTCTCAATTTTCCCAAATAAGCTTAAAAAATGATTCCTATCACATATCTGCAATAATATTTTGCAGACTCAATTCATGCTGGACCAACTGAGCGATCTTCAAAATAAGGTAAATTTTATGGCATGATTGTTAGAATAGAACAATATTATTTTCTGAGTCTAATACTTGCAAGCTTGTGATTCTAACACAGGAGCAGATTTTGGTTGAAGCAAACAGATCTTTGACTATGAAAGTAATTTATCATCACTTACATTTATTTAGCAACTTCATTCCACTTTCTTTTCCAAATCCTAATTTGATATCCCTCCTAAAGTCTAAATCTTTCTAATAATACCTCTCTCTCTCTCTCTCTCTCTCTCTCTCTCTCACACACACACAAACACACACATTTAAACTAAAAAATTCCCATTGTGATCTAAGAAGTTATGCAATTTTATCAATTAGAAAATTGTTCAAAATCTTATTTTAGTGAAGTAATTAATCCCATTCATAATAGAACTTGAATATTTGAGAAAATGAGCCAAATTTATGTTATTTTTCTCTTTTCTTTCCTGGTATCTGTTTACACTTTTAAGTGTCACACTCTTCATAGAACTTAGCTTCAAGTAGGACTAGTAGTCAACATATATGTCAAGATTCTTATATATAACATATACCAAGCGAATCTCCTCTTCTACCCTACATTTTTTTGTTATCCGAACGTAGCCATGAAGTAAAATAACAAAACCCTGATGCAAATGTTTATGAAGTATCTGGACCCAACTGATATTGATGGGTTTCTTCTTGTAATTTACATGCATTTTTTTCTCTCTTGGCATTCTTCCAGTTTCTCTGCGTTGGAAATATTGGGGTTCACTCATACATTATCTAAGGTCCTAGTCTTTACAAAGGCTCATCTCTTAATTTACTGTTTATGGACTTATTCACTCTCATTTCAACATTTTTCTGCTTGTGTCATGATTATATTGGAAAATATGGTAGAAAAGCTTATTTGAGTTGTGCTCAATGATATTGTTCGTAAGAGTTATTCCACTACATTGGTTAAATTGTGACAACTCTCTAGAATTAAACAAACCCTCCCAGCAGAAAACAAGTTGACATAATAGCAGAAATCATGGAATAGCTCAAGAAAAACAAGAAGGGGGGGGGGGAGGAGGGGGAGTGCCTGAAAATTCACGACAGTGTGTCCAATTATGTGATCTAATCAGCTTTTATATACAAAAAACTCACGAACATTGAGCAATTAAAATATAAGTTAATGACACTTTAATTATGCTTAAAAAACTGGTTTGGAAAATAACGGGGATTATAAGTTACAAAATAAATAGACTAAAATAATAATTCCTCTTGAAATATCATTAAAATATTTAAGATATCCAACACATTCAAATGGAATAAATCATTCAATCTTTCTTTTACATTCTTGCATCAGTATTCATTTCTCAAAATCCAACAACACCCTGTTTTGTAAATATTGTGCCCTGTCTCTGTAACTTGGAGGTATATATGATATAGAAATACTAATAAAATAAGCACCAAACTCCTCTGCATCTGATTTTATTGTTGATTACATTATTATTTTGATCAGTTGGAAGAAATCAATTCAAGAAACAACTACAGGCAATCTTGGGAAGATGGTGATCAAAGCATGCCATATGGTTCCCTGGATGCGAACTCTCAGGGCTTCTTCCAGCCTTTGGACTGCAATCCCACACTACAGATAGGGTATGATAGCATGTCATGATACATGTTATATTTTCTCTGAACACCTATATAAAGCATGGTTATTTTAATTAAAACCGAGATTAAGTATTGGTTAATTGGTCTAAAGCCCAGCAAATTATATGATTTCTTTTGACACCATTTTGTTTTATTGACATGCTTATCAGGCCTTGTGCAGGCTAAGTGGTAATATAGGTCAGTCAGATACATTAAGATTACTTATAAAGAGGGTATCTACCCTTTGCTTATATATTCTCATTTTCTATTATAAAGCATTTCTAACTATTTCACCGGAACTAAGGAGAGGTGGTGATAAAATCATTAATTTTGTTTACAAATATAATAAACTTCTAATTTCAATTTTACCCCCTTTTAAATGAAATTTTTCTAAATTTGTCTTATATTCTTTCTCATAATTAATGAGTTTAAATAGGTGTAATGTTGAACAAAAAATATTTAATACCCTATCAAGTGCTTATATTAATGAGCAAAAATATCTTTTTAAAAAGTGCCCTAATAAGGACCAAAGTAGTATGTGGTGTTGTTATTTTGGCGAGGCAACATATGATACTATAACACAATTGTTTTTGTAGTTGCATATTTATCTTGATGAGGCCAAAATAGTAATTTACTCTCCTGCCGCATCTCTGTATTTACCCCCACATGGTTATGTAGTTTTGCTGCAACTCCAGGTAATATCTAAGTTTTCTACTTTTGACATCAAGCTATAGAATATTATACTGTAAAGTTTACCCAAAAAAAAAAAGAAAGAATATTATACTTTGAAAGTCATTTCTTTTAAGGGAGAACCACATCTACAGATCTCTCAAGAAAATTATTTATAGATAAAAACTAACACGGAACAAATTGTTGTTAAAATACGAACATGGTTTGTTTTTTATTTCTCAAATGAGACTTTTTGTTAATCCTTATTTGTGAATAATTTTCTTAAAGAGTCCTTAAATGTGATTTTCCCTTCTTTTAATTGCTTCATTACAATGTCTACATAATTATGAGTATCATATTTGTGTCTTTCTCTTGAGGACCAAGGATGCTATGTAATTTGATCACATGCTATAAATGAATGTTATGTTCTTTGAGCTTTGTGTGAAGTAGTGATAGGCAAGTTAGCCCATTAAATTTATATAAGGAAAGCTTAGCCTCGCTTGACCTATTTCGATCACCGATGCCATGTCAGTGATGAGACATAATTACCAAACGCATAATAGGCCTATATATAATTTGATGAGTGTATTTGATTTCAGGTACAATGCTGAGAGTTCAGATCAGATGACAGCAACAACACAATGTCAGCAAGCGAGTGGATTGATTCCTGGATGGATGCTTTAAGTGATGATTCTAAGCAAGCAATTTAGCTGTGTGTAAATGCTTTATCAGATTCTACATATATAAGTTTATTACTATAATAAAAACAACGAGCGCTCTAAACAACGAGTTTACTATAAAAATGGCTTGTAAGATGTCTGTCCTATTAAACTTTGTTGATTCAGGTAGAAATAGCTTAAGTCAATTTAATAGGACTTACCTTAATGGTATATTACTTTCAATCCATTTTTTAGTCAATCAATGTGGGACTTTTCAACGCACTCTAATATTTCTCTTATTCGTTCCCCCCCCCCCCGGGCATCTCTTTTTCCCCCTTCCTTTGTCTATTTAAATAGAAAAAGAGCTAGGACAGGATGGCACTTGGGATCATCTTCGAGACATATTAATTATTATGTTATTTTTATTGTTTATTTGTTTATATTTTCTATTTAAATATTTTTATTTACTTTTTTAAATACTTGAATAGTGAACACTATTGCCCTATCTCATATTCAAAACTAATTCACTTTTGTATTTTCAATGCTCTTTTAGTTCTGTCTGATTATCACCCTCCTCCTCTCCCTATTAATTCCATCCCCCCCTCTCAAATTCTTTCCTTCTCCTCTTCTTTCAAAAATTATATATCTTTTTCTTTTTATTTTCAAGTGTTCATATTAAATCTTCTAATTATTAATTATTATTTTAATTAATTATACTTCCTTAAAATTTTTTGTTATGTTTTATAATTGTTGTTATATTTTCTTGAATATGTGACTAGAGTTAATTTATCAATTATATTCTTTTTTTGTTTATATAAAATATATATTAAGGGGATAAATAAATCTCAACACAATATTTTCAAAAGTTTCATTTTGTGCAATTTGACAGAAAAATGATATTTCTCATTCATTTGAATATTGAATACAAGCTAACTACATATGTATATATATAAGGGAAAATAATTACTAATAATGTCTAATAAAACCTACTAAAGATTATACAATATTTGAATAAATATCAAATATTTCCACACTCTCAAGTTGGATGATGGATGCTAATCATGTCTAACTTACTTATACAATTCTCAAATGTAGGGCAAAGTAACCCTTTAGTCAAAACATCAACTACTTGCAACTTTGTTGGCAAATATGTCAAACATATAATTCCTTCTTTCACTTTTTCTCTGATGAAGTGTCGATCTATGTCTAAATGTTTTGACCTATCATGTAGTACTAGATTTAAAGCCATGCTTATGGTAGCTTTATTGTCACAATAGACTTTCAATAGTGAACTTGCTTTAACCTGTATTTCATTTAAGACTTATACCATCCATAAGTCCTTTATTATTCCTTAAGCTAAAACTCTTAACTCTAATTTAGCATTGCTTCTTGAAACAACTCTTTGCTTCTGGCTCCTCCATGTGACTAGATTACCCTACATAAATGAACAATAACCAGAGGTTGACCTTTGATCTCTATAAGTTCCACCATAACTTGCATTAGTGTAAACTTCTATAAATTTTTGCTCATGTTTTCTAAAGAACAATCCTTTACTAGAAGTACCTTTCAAATATCTCAAAATCTTGTAAACTGCTTCCATATGATTCTTCATTAGGTAACTCATATATTGACTAGCTACATTGACAGCAAATGCTATATCTAGCCTTGTATGGGAAAAGATATATTAGTTTTCTAAAAGTTTCTAATATCTCTCCTTTTTAGTAGCTTCTTCCTTTTCTTCTACAAACTCTTCATTTGAGTTTTCTTCCTCCTTGAGGTCTTTCTCTTTTTCATTCTTGTCTTTAGGTTTCTTCTTCGGTTTCTTGACCTCAATAGGAGTTTCAATAGGTCTGCAACCTAACATGCTTGTCTCAATAAGAAGGTCAAGTATATATTTTCTTTAACATACATAGATTCCTTTTTTGACATGGCAACTTCTATCCCAAGAAAGTATTTTAGTTTTTTGAGATCTTTGACTTCAAATTCCTTACCAAAGGGTAGTCTTTACTCTTTCTATCTTCTCAAGGTGGTTTGTAGTGAGTATTATATCATCAATGTAGATAATAAGGATACATTTCTTGCTTTCCTTGACCTTCACAAACATTGTATGATCTGACAAGGATTGCTTGTAACCTTTAAACTTTAAAACTCTTAAGAACCTGTCAAACTAAGATGTTGGTGACTGTTTCAAGCCATATATAAACCTTTTTAATTTACAAACTTGATTTACCCTGACTTTATCAAACCCAGGAGGTTGAATCATATGGACTTCTTCCTTCAACTCTCCATTTAAAAAGGGATGTGATACGATTATATAATAGGTTACATCAAATCATTGATCTTTTTATGAATTGGGTAGTCACATTGTTTTGCTAGAAGCTGCTTGTAACTTATAGACTAGTAGTGTTATTGGCCTACTGGCAACTTCATATAAGCCTACAGGGTCACACACAAGAATAGCCCAACTTAAGCTATAACGTCCAAGTTTATTGAATCTAGAATGTGTCTAGATTTAGTGAATATAACATTTTATCTAAGGTAAATGAATTTTATACACACACACACACACACACACACACACACTCCTAGATATGCATTTTGTAACATCTTGGTTTTAAATTTCTTGATTTACTAAGCTTAATTAGGATAATTAAGTAAGTTGAGGTGGTGTATGGCTAGGAAGGTCTAGTAATCATATTCAATTTGTTTTAGCCCTAATTGCAAGTCTAGTATCAAGTCAGGCCACTTGGGCATTGAAAGAAGAAGAAAATAAAGATTTAGTGTTACTGTGCCACATACTATGGCATGGAGTGCATCTGCACACAGACACAACTAATGCAAGAAGAGAATCTCTTTATGCCATGTGTCGTGGCACATGGTCATTTTTTTATAGTTTATTAGTCATAAATTGAGATAGAAATAGAGAGGAGAGAAAGGAGAAAATGAGGAAGGCATGCCAAGCTCTGCTAGGGTTTGTTCTTAGACAATATTAGGAGTATTTTGAAGCAAGAAACACTTGAGGTAAGTGCGCTAGACCCCATTCCTTCTAAGCTCTTCCATATTTATGAGTTTTTGGTTAGAGTTTGTAGTAGAAGATGATTTTTAATCTATATAGGTTATAGGTTTGAATTCATTGACTCAAATAGAGTTAATGGGAGTAGATTAGAGTATCTAAACCTAGATATAATTGGTTTTGGCAATTTTGGTGGTTGGGCCTCATTATTTTGTGAAATGACATTGATGTGGGTTGTTGGAAGAGGTAAAATGAAATTAATGGGAGTTTAATGGCTCATTAATATTATTGGAAACTAAAGAGAATTAACAAACCTAATGGAAAGGCCCAAACTTATATCAAGTAGGCATTGGGGTAATCTAAAAGTGGAAGATGAGAGTTGTTATGTGTGTGGTTGTTAATGTTAATGAAGATTGACTTAGTTAATTGTAAATTTAGCTCTTGGTCATCAATTTAGCTAAGAAATTCAAGCTTGAAAGCTATAACATTGAGTGGTAAATCTTTGATCTCTCAAAGATTTAAGGTAATTGGAGGAACCCTACTTTGGGTAGTTATATATTAATTATAGTATGATGTGAATCTTATGTTTAATATGCAAATTATAACTTGTGAATAAGTGTATCATGCAATGAAACCTTGTGCTTATATAATCACTTTGATGTGCATTAAATACACTAAAGTGATTGGAAAATGAGTTTTAAGTTGTAAAAGTGATGTTTGAGATGAATTTCATGTTTATAATGTGTTTTGAATGAATAGTTGATGATGTACTTGGTAAAGATGAGTAATTGAGATTGAAAATGATGTGTTTATGTGATATAAGGGGAAATGATACTTGATGCTCACTTGGATAGCACATGATCGTGAGCCCAACATGATTATTATGATAATATGATAATGAATAAATGAGAATGTGAATAAAAAGGTGAGCATTGAACATGGCATGATCAATGGGTGAGAGTTTGCCTAGGGAGTAGGAGTAGAAAAAAATGTATATGATATTTAGACTGCCTTTAGTATACGAGGGCATAGCCTTATCCCACAATTTGTTGAGGGACTGTCCCATAGTTTGTTGAAGGACTAGAACCTAGCTCTCTTTACCAGTTTATTAAGGAGAATAGCCTAGGAAATGTGACACCTTAGAGATTCGAGAGTGGGAGAAGCTATGGTCCAAGAGTGAGTCATGTAATCTTTAGTTGAGTCATATCTCACAATTGGTGAGCTAAGGTAGTCCAGTCATATGGACAAAGCCCTATTTAGTGTTACAGCCCACGACTTCAATCAGAGGAAATAATAAGGTATAAGGTTGGTTGATCATTGCCTATGTAAACTTACGACGTGTCACTTGATTGTGACATGGCAAGTCGCGTGGATAATAGGTCATGATCACATGTCTAAATGTATTGTGACAATACACCTAGTGTATGTGAGATGGAAATGGGTTAAAGATGTAATGATAAGTTTTGACATGTGGTTAAACATGGTTTAAGAACTTGTTTTCATATACATGTGTTTGATTTACAATTGACAATTGCATAAGATAGGTTTTACTTTTCATTTAACACTTTACAGGCTCTAGCTCTAGTGCAGAGAGGGATAAGGCTTAAGAGGCTAGGAATTAGTTCATTCCTACTGTATGCCTTTAGTTTATGTTATTTTATGTAATAGAATATTTTGCCAATTTTAGGTTGCATACCGTTGCACTTGCAATATTTTATTGTAGCAATTATCTGAAATATATTTTGAGCCCTGAGTAATTGTGTATAATGGGAAATATATGTTAGTAGGGTCAAAATATTAGTGCAAGTATATAAATGATTTTTAAACATGTCATGATTGATTTATGAGTGAATGCAAGAAAATTTCCTCCCCCTTCTGTTTTTGGTGGAAAAGGGGTTGAGGAGTGATTTGTGCTATACTAGTATTTAAGTGTGTGTAACATGTTGTACTAATAGTCGTAGGTCTAATGAGTATGGTTTGGATGTTAGAAATGGCTATTAGCACTTATTATGGGTTTTAGACACCTTTTTTGTATGAAAGTTATAAAAAGTAGTAAAAATATATTTAGGCATCTAACTTCCTAGCGTGATTTGTTTTGAAAGTGAAACCCTTGCCATTAATTAGTTTATGAAAAGAGCTTTCAGTAGGCACCTAGATCATATCATTTGGACGTCGGACGGATCAAAACACATTAGAAGTTCCTAAATTGTGCTGTCAATCATTTGTGTGCAACACACCGCGACACATGGGTGCCTGAGCCGTGGCACGTGGCATAAAGTCGTAGCATGCACAAGCCACAGTCATTGCCCTATCTTATAGTAAATGAGTTATTCTTTACTTGTTTTCATTCTTTTTCACTCCTCTGAGGTATCTCATGCTTTCATAACTTGTTTTTATTTTGATATAAGAGATTATGATTGATTTAAACTCATTTTGATTAATAAAACTTAGGATCCTTTGATTTTGAATTAAAACATAGTAATCACCTTTATGGGTTAATCTTTTGATTACCATGAGTTTTATTAGTTAATTGTGTTTAGTAGTGAGGGATTTTACACATTTGAATATTTATTTGATAAATATTTGTATATATATGTATATGATATATAAAATTCAAAATAAAATAAAATTATATATATTTATATATATTCAAAATATATATAATCGTGTGTGTGTATATATAATATAATATGTATATAATATATATATATATATATTATGTTATTTTATGTTATGTTATGTTATATATTATATTATCATGTTAGTTTTAAATTTAGTTTTATATGATAAATTAAATTTAATAATTAATATGATATAAGAAGATATATATCAATTCTATAATTTAAATTTATGAGATACATTTGGATTATATATGATATCATATATTAAGTTTATGAGATAAATTTAATTTTCTTTTCATTAACTCAAGATATGATTTTTGAAATAATTATGATTATTTTTGAAAAATCATAAGGGAAGACTAAAAGCCTAATATATATAAGATAAAGAAGGGACGAGCTTCTAAAGTAAGAGAGTCTCTTGATGGCAAAATTTTGAGAGCTATGAAAATACCTTAGAAAGATAAGGAGCGTTTGACTAAGGCCAGAAGATCAGATCTTACAAGTGAAATAACTGGCAGACAAATCATAGGTGGATCTCTCTTCCTCTCATGAGTGAAATGGTTGGCAGAAAGCCTAAGCCATTTTGGATGGCAAATCACGCTTGAATCCTTAAGCCTTTCAAGTGTGGATTGTCATATGAAATTATCACTCTTTAATTATGTGACAAATCATGCGTGAAGCCATAGTGCATTCAAGTGTAGATTGTATGATAGAAACACCTAGCTTCTATAAGTGACAAATCATGCTTGAGCACTTTATAAATCAAGCTTGAATTGGCTTGAATGGTTTTAGGCTCTTTTATATCATATTTGAGCTCAAGTGATAATGTGACAAATCAAGTGTGGAAAATTTCCTTCCAAGCGTGAATCATCACTTATTTTAAATGCAATTTGATGCTATATGACAATTCAAGTGTGTGTATAATTAGTATTCAAGCGTGAATTGGAGCACAGAAGCTTCAACAAGACATCTCACATGCACAAGTGACAAATCAAGTGTAGAACATTTTTGATTCAGGCTTGAAACGCCATGCAGTGTGCCTAATGTGACAAATCAAGCATGAATCAATTATGATTCAAGCTTGAAATGTCATCCAATGTAATGCTTAACTTTTATGGTCTCATTCAAGCATAACTCACTTTTCTTTGAAGCTTGAATTGACTAAGACAAGTCTTAATATGCACAACAATGATCATTTCAAGCATGGATCATCTCAGATCAAGCTTAAAATGGATAATTAAACACAACTGCACTATAAATGTATGACATTTAAGATCAAAAGATTTATAAGCCTAAAGTTGATTTTAAAATAATGCATTCACATTAAGTTAATGACATGTGATTAAGCTCTCATAGTTCTCAGATTAAATCTAATAGAAATAAATAATTAAACCTTTAGAACTTCTTCTTCTCTTTATTCTTCATGTTCTTAAAGGTTTAGTCACTTCAATGAATCTTGATATTTGCACAACTAACAAACACCTCTTCCCTTAGTTTTGTAATAATCAAAATGCATGGTTCAATAATTTTAGGTTGGGATCCCATATTTTCAAAATGTTTATAAGAGTGTTTTGATTGTATATCTAACTAGCTTGCGTTCAAGTTCTTGCTAGCATGTAACAGTGAGGTAGAATTTAGAGTTCGATCCTCTCACTTAACCTATGCTTAAGATGTGATATGTTCTGTGTTGGTAATGTCCGTGGTTGATTTGAGGGACTTTACATTTGTGCACTTGGTTTTTGATGGTTGTAAGTATGTTTTCAAAAAAGGAAGAAAAGGTGTTATTGTTGAACCTATTTTAATAAAACCCATTTTAGCCTTCCCCAAGTATGATGTTTTGCATAGACATTATTCTTCTACTTCTAACATAGCATTGTTATGTGGAGGCTTACATGATGAGAATATGCTGGCCCCTTCTAGTAGTTCCACAGGTGTCGACATGCATAGGGCTTTAGGTTTTTCTTACTGTAGAAAGAGAAAAACATCAGATTTTATAGACGACTTAGATGTACTTTGAATTAAAAGATCTAAATCATGTCTAAAAACTCAGTTTCCACCATTTGATAATAATTTTTGTAAAGAAATCTCATAGTTGTTTCTTTCTTAAAATTATCAAGGTGTTTTATTAACAATTAGTACGGCTCACTTATCTTAGTAACATGACACCTCTTCACTGAACAAGAGTCATTTTCATCATTTCTGACATCATTTTATGAGGGTGCAAGTTTCACTTCTACCTCATTAGGATTTAACTCCATCTCTAATGAGCTCAAGTTCATATAAACTATTTTACCAATCTCGACCTCTTCAACATTTCTGCTTCGCAAAAGCTCACATGCTTTGCTTTATGACACCAAAACAAGGTCTCATCATTTATCTAGGTTGAGTGGGGTTTCAGCCAAAAACCCTATTTGCATGGATGATTATGTGTGGGACCTTTATGGATAGTAGCTTCATGGAGGTCCATCTACATGTGCTGCTGGTTTTTCAAAGTCATTTTGATGTCTGGCTTTTATGTTTCTTCAAGTTTTTTTTGTCTTGATTGGTTTGTTCTTTCTTTGTTGGTTTTGTACTTTCATCCTTTCTTGTTTTATTTTCGACAATGCATATGTTTATCTCAAAAAGCCAAAGCTGTTTTGTCTTTCGCAACTCAAATCCTACGGTATCCTTTTTCAACTTTAATTTCCAATTTCAAAGGAAATCAACTTGTTTATTGGCTCCACTACTACAAAATAGACATTTTGCGTCGCATTTTTAGGCCTTTTCACATCGCAACTATAGGGGATATCATACTAGGCGACTTAAAATAATGGCTGATCCACGTCACAAATAATGGAGACGTGGAAAAGAATAAACCATGTCCCTTTTAATATTAAGAGAGGTAGTTTCTACATAATTCACGTCCCCATTTTACTAGAAAGAGACGTGATTTCCATATATACCACGTCCCCCTAATTTAGGAGGATGTGGTTACTCATGTTGGCAGAGAAACCACGTCCCCCCCAAGTAAGAGGGACGTGGTTTCTAGGAGAAACCACATCCCTCATTCATAAGGGGGAAGTGGTTTCTTTGAGAAACCACATCCCCTTTTATAATAGGGGACGCGGTCTATTTTGAACACACTTGTTATTACGTCCCTCCTTTTAATAATGTGATGTGGTTTTTGTAATTTTTTTATATACAATTTGTATTTGCTTGTAGAAACCACGTCCCTCATTCATAAGGGGGAAGTGGTTTCTTTGAGAAACCACATCCCCTTTTATAATAGGGGACGCGGTCTGTTTTGAACACATTTGTTATTATGTCCCTCCTTTTAATAATGTGATGTGGTTTTTGTAATTTTTTTTATATACAATTTGTATTTGCTTGACAACTAAAATAGAATCTATGAAAGTATGCCACAGAAATAGCCAAATTCATACAACAAAAGTTCAGCAAATAGCAACTCATTTACAGTCATTCATAAACTATCACAACAAAATATACCAAGTGCATTGGAACGACAAAACTATTGTCATCTATTCAAGTGTCAATATTTACAGCCAAATTCCAACAAACTACTTGAACACATTAGGGTTTATATCTTTTTTATCTAACTATATGGATAAACTATAAAATCACACTATGTAAATAACTCTTGAAGAAGATAACCTGCTAAATTGTTTCAAATGTCAGTTATGTCTTCACTGGTATAGGGGTACTCACTGTCAAAAAGCTACAAATTTTTATTGAATGTTCATTAGATATCCAAATTCTAAAGCCTTGCAAAACTAATATTATTAAAATAAATAATAATGTAACTTACCATGTGTAAATTTTCGTTAGTTTCGGATTGAATAATCTCATACATATAATGAATAATATAATATCCACACTCTGTACTCCCTATCTGGCGATGGCACTGAAAGTTAAGAATCAGATAATAAGTATAAACAAAAGTATATATAAAAAAGTTGTGAATAAAAGTATTGAATTGAAATTACTTACGTTTGGAAAAATTCAAGTTGGTGAGGGATTTTTTTAAGATGTATTTTTTGCTGGGCGTCGCTTTCCCGTGGTCATATAATATATCTTCAATGCTCTATCATGATATTTAAATAAAGTATAAAGTATTAAAAAAAATAAATATCTAACATTTATAAAAATAACCTTAACTTACGTGTTGAATATATTGTTAGTTCCAGCACTCGGTTGCTTGCCCATGAAACAAAACCAATAGATCTCATGCAAATACGGGCATATAACACAAAGGGACCAATGGTAACTACAAAGAGACAAAAGAAATCAATACATGAAAGCATAAAATAGATTATCAAAATAAATAAATAAATAAATATATATATATATATATATATAAATGAATATAAAAGAACTTACCCTTCAAGAATCGGAGCCAGATGATAGGGAAATTTTGTTTTTGAAATAGTATTGCCCACATATCTCATCCTATCACTGATATCATTGTGGGCTGATGTCAAAGAAGCTAGACACAAAAATCCAAATTGATCTTTCTGTGGTCCAATACAAAGATTACTAAGAAACTTATTAATAGAATGACACAAAAATTATTGCATATAAATTAAAATAAATATAAATGAGATAGAATAGAGGTAATAAAATTACAAGATAGATAGCATAGCCCATGAGATATCCAACTCCCTCAGCAACAAGAATTCCAAGATATCTTTCTTGTTCATTACAAAAGGATATGACTTGTCTATACCCACAATTCCTTTAGCATTGTCAAATTGATAGGCTTTGTCATTACCTTAAAAAATTCATGTTATCATGTGTCTCACATCAACTTGTCAGGATCTATAACTTTGTTGCATATAGCGTTGAAAAACATACACAATCTAGTTATCGTGTGTCTCACATCATCTTTTATAATCCCTCGAATAGCCACTGGTAAAAGTTGCTGCATCAACACATGGTAGTCATGAGACTTCACGCTTAGTAACTTCAAATCACTTATCGAAACAATTTTTCTAACATTAGAAGAATACCCTTGTGGCACTTTAATAGCATGCAAACATCTGCATAAACTTCTTTTCTCCTCTTTAGATAATGTGTGCGCTGCTGGGGGTAAATAAGCTTTCTTCCCCTCTTTTTGTTATGCATGTAAGCATTTTCTTATTCCCATTTCAGCTAAATCAAGTCTGGCATTTATTCCATCCTTAGTCTTGCCACTTATCTGTAAAAGCGTACCAATAAGATTATCACATACATTTTTCTCCACATGCATCACGTCAACACTATGCCTCACATCTAAACTCCGCCAATATGGAAGATAAAAAAAATGGACCTCTTTTTCCATAGATTCTTCTCACTTACATTCCTTTTATTCTTACCGAAAATGACATTGAGTCCTTCCATACATTGATAAACTTAGTCTCCAGTTAAGGCCTTTGGAGCCATTTCATACTCTTATAAGCCATTAAAAGCCTTCTTCAACCTATAGTAAGAATGATACCGATCAAGAAATCTTCGATGACCAAGGTAGACTATTTTTCTTCCATGCTTAAGTTGGTGGTAGTGTGTGCCTTCTTCACATATCAGACATGCATTATGGCCTTTAACACTGTACCCTGACAGGTTTTCATATGCAGGAAAGTCATTTATTGTTGTAAAAATCATGGCATGCAACTTGAAGTGTTCTTTCTTATAAGCTTCAAATACATCTACACCTTCCTCCCACAGCATTTTTAAATCCTTAATCAAAGGGGCCAAGAAAATATTAATATTGTTTCCTGGCTATTTTGGTCCCGAAATCATTAAAGACAACATTATGTACTTACGCTTCATACACAACCAAGGAGGTAGGTTATAAATAACTAACAAAACTGGCCATGCACTGTGTGTGCTACTAAGATTTCTATATAGGTTGATTCTATCCATACAGAGTCCAAGCTGAAGGTTTCTCAGATTGCTTCCAAATTGAGGAAATATGTGATCTATTACCTTCTATTAAGGAGAATTAGCTGGGTGTCAAAGTTTCCCACCAGATAGTTTCTCATCAAAATGCCATCTCAATTTCTTTACTTCTATTGGATTAGTAAACAAACGTTGAAACTGTGGTATTATTGGAAGATACCATATCACCTTCACAGGAAGCCTTTTAGTTATGATCTTATCACCATGATCAACATCATCAGTCTTCTTCACTTTGTACCGCAAAGTCCCACATTTGGGAGACTTGTGTAGCCCTTCATACTCATTTCTATATAGTATGCAGTCATTAGGACAAGTATGTATCCTCCTATAATCCATACTCATTGGACACAGGATTTTCTTTGCCTCATACATTCGTTTTGGAAGTAAATTATGGGCTAGAAGCATTTTACTCAAGAATTCAAGTAACTCCATAAAACTTGAATCGGTCCACCCACTTCTTGACTTTAAATTCACCAATCCCAACACAGCTATCAAGAGCATAAAATTAGTACACCCCAGGTATAAGGGTTTCTCTGCATCACTACGCAAGTTGTCATATGCATGTGATTGTGCAAATGATGTCATCCCAACATCACGAATTATATCCTCTATTCTATCATCCTAGTCATTCACAATTCGCTCATTTTAGGGAATAGAAATTGTTCCTACCTCCCCATGCCATACCCATCTTGTATACCTCAAATTTATCCCATCACAAATTAAATGTTCTTTTATTTCATCAATACCTAATTCAATCTTATTCATGCAGTTGACATAAGGACAACAATGCTTTCCATTTTTGCTAGGAACATTTTTCCTAGCAAATTCAAGAAATTGGTCCACACCATTCTCATACTCCTCAGTCATTCTACTAGCATTCATCCAACTACAATCCATTCTTTTTTTTACCTAATAAATCATCACAAAGTCTATCAAATTAACAATTCACTATCTTACTTGTACTTCAATTATAACAACAACAAAAAATAAAACCAACAACAAGCAGTTGAATAAATATTTACATATTAAAGCTAGAAAACATCAAACTTTAAGCTTATCTAAGTTTAATTTCTAAATAAAAAATCAGCAGATTATATATATATATATATATATATTCTCTAATTGGATTGAGCTGTTCTTGGCCAAGAAGCTATTCTTGGATAGTTGGAAAGCCCTTCAACAATGACCGTTGAATTACAGTTGAGAATAAGAGTTAACAAAATTTACAAAAATAATTAATAAGAGTCTCATTATTATCACACACCACCTTTAAATAAAAAGGTGAAGGTTAATCAAAAGATAAATACTCTCCTACTTTGTCCCGAGCAAATTTAACCAGAAAATGAGCACAAAAATTTACTTTCCTAAATAGAACATTCACAGATGAGATCGTATTAAGAATTTCAGGCTTCAAGAAGCTCAATTACCAGCTGAATTTGGAGCTATTTACTCGACAACTTATGATGACTAAAGGAAGCTCATCAAGTGCTAATGAATGCTGGTCCATACAAGCTAAGGATCGATCTCATATTCTATAAGGGTGTGGGTTCATATCTTTCTCCTAATGAAAAAGAACGGTAATTTATGAGTATATTTAGAAGTACTTTTTAAACCTTGAAGTCTACCCTAGTCCTTATGAATCCTAGGGTTCCAACAACTAAATTTTTGTACTAGATAATGAGTGCAAAAGATAGGAAAATTTTTCAGTATTTTTCATAAGCTTAAAATCTTCTTGTATCAAGGTCAGTATTTTTTAACGAAGCTTTCACAATTTAGAGCTATGAATTTAACTTTTTCAACTAGGCTTTCAAATTTTTAAATCTTCTACCAGTATGCAATTGATTTGTAATTAATCTTTTAATTTTTACAATTGAGATTCCAAGCAATAAAACCACAATCAGATAGATTATATGCAATAGTTTGAACCCAGATGACTATTTTAGAGAATGCAATCTCAATGCCGAGCTTTTCAACAAGTAAAGAACATTTATATAACATGTTCAACATGAATGCAGGTATAAAGATGTCCAAGTTAAGCTTGAATAATAATATCTGTATAGGGATGAAATTCTATTAATACTCATAATTTAAAAGCTTGAAAAATCTGATTGTCCTACAGACTTCCTTTTCTAACAAAACAAAGCAACTGTTCTTGCTGGCCGAGAAGCTGAGAAGCACCGAGAGGCTCAGAAGCTGAGAGAGACGATCATAGAGAGGGCAGCAGAAAGATGAGACTAAGAAGCTTGGCTAAGCAGTAGAAAGACCAGATGAAGAAGCTTGGCTGAGACCGAGAAGCAGAAAGATGAGACTCTGATTAGAGATGAGGGCAGGCATAGTAGACTTTGAGTGTTCTTTTGAAAAACTTGACTGGTGTGGGGCTTAAAAATTGAGTGGGGAAGGAGAACACACGTCCCCCAGAGAGGAGAGGGACGTAGATTTAAGAATCTACGTCCCTCTCCTCTTTAGGGGAAGAAGAAGCCACGTCCCACACAAAATGAGGGATGTGGATTTTTAAGAAGCCACGTCCCCCAGAGAGGAGAGGGACGTGGCTTCTACCATGAAGCTACGTCCCCCTCCACAAGGGGATGTGGCTTCTGCAGAAACCACTTCCCTCTGGAGAAGGGGATGTGGCTTCTGCAGAAGCCAATTAGCTCTGTTAGAACTTTAAGGAGTATAGGGACCTTAAAAAAATTCTATTTTCGTCCTATTTATGAACTTTAAGGTGTATGAAGTTTCCTATTTTATTCTTTAATTTAATTTAAGAAGGTCGATAGAGACTGCATTTAACTTAAGTTGATCCAGGCCAGAAGCAGACCTACATCAAGATAATCCTTCTTTGAAACACTTTGGTAGTGCTTTTAGATTGGAATAAAAACCAAATCAGAGCACATGGAGCCATCTCCTTATCTTTCTCTTTCTGTCAAGAAAAAAGATGGTAGATTAACTGATCTTTTTATTAGTTAATGAAAAAGCCCAATGCAAAAAAGATGCACATTGGGTTTGTAAAGCAATTCAAATCATTTTGATAATAATAAGTTTAATCTGTTTTACCGAGAAGGTCTACGGTTCAAGTCCGTATAGCCCTAATATTACCATGAAGCTATGTCCCCCTCCACAAGGGGACGTGGCTTCTGTAGAAACCACTTACCTCTGGAGAAGGGGACGTGGCTTCTGTAAAAGTCAGCCGGCTCTGTTAGAAGCCACGTCCCCCTCTTTAAGGGGGACGTGGCTTGTTCACAAGCCACGTCCCTCTCCTTAAGGCGGGACATGGATTCTAAAGAAGCCACATCCCTCATAAGTGGGGGACTTGGATTCTGATAAAGCCACGTCCCTTCAAGAATTAAGGAGATGTGGCTTATTAAAATTTTTTTGTTAAAACAAATTTTTTTAATCTACGTCCTCTTTTTACTTGGGTGACGTGGATTGTGGTCTTTCTAAGTCTAACTTGTAAAATGGGACGTAAATTAGGGTAGTAGAAATGCTTTTTTGTAGTAGTGCTCGCGGTACTCGTCCCTTTTCTTAATGGACTCTGGTTACTTATCTTGTCTATGCGAGCTTTAAAAATTGTTATTTATGTGCTCAAAAATATTGTAAGAAGGGTCAAATCTTAGTTCTTTCTTGTACTCGTTTTTCTAGCTATTCTGTTTTGGGTACTCACCTTCTTTTTACTCAATTGTAGTTTGCCAGTTTACTTTCTTGGGCTTTTGGTTTCTATTTTGCAAGTCCATATCTTTGGAATCGTTTAGTTGGACTTTCAATTGGAGGTGTTAACCGCTCAATTTTGATAAAAAAATTATTTTTATGATTGAGTCAAATTAAACCAGAGTTGAGTTGTTATTAAGCTAGAAACTAGAATTGAACTGGGAACCAAAGCAGTTTTTAGAAAGCTAGACAATTTTAAATATCTTATTAAAAAAGATTAAAAATTTTAAAAAAATTAGAAAATTTTAAAAATTAAATCCCTACTAAAAACTAACTTGTTGATTGGATCAAATTTCACTGTCGATATCATAATTTTATTGATTAATGATTTATAAATATCTTTATAAAGATTCTTTGAGTCTAGAGTATGTCCTAACCTTGATGAGCCCATAGCGCCCAACCCACCTAGCCACCTAATTAATATTAAAAAAGGTGCTGTTAATTGGGTCAAGGCTGCTTGCTACAATTGGGTTGGTGTTGTTATAATTAGTATTAGTAATGTGTAAGGCCTAAGTTTCCTAGTTCTTCTGGGTATAATTGGGTTGGCGTTTTTATAATTAGTAAATGATTCAATCAGTAGTACATTTATTTAATGTTAAAGGGCAGAGGAGTATTTAATAATACTAAAGGAATTAGAGGGCCAAGTCTATTTTCTTTTTTCCTCCATTTCTTTTTCCGACCTAAGATACTTCATTCCTAGCATAACAAATCACAACAAGGTTTATTGAAGGACAAATTAACCAACAAAAAATACCCAAAAAAATTCAATTAACAAGGCCTTGATTGATATTCATATTTGTACACCATTTATTGCATTTTTGGCCTTGATTGATAGGCCCCGCATACTCCTTCATGTACCTGTCTCAAAACCTCCATGTATTCAATAAATGCTAAACATCTAAGTAATAACCTATTAGGGCCTTTTCTATACAAGTCTTTTCCAATTAGAATGAAGTGTTGAGTTCATATTCTCATCCTGTAAGGGTAATGTTGTCTTGAATTTTGTAAATAACTTCTAAAATAATCTTTCCAATCTTAAGCTAACCCTTGTGAGACCGCACCATATTGTACTTTCAAACCTCAACAAGATATCAAAAGATGCTCTTTTTGTTCTACTACAATTATTTTTCTAGTGAGGTCAAGTGACAGCCTTAGCCTTAATGCTATTCCTAATTCTAAGCTCGAGGAATATGTGTCAATGTTAATTTATTAAAATCTTCCAAGATTTAATAGGCCCTTGCATAATACATCATTAGAAATGGGCTCGTACACTTGTATTCACCAGTTAATTATTTGATGGCTAGTTAAGAGTCCTCTTTTATGACTACCTCGCGAGCTTTCAATTCTTGAAGGATTTCGAGCCCTGTGAGTAGTGCTTCACACTCAGCCTGTTTATTAGTACATTTAAAGTTTAGTTGAAGAGATAATATAATTTTTACACCTATAAGAGATCTTATTACCACTTTGGCCCTAGATGCTTGTTCTGTGCTAGACCCATTAAACTTAAGTACCTATGGCCTTAGATTTATTGAGAACATGGGTAATTCTTTTTTGTCTTCAGGAAGCCTAACTAAGGGATGATCAGCTAGGAAATCTGCTAATGCTTGGCCCTTTACAAATTTTTAGGGTAGAAATATTAATGAAAATTCTACCAGGGTCAAGCTCTATTTCCCTATACAGCCTATCATGACTAGCTAATTAAGCATGTATTTAATTAAGTTAGAATGCAAAACCACATACACAACTTCATTTATTATATAATGCCTTAATTTGGTACAGGCATAGTACAGTGCTAGACATATGTGTGAAGTAGTATTAAACTATAGTATTATCTTCATGTTAAAAACTTATTTATACTCATTGGTTGATAATTGTGATATTGGATATAGGTTTGAAATGTTAGAAATCATTGTATGTTCATTTCTAATGAATTCAATTTGTATGAGTGGTATTGTATAGGCATGATCAATGTGAGAGGTTAAGAGTTTACCTTAATGTTGTAGGGGTATATTATTTAAAATCCATATGGTACACTAGAATCATAAAGGCCCTGGTGCATAGTCTTGTTTGGAAGTCCTAGTTCTATCTTGATGATAGATTAGGCATATGACACCTTGGATATTCAAGAAAGGGGGAATATGTGGTCCGCAAATAGGTGAAGGCATCTTTGGTTGAGGATACCTCTTATGATTGGTGAGCTTGGGTTGGTCCAATAACATGGACTTACTGTAATGTCCACCTTAACATTACCAAAATTCACCACACAATCACAACAAACAATCGTAGTTAAGAGCAAAGATTACTCCTAAGCTCACATTATCTATATAAGAGTTAAAACTAATAATCTTTTAGAAATAATTTTGGAAAATTTGGGATCCCATAAAAACCCTTCAAATTTTGTAGTTTGTGCTCAAACTTAATGATTTATAAAGGTAAGGGAAGCATGAAAAAGTTTTAGGAAGCAAAACACTTCAAAATAAGGCCAAAAATCTCATTTTTGAGTGTTTTGGCACATGTGTCGTGGCTCATGGTCCATGCGCCACAGCATGTGGCATAGAAAGGCAAGTTTGCTTGCTGTACCATGCGTCGAGGCTTGCGTGAAATGTGCCACAATGCACGTGTCCATGACAGCAATACTGTCATGATAATTTTTTTGAACGAACTTCAAACACATGCCATTTTCACATCCGATGTCCGATTGAAGTGATTCAAGTGCCCATGCAAAGCTTATTCAATAAGCTAATTAATGGTGTAAGTTTTGTTATGATCTAATACCATTTAATAATTTTAGACACTCAGATGTAAAAGTTAGTTTTTAAAGTAATTTTCAACCATCCAAGTACCCAAACTCATAACTTAAACCATTAACCCATTGTGAGGCTTGAACCAAGTCCAGTGGATCAAAATATAATTGATTAAGCATTCAAACATACAAAAACATACCAAATAAAAAATTTGGCTGCTCAATGGCCATTTTACCCAATATGGCCAAAATACTAAATCAACACCTTATACACTATTTAGCCTTTATTGCCACATAATACACTACATATACATTGTTACCACATAGATAAAACATTCATTGCACTTGTACTAGTATTTTGCCTATCACCATAAAAATTACCACATATTCACATTATATACAATATTGGGCTAAAATACACAATAACATAGTATGAAACAAGTGCAACCAATCAAAATGATATGCATTCCTAGTTGGCCACATATAATATCATCCATATAAGTTTATGTACATGACTCAATAAAATTGAGCTTTATAATGAGAATGTAGCAAGTATGCTAGCCCTTGCCCGATTCCTTTCTTTGCTCAGTCTCAGTGGTAAAACTTGTAAAATGATAACCACGGGGTGAGATAAAAATCTCAGTAAATAAGATTATCTACATTATTGATTAACATGCCAAGTTATAAACAAGCCTTAAAATAAGTAAAATAAACACACCATATAACATTACCACAAGTTACATGTATGAACCCTAACCATCTGGTCCTCCAAAACTCCCGATCGAACTAGTAGGGTATTTTATGGAATCAAACTACATGTATGGTCCCCCAAGCTCACCATCCATGGTAGGACTACTTGACCAAGGTGTCCTAAACTACTTCTGGACTACTAGTTCCCCCTATTACAAGTAATTGGGGTGTTATTACTCCAATACAGCATCCCACGGATGCTAACAAGCATATTCTCCAACTTTGCACCCTTTTGGGTACTAAGGAGAGTAAGTCTCCAACACCATACCCATTTTAGGGCATTAAGGAGAGTAAGTGCTGTACCTAGCATCCCAAGGTGCCAATAGTGCTATATGGACTTAGTCTTCCCTACTCTACTAGGGTGACCTCCCACCCTCTAATATGCCACATTTCACTATATATCTCCACTTGACCATACATAAACAACTTTCTAAACAAATATAGCAAATCTTACCATTTACTTCAAAAATATGGAATTTCACAAACCAATACTTCACTCATTTTCTAAAATAGTTAACCTTTACAAAATTTATACATATATACATAAGAAATCATAGAAAAAACAACTTGAGAATAACTTATATAACGTAATAAATAATACAAATTATCTAGTTATCTCAACCCTTTTATTACCAAAAGGGTTACCCATGGTTCTAAATCTCTTCTTGTGTCAAAGTAAGTCTTTCCATATCCATAATGTACATCAACAAGTACTTTATATTAATTTTTAATTAACACAAGCATTATTAGCTACCAATAACCTCCCAATTCTCCCATTTCTCACTTATGTTCTCAATAAAGAGGCTTGTTAAGATTAGAATGTGGTCATACAATCCCTTCAAGCCTCCCTCTAACTCTCTCACAACATAACACTTAATATCTCAACTTATCATACTTCAAAACCCCATGATTAAGTTAGGGCTTGATCCAAATTTCACTAAACAACAAAGTAGCTTCATATTACTATATATCCAAGATCAATAAACCTAAATTAAACCTTTAGAGTCAATAGAAACCTTCAAAATATAGACTCATGGCTTAATCTATTCAGAGCAAATTCTCCCACTTTCAAATCGCATGAAAAATAAGATGAAAAGGTAGAGGAGAAGGGTAGAAAACTTACTTAAGAGTTTGAAGGGTCAATTTATCTTTAAAATCCTACCAAAATGATGCCTTAGTAGTGCCCAAAGCTTTCCCCTTCATGCTTTAGGTTTCCTACCACAAAAATTGACTTTTTCTGATGATTTTTGAAAATTTAATCTGTCTGCTGTGCCATGTGCTGCCGCAGCACATGCCACACAAGTCGCGGCTTACGACATAATGAGCAAAATGTTGATTTTGCTCCTCCCAATGCTACCTGACTTGATCCAACTTCTATCCTAACTCAATTTAGAGCTAAATATGACTCAAAAATTCAATTAGCAACCTAAAAGTATATTTACATTAATTAATCATATTTTTAACTAATTTATCCCTTAATTTGTTAATTTTTCCATATTTGAAGTTTTCGGATGTTACATTTAGTCCTATTATGTTGTTAGCCCACAAATTCAATTAGATAAAATAAAAAGGATATAAGTTGGTGAGTATTGATCATGCATTTTATGAATGGGATTGGATAAACATGTATATGCTATGTATCCAATAAATATTTTATATTGCTACTTCACATACTCATATTCTATTCTTGTACACCTATGAATTGATTACATTATTTGGTTACTAAGACATTGTCTCATCCCCGTAGTTATATTTTTATAGGTGAAGGCTTTGATAAGGACAAAGAGAAGGAAGACACTATTGAGAATTAAAGGAGCAAGTTGTGTATAGCTCTTTTCCTTAGTAGTTCATGTGTAACAAATTGATATATATATATATATATATATATTGCCAACTTTAGGGCATTCATGGTTTTAGAGTATTGGCATGATGTGATGATGTTATTTTGTTGTATTTTGGCCTATGATAATGTAATTGAGTTGAAAACCATTGTAAGAGGGTGAAATACTAGTGCAAGTATTGTTGTGGTGATTGAATGTTTATGGATGGATATTGTATGGTTATTGTTAATTGTGCCTATACCTCTTAATTATTGTGGAATAAGGATTTGAATGGCCAAACTGTAATGTATGTTTCAGTGTATGATTGTTCTATTAGGTGGTTTGGGGTTCGTATGAGTCAATTCATGTGGTCTTAGGTCTATTGTCACTTGGTTGGTTGTTTTGGACACTTTTAGGTATGTTTGGAATGAGAAAAGTAGCATTTTGCACTTGAGTATCCAACTTTTAAATGCTAAAGTGTTTTGATGTGAAACTAGTGTCAATAGCTAGATAGCTCAAAAAGCTATATGTGAACACTTGGATCGCTCGAATTAGATGTTGAATGGCAAAATATTGTACTTTAAAAGTTAGGCTCGGAGTACTGCCATGACAGTTGTTGTCACGACAGCAAGGGTGGAGCATTACACATTAAGGAGGATGCTCGCCTTTTCGCGACGGACAAGGCATTTTGGGTAATGCCCAAGTTGCCCTTTTAAATGATTAGATACACTTTATCCCATTTTCATGCTTCATTTATTAATTTTCATGTGTTTTAAATTATAAATTGAGCTCAAACATCTTTTTAAAAAGGGTTTAGGATCCCAATTTTTGAACTTCATTTTTTTAAACTCTTGTATGTGATGCTAACCTGACATAAGGAATACTTAATTCTAGTTATCATAATGATGTTGTGCATTGTTTTTTGATAATGTCAAGGCATTTTGGCGTGGCCTAGTCAAATCCTAATTACCTTGGCATTCATAAGTATTGAAATCACACTTGTTATTTGTGAGTTTAGCACTCATGCTTATTGTTCATGGCCTTTTTGCTTTGTTTCATGATTTCTAGCTACATTTGATCATTTCATGACTTTAAGCCATGCTTGTTGGTGACTTATTCTCATGGACTGGGTGTCCAAGCTTAATTGATTACTTATCTTTGTGGACTATGTATCCATACTTGATTAGTTAATTACCCTCGTGGACTTTATATACATGCTTTTTTTTTTCATTTTGATTAAGTCCTATAATGAATGAGTTTTGAAACTTACTTTTTATTTAGATTAATTTTGTTAAATAAGTTATTCTTTGATCATATTTAGATTTTATATATCAAGATATATATATATATATATATATATATATTTATTTATTATTGCTTTATTGATTAAAAGTTATATTATAGCCTAACAGTGAAACTTGAATTTAATCATCTTTATTTCAATTCACACATCTATAGTTTATATATATACATAACTGTTGATCTATGAGTTATATGTTTCTTTTATTTTAATTGATTATTTTATTAAGCTTATAATAGACTCACTGATGTTCTTTCTATTATGTCCTTTAACATTAAATTGAGACATTATTCTCTAAAAAATATTTCTTTGGTCTTTGATACATTTAATGGTGTTGTACCTTCTATTGATCATTAAGGGGCTTTGGTATTCAGTTAAGGTGAAAAATGGTAGGTCAAGTTTCTTTTAATATAAACTTTGTATTATGTTTCATAAACATCATTTTAGACATTCTACATAGGCTATAGTTAAGGTCCTTACTTTATTAAATACTCTATCTGCTAGTTGGAAGGAGTTGAGCTCCTAATTGTTATGATATTTGTTTGAAAATTTATGTTATAGAATTTTGGGAGGTCTCATTTATAGGGAAGGCTTTGTTGAAATTTCTAAAAAATTGTTAAGGCTTTTGTTTGAATGAAAAATATGGAGTATTGATTAAAATGAATTTGAAGTGGCACGTTCATTGACATGCATTACATTTACAAGATATACCCTAGATTATGGTAGGGGATGCGGCCCTATCGTGAGAAGGTCCAGGAAGTCCTGATGATTCGGAGCATAGAGCTTAACTCTATCAGGATGAACCTGGGAGAAAAATACTGATAATGTAAAGCATAGAGCTTGACTCTGCCATGATAGACCTAGAATATTGAATGATCCACAAGATTATCCTAGACTAGGGTAGGGTGTCATAGTCCTACTCTATATAAGGCTAGGAAGTCCTGATGATCTAAAGCATAGAGCTTGACTCTACTGTGACAGACCTAAGAGACCACCTATATGCAAAGAGGAATACTTGGTTTGAATAGTGGTATGGTGGGCCCTATTCCTTATGACTAGAACTCCTGGTCTGAGCATAGAGATTTCTTTGCCAGGGCAAACTAGGAATGCATTGCATAAGCATAACAAGATTAATGAGATTGAATTTCTGTGTATGCATATGATATTATTTTTATTAATACACATGCTACTTTATAGCTTGTTTATGATTTTGCTTATTAACTAGTGATTAAGGTTACCTTTGAGTTACTAGGACGTATATCTCACTCCGTTACTTTTAAACATAGGTGAAGAGAGTATGAGAAGGTTGAGAAAGGAAGTGAGGAAAGAGTAGCCTCTATTGATAGTGGTATGACTACCATTACTATAAATGAATG
Source organism: Prosopis cineraria (assembly GCF_029017545.1). Taxonomy (NCBI): domain Eukaryota; kingdom Viridiplantae; phylum Streptophyta; class Magnoliopsida; order Fabales; family Fabaceae; genus Prosopis; species Prosopis cineraria. The sequence goes on along the minus strand of NW_026555332.1, from coordinate 23,776,276 downwards.
TATTAAGTATTGATAGAGTTAAGTTGCCAACTAGGATGTATTAGTGCATGTGAACTTGAGAAAGTGAATTGTGTTATGAAAACTTGCTTGTATATATATGTAAATGATATTGCATTATGCCGTGGGTGCCCTATTGGAGGGTATATCAGTAAGCTTAAATGCAAATCAAGCAAGTATATGTTGTATTGTAACTTGTTCTACTTATGTATATATGTGATGATTAGATGTTGATTGTGAATTGTGTTGTTATGTGAGAACTTGACATAAATGGTGAGACGAAGCCCCATTTGGAAGAGTTGAGTACATTTGTGATTCCCAACCATATGGTGAGGCAAACCCCATATGTAAGAGTCAGAGGGTTAAAAGTGAAACAAGTCTAGTTGTATATATGGATATGTTTTATATATGTGTATTTCTCATATAAGACCACAATTGTGTAATGTGGCCTTAAGAGACCAGAATGGGCTATTGATATGATATATGTGATATGTAGTGCCAATCAAGTATATGTGGTCCTTTTGAACTTAGTTCAAGGCCTGAAGTGGTCTAATAGGATAAGGAATGAGAATTGAGCACTTAGGTTGTAAGTTTTTAAAAGAAAAAATGACTTTTTACACCCAGGTATCTAATTTTAGATTTGACTATCAAATTGAGTCCAAATTTGTTCAATTAGCTAGTATACCTGGTAATCTTCGTATGGGCACTTAAATCACTCCAATCAAACGTCGAATATGAAAACAACACATGTCGAAAATTCATAATTTTTGTTGTCGAATGATAGCAAAAAATTCAAATAGGCGTGATGCGATGCATGACATCTCACGCCGCAACACATGACATAGTTAGAAATAGAGCATGTAGCTCTATGCCATATATCGTGGTGCATGTGTTACATGCCGCAGCGCTTGGCTCTTTTTTAGGGTTAAGAAGTTGTGACTTTTTGAGTCATTTGATGGTATTTACTCTTCGATTAGCCCTCTTATTTGAATATATATCTTAAGAAGTTGAGATCCCACGATTTGAAAATAAATAAAGGGCTATTACTCTAATCTTGATTTATTGATTGTGTGATGTGGAATGGTAAAGCTTAGATTGAGTCATGACTTTACAACTTCCTAGCCTTACATAGAGTAAGACCACGACCCCCACTGCAGTTTAGAGTATACTCGTGGATCATTATCTTAGGTTCATCGTAGTGGAGTCAAGCTCTATACTCGAGACCTTCAGGATCTCTTAGGTCCTTCTGGAGTCAAGCTCTATGCTTAAGATCTTCAAAACTTCCTAGCCTTGCACATAATAGGGATGTGACCCCCTACCCTAGTTTAGGGCATATTCACAAATGCAATGCATATGTCTCATCTCATACATTTCAATCAATATTCACACACCTGCATGCATATTATTTCAAAATACTGCTAACCTATCAGTTCGTAACATAATGCACATAGTCATACAAAATACTTGTAAACAATTTCACTAATAAACAAGTAAAAGGGTTACTCTAGTTACTTTTACCCTTATTATCAAGGGTTACTTGTCACAGCGGACTCCTAAAGTGTAGATTCTGACAAGCAACTTTCCAAATGCTCAATCTACACAATATAATTCCCCTTAGTCAAATTCTTAACACTCAGTATAGGCATTGATTTGGCTAAACTGAATCCCTTAAAATACAGAATAGTCCAATTAACACCTTTCGAATTTATAAAGTCCATTATATATAGTCATTGGCCTTATAGGCTATTCAAATGATCATAACAATCTCCTAACTCATTTAACCAACTAATTTCTCAATTTCAACCTAATTATTTAGGCTAATTTAAGCTTAAACTCTTAAAGTTCATCCATTTAACTCTAGATTAGTCGCAAAACCTTAGTTTCGCATTCAAAAGCCCTTTTTTAATATTTCCTTTAGATTTCATTTTCTTAAGACTTCCTAATTCAATTTCTCTACTAACCAAACTTAGAGAAAATAGGGTAGAAATGTAGTGTAGGGTTGTATGATACTTACCCAATAAGTCACTAGCCAAAGCAAACTCCCGAACTTTGGATATTTGATGCCCTAGAAATAAACCTTCCTTCCATACCTTGAATGCATTTTCTCTCCTTTCCTCTTCTGATTTCATGAGTTTAGACTTAACTCTTAAGTAAAATTCTATGCCATGCGCAAATTATATGCCATGCACCGCAGCGCACATAGCACATGCCACGACGCATGCATAATAAGGCAATTCTCACTACTGCTCACATGTTATGATCTAGATTGTCATTCTACCATCAAATCCTATAATCACACCAATCAACCTACTAATTACTAATTTATCCCTAATTAACAACTAGTTTTCTTAGATTGAAATTCAAGATGTTGCATGATGTAATGAGGAAACTCCTTACTGCGCTCACACACTCTACTTCACAACAGTGTCCTCCCAATCTAATTTGCTAATCCCAAAAGGTCAAAATAACATTCCATCATCCAAAACTCTAATCTCACATTAAATTATTAATTCACTCCTATCAACACTTAATCCCAAAATAACTAATTCAAGGTGTTATAGTTCTCCCCTCTTTTTAAAAATTTTGTCTCTAAAATTGAAACAACTACACACAAACATACCAAAGGAAACAAATGAGGATACTGTTACCTCATCTTGTCTTCTGTCTCCCAAGTTACATAACTAGTAGTTATACCCTTCCAAAATATTTTTACTAGTTGAATGGTTTATTCTTTTGCTATTTATCCTTCATATCCACTATTCATTCTAGTTCAGCCTACTAGATCATATTCTCCTATAGTTCCACCTCTTCAAGCTCAATCACTTAAGAAGGATCCAGTTGGTATTTTTTGAGTTAAGACACGTGAAATACATTATGACTCCTAAACAATTGCAAAGGTAAGGCAATGTAATAGGCAATCGTTTGATCCTTTTTAAGATTTGAAACAAACCCTTGAATCTAGGACTCAACTTTCTAGCTGTAATTGACCTCTCGATTCTTATCACTAGTGTAACCTTCAAAAATACATGGTCACTTACTAGAAACTCCAATAGCCTTCTATGCCTATCAAGGTAACTCTTCTATCTACTTTAAGCAGTCAAAAGCTTTTGCTTTATTAGCTCAATCTTCTACATCATTTGGTCTACAATATAGGCCCCACTATACTTCTTTCACTCAACTTAGTCCAACATAATAGCGATATACACTTTCTCCTATATAGAGCTTTATATGGTGCCATCTGAATACTAGAATAGTAGCTATTATTATATGTGAATTTAGCCAATAGAAAATGTCTATCCTAGATACCACATAACTCTAGTACACAGGATCACAGTATATCTTTTAAAATCTGGATAGATCACTCAGTTTGTCTATCAGTTTGAGGATGATAAAGGGTGTATTAAATTTCAAAGTAGTACCCATCGCTTTCTACAATGCTCCCTAAAATTTAGATGTAAATCTTGGATCATAATCAAAAACTATATCCTTTGACACTCCATGGAGACATACAATCTCTCAGATATAAGTCTCTTCCAGCATCTCTAGAGAATCACTGATCCAAATGGCTAGGAAATGAGCCAACTTCCTCAACTAGTTAACAATCACCTAGATAGAATCATGCCCCGACTGGGTTCTAAATAGTAAGCCATACAAGTAATGATGCCAAATTTTCAAAGCAAACACTATAGCTATAAGTTCTAGATCATGAACCAAATAATATTTTTTATGTGGCCTCAACTGCCTTGAAGCATATGCTACCACTTACTCATCTTGCATCAGCACATAACCCAAGCCTTTCAAAGAAGTATTAGTCTACACCTCATAAGGTAATCTTAGACTCATAATCACCAATACAGGTGCAGTATTCAACTTCTCTTTCAAACTCTGAAATGCAGTTTCACATCTGTCATCCTAGATAAATAGTTGATCTTCACGGGTCAATTTCATTAAAGGGAAAGTAACCTAAGAGAAACCTTAGATAAACTATCTGTAAGATCTAGCTAATTCCAAAAAACTTTAGATCTCTATAACTGAGTTAGGTTGCTTCCATTTCAACATAATATCAACTTTGTGCGGATCAATAGAAATGCCATTTGTTTAACACCACATGACCTAAAAATTTAACTTCTCTCAGCCAAAAGTCATATTTACTAAGTTTAACATACATTTTATTCTCTCTTACAATTTAAAGCATAATCCTAAGATGCTTGGCATATTATTCCTCATCTTTAGGATAAATTAGAATGTCATTGATGAAAACCATAACAAATTGATCTAAATATGGCCTGAAGATATAGTTCATGTAATCCATGAATACCATAAGTGCATTGGTTATACCAAATGGCATGACAAGGAGTTCATAGTGCTCATAGCATATCCAAAAAGCTATCTTTGGTACATCTTTTATGCAGACCCTCAACTGATGGTACCCTAACCTCAAGTCAATCTTGGAAAAGACTTAGGCTCTAGCCAACTAATCTAACAAATCATTAATCCTAGGCAAAGGGTACTTATTATTCACTATCACCTTATTTAATTGCTGGTAATTAATACACAAATGTAAACTTCCATCTTTCTTTCTCACATACAACACCTATGATCCCCAGGGCAATACATTCAGTTTGATAAACCCTTTATCTAGCAAATATTTGATCTTCTTCTTTAACTCAACTAATTCTAATGGCGACATCCAATACAGAGCTTTAAAAATTAGTTCAATTCCAAGACCTAAATGTATTAAAAACTTAACTCTCCTTTTAGGAGGTAATCCAGACATCTCCTCAGAAAATACCTTAAGAAATTCACTCACCACTCTGATCTTCTCAATACCCCCATCATACATGCTACTAACTACTCTAAAAATACCTTAGGAAATTCACTCACCATTTTGATCTACTCAATGCCCACATCATACATGCTACTGACTACAAAGATCACCATGTAAGCACAACATCCTTGCCTTATCAATTTTTCACCATATACGTGTATCTTGAGAAAGGAAGAGGGTGTGGTGATAGTACGCATATAAGAAATTCACGAGTAACCCTTTCTTACGATAGAAGAGTTGAGATAATTGAATAACTTTCTCTATGTGATTATCTATTATAATTGTTTGTAAGTATTATAGCTAATGCATAAAATTGCTTTGAACTGAGGATGTCTTGAAAAGAGCGAATGTTTGTGCATGAAATAGGATTTCAAGAAAATTGATTTCAAAGAAATGGTTTCAAGAAAAGTGGGACAGAACACCTTTGGCTGGATGATTCCACTACTAATGGTATGCTTAGGTCAATGAGTGTGTATTGGCCTAGCAAGAGTCTATGGTTTCAATCAGGGTGTTTTGGAGGCTCGAATGGTAGTTGACCATACTAGTAGTGGTAATTTGTTGTAAAAATGGATTTATGAAATGAGATTTATGTTATATGTTATGTTTAACTATATATATGCTACAATTTCTCATGGTTACTTATGATAGTTACTAGTAATGAGTTACTCTGTCACATATAAAAATTCAACGCAAATGATAAGCGAGTGCAAAGATTCAACCTTCAGAAATACAATTGACATAAAGGAATTTCCACCAAAATTTTAAGGAAAAATCTTGGAAAACCTCTCGTAAAGGAAATGGAAAGGATAGTTTGTGAAAACAAGATAGGTTCGGGAGTCGATTGAGTATGGAGAAGGTATTAGGCACCCTACAACACCTATTCATGAGAATGGTTATCTAAAGTTGATTGTACTAAATTAATATAGTTTTAAAGTTATTTTAATCATCCTTTCTTATTCACGTGTAAGGCATTAAAAACAAAAAAAATTAAAATAGGTTTTTATTTACAAGGACGAACTTGACCTAGAATTAGATTTTGGGGCCTATGTACTCTACGATGGGATCAAAGTTCACGTTGTTCAGGATAGAAATGAGTGTTAGTAGTTTTTAATTTATGATTTTCATGAAAAGCGAAATTTAAATGAAAATAAAGTATCAATTGCAAACAAAATAATTTTCTAAAATGTGGGTTGGTGTGTTTTACTTTGCAAAAATAATTTAGCTTTAAGTTCTTTCTCCTATTTTAAATTTTTAAAAAATGGTTTTATACTAATTTTAGAAATTTTTTTTAAATGAACTATTGCATTTTTTCTTATTTTGGAGATTCACTTTATCAATATAGAACAGTAATTTTAAAATATTTTCACTCAATGTGCCTAGGGAAACTTATTGTCACTCATGGACATACAATTGATCTTAATGCCTATTCAAATTTTATATTTCTCTTACAATATGAAATTGATTTAGTAAATATTTTATTTTAACATTTTTTCATTTATATATATTGAAAATAAAATTCAATGTGCCAATGGAGACTTTTATCACTCACATTAAAAAAGGTATGATAAAAAAATCTTAATCGTTACACCTGTAAAGTCTTATTGACTTACACGATAATACGATTATCCTAAATGTTTGCAAAGATTTTAAAAATCTCACATAACAAAAGGATCTAACCATCTAAGTATGGTTGTAATTTAGATAAGTTAATTTAATTAAATTTTTTAAAAACATTTACAATATTATTATTTACAATATCCATTTATTTATTATATAAACTAATAATCGTAATATGTGAGGACTTATTATCCCATATGATAAGGCAATTAGACCAAATATTTATGGAGGTTCTTCAAATCTCTCATAATACTATTTAAATGTTTTTAATTGATTTAAATTGTATTTGGGAAATGAAAACAATTTGAATAATGGGCCATTGAAACCCATATTTAATAAACAAGATTGACTCACACACCTACAAAATCTTATTGATTTACACGATATGAGATCATTTTAAATGCCTATGGAGATTCTCAAAATCTCACACGAGAAATGGGTAATGAATAAACATATTCCCACTTTTCATATTCTGATTTTATGATTTTAAGAGAATTAAAAAAAACGAAGCAATATTATATCCACAAATATAGCTCTCAATCCCCTGTATGATTTAGACCCACCATAAGATAATAACATCATTTCCACTATAGACATATTTAAGCTAATGCAACATTAAAAATGGAAGCCATCAATAGGAAATAAGTGCTACCTCAAATGTCAATGACGTATATGTGTATTTTCACATCAAGAAGCCAAAAGTATGATAAACCTTATACTCTTGTCTACTTTAACACATTATTAGATATAGGCATTAAATTATCCAAAACCAAGTGATCATTGCCGAGACTAAAATCTCAAACACCCCAAAAGCAAAATAATGCATATGGTCTAAGCTCTACTAAATTCCACTTGTTATGGTCAAGGCCTAAAACTTTAAGGATTTACAAATTCTAGGAATCAAAAATGGCAATATCAAATAGGCTTCAATCATATAAAACCCATCATAAACACCTAAGAGATCTAACTCAAACTAAAGATTTTCACCACATTTTCTTTTCTATGTTTTTTTTAGTCTCTTTTCTTCACACCAAACTTGTATTTTCGAATATCACTCCAATTGTTAAAGATACAAAATCACACAGTTACACAATCAAAATTTTTAGTAATAACGAATATCCAAGATCACTAAAGCTTCGTATTAGTAACTTTAAACACCTAAATTCATAGCAAGATTAGTTTTCACCAACTTATATCCAAGAGTTTAGAATAATGCCTATTTCTTGTATTACTTTTCGTTTTCAATTAGTATCTTGCACACCTAAATACACAGATGAAATATGTTAATAGAATATGAACCCAATATTCTTATTAAAGCCATCATCAACCCATGATAAGAAATTTTAATAAACATCGAAGAAAATGTTTTCAATCTTTTAATCCATATATCCATTCACATTCATGATCAGAAAAAAAACAAAGGGATTTATACAATTAAGCAATATCTCCATAGATCTATTTGCGCATCTCAACATCAATCAATTTTTTTACAAAGTAGCGTAAAAAGTTAAACTTGAAATCAGAAACCTAAATTTAAAACATGGAAGTTAATCTCAAATATGTTATTGAGATGGATGTCTCTTCCACTTTCAACCTCTTAATCTGATCAGTTCTCGTTCTTCCACTTCTTCAGTCTTGTTCTCTCTGTGCCTCTTACAAGTTTTCCATTCTCTTTCCTAAAGACTTTGTTACTCTCTCTAAACTTAGTTTCTACTCTCAAGAATCTCTCTACATCTGTCTCACTCCCTCAAGCTCAGACCATTCCCCCCTTTATATAAAAGATGAATCTCATACTTAGATCACCTAAATCTGACCCAATTTGGCTTCTCCTTTAATCATATGGCATCTGATTTCATTTACAAAGCCACTTTTCTTCAACGTATGACTCTAGTCATACCTCTTTTTCCTAAACTTCGCCATCTCATCCAGCAAGTAGAAGCAGGGAAGGGGTTTTCTAAAGGTTATGTGTGAGGCGATAAATGTTTGCTAACCTAACTTTGCGATCTACCCTCTAAGATGTGACCTTGGATGATTTAGGGGTTGCTTGCCATGCTTGCTCTGCTTCTCATTCGTATGTGTGTCTCTCCTCTTCATGTACAGATCAACATCTCTCATTGTTAAATGACTAAAGGTTAAATGCTTTTAGTGTTTCAAGCTTTCGTTTTTTTTATTTTCTTACTATAACTCTTTTATTTGCTTTTTCTAAATGACATTTATTATTTTATGTCATATTTTCAATTTGAAAGAGAAATATCTAGAGTGAAGGATCTTATCTCAAATTTAGACTTTTTATTTTTTAAAAGAAAATTTTATTTAATTAATTTTAGGATTTTGTTAGATTTGTTTTAACTACCATTTTTAAATCTAGATTTTAAAAATAAAGATTATCTAGAATAGAAGATTTTTTAATCCTATATTTTCTTACTTCTTAAAATTTAAAACAAAAGAAAATATTTTTCTCATTTTTTTAAATTTTCAAACTAATTATTTTAGTGAACTAAAAGAAATAAAATCCTAGCTAGCAGAAGATTATCTAGGATAAAATAAAATTAATCCTTATTTAATTGTTATTTTTATATATTATTAAAATTTTATTTTCTGGTTAAATGTATTATTATTATTATTATTATTATTAGTATATTTAAAAATGATCAAATAAAATACAGTGTTCACAATTGCCCCTCTTTACTTGTTTCTTATGTAAGTATATGAAAAAGTGTGTTTTTTGAATTCTTACATAAGTTACAAGTGAAGATAGAACATGCATTTTGATCGGCCATGCAACACCTATGAAATGACCTAATTGCCCTTGGCACAATTGAAAACATACTGAAAAGACACAAATGAATATGGTTGAATACAAGGCTACTAGATAACAAACATAATGAAATGATTTTTTTATGCATCAATGTGATGAGGTTATGTGATGTAAATTGAGATAAGCTAACAAAAGAAAGAAAGATGTTGTAAACAATGACAATGATTTAAACAAAATATATGTTGAATAGATGCCCCTCTTTATTTACTGTCTAAGTGAGAATTTCATCAGATGATATTCATATCTTAAAAATGAATGAAGAAAGAAACATATATTTTATTTAAAGGGGCAAGACCCTTAAGAAATTATATGATAAAAATAAAACCTAGATCCTTTAATTGATGGGTGCCTGTCTTTACAGGGCTTTATGCAGTTACGAAATGCCTACCCATGTATGGCTTTTGGTGAGTGCCTACCTTTTTAAGGCTTTAAATGGTTAAGAAGTGCCTACCTATGTAGAGCTTTTGGTGGATGCCTATCTTTACAGAGCTTTGAGCGGTTAAGAAGTGCCTACCCAAGTAGGGCTTTTGGTGGGTGCCTGTCTTTACAAGGCTTTAAGCGATTAGGAAGTGCCTACCCAAGTAGAGGTTTTAGTGAGTGCTTGTCTTTATAAGGTTTTGAGCAGTAACGAAGTGCTTACCTAAGTAGGGCTTTTGATGCGTTCCTATCTTTACAGGGCTTGGAGCAACTAGGAAGTGCCTACCTAAAAAGGGCTTTCGATGGATGTCTGTCTTTACAGGGCTTCAAATGATGAGGAAGTGCCTACCCAAGTAAGGCTTTTGGTAGGTGGCTGTCTTTACTGGGCTTTGGGGGATGTTAGAAAATATTGTGTTCCATGTAAAAAAATACTAGATAATCCATCTGGATAAGAAATTCACATGTGATGCTCGCTGATGTTTTTTCTCTTACTTCCTTAAGTTTTTCAATTTTTTTTGTTTTTTCCTCACTCTAAATGAGGTATCCTTTCTATAATAATGCATTTAATAAGGTGATATGGAATGCATGATTTGTTTATTTTGATTTTTTTTATTTGCCCCAATCTAAATGGAGGCCATTTTTCATGTTAAGTATGTAATGGATGAATAATGCATAATGCATAATTTTTTGTCCTCAAAAGTTCAATTCTTTTTTTGTCCTGATCTAAATTGAGGTTTATTTTGATGCAATGCATGTAATAAGGTATGTTGAGGAATGAATAATTTGCTTTTGATTTGCCCCACTCTAAATAGAGACAATTTTTATATGAAGTATGCATGATTGCTTTTTTTATTTTCCTCAAAGTTCAATTCTTTATTTGCCCTAAACAAAGTTAAGGCTTATTTTGATGTGATAGATGTAATTTTTCTTTCCCAACTTATGTGTAAATATGGAATGCTCAATGCATTTGAAAGTGTAAAATATATTTCTTTTTGCTTGCAAAAATTTCAATGCAAGAGGGAAGGAAAAAACTTGAAATTAGTGAAATGTAAGGTTCTCTTAGCTATTTGCAATAGGAAAGTCATTGGTCTTCCTAATGAAATTGCAAGTCAATGACTTAACAACAATCTTTGCCACAATAATTGGGTACTAAGGGGTCATACTTTTGGACATCTAAAATTTTTTATTCCCCACGTTTTAAGGATTTTCAAGAAAACTTGTTGGCCACTATGAAATGCTTGTTGGATATGAATGTTTCATCTTATCTATCTTCATTATCAATGCTTGTATAGTCAATAAGTGAAATTAGCACTTACTTTTATTTAACAATGTTAATATGGTAATGCATCATGAACAAAAGGCTAGATCTAAAGAGGAAATGGAGTGCCAAGTTAATGGAATGGTAGAAATGTTCATACACATATCCATCTAGGTGCAAGACACAGGTGATAAATTGACATCATGTGGAAAGTGATAGAGTATGAAGTTGAAAGTGATGGAATAGTAAAATTGAGAAATATCTTAATTTATATGAAGTGTCTTTACACAGTATGGAGATGGAAGAAAATGAATATGAAAATCAAAAAGAGGTCCCTTTCTTTTCTTGGTACGTTCCTTTTGAAAAATGTAACCCTTCCTTACATCTACCAGATATAGGAAATTGTTAACACAATCACCACCTCACAAAACCATGTCATAATCAATTAATATATTTGAAAAGCTTGGGCCCAAAACTTATTTTGTAAAATCAATAAAATCATAGTACATTAGAGTAATATATAACTCAAACAAACCATATGCATTCATATCAATCCCTCATATGCCTTTAAAATAAGGAAAAGAGGTCAAGTTAGGGGCCATGCACTACGGCGTGCAACATATACGTCATAGCATGTGGCACAGACCCACACACCCTGATCTTCTCTGTGACATGGGTCATGGTGTGACATGCAATGCGCTATAGTACATAAGTCAAATTCTGTAGCTGTTATTTGATAGCTTAAATGACAAACTCCCAACATGTGTTGTATTCACATACGACGTTTGATCAGAGTGATTCTAGCTCCCACATGAAGCTTGATTCATGAGATAACTAATGAGATAGGCTTAGACATGATCTAACAATCCAATCAAAATTTGGACACTCAGGTGCAAAAAATTACTTCTTCTAAAAATTTTGCACACCTAAGCACTCAAATCGATCCCATTGTCTCATTAGACCATACTAGGCCTTAAACTAAGTCCAAAAGACCTATTACACTTAGTTGACCATAAAATATCACATATATACACACATATCAAAATTTGGTTTCTCAACGGTTAGTTTCTACAAAACACAAACTTTTCACAACATGGCTCAATAACTTTCCTTTGGCCATTTTCACTGTAATATCACCACAAATCACCACTTTACACATTCACAACATATTTATAACTAAATCTTAGCCTTTGTTAATCATTTCACCACATATCTTCACATATGGGCTAAGATATACAAAATCACTACAACTTTCCCACAATTCACAATTCAAAGCATGCATGCATTTCCTATGGCAACTTATTTATATATTATCTATAAAAGTTCTAGTTCATTACATGAACTCCCAGTTCACATGGCTTTAATAACTAAGCTAGTCCTTACTATTTTTTCTTACTGGGCTCACTGCTCTATCCAGAAAGAGTGTAACCACAAGGTTGAGATAAAAATTTTAATAATAGAATAACTCCCTACTATTGACTATCACATGTAATTATATGAAAGTATAACATAATATATAATTAACAGTAGCATAAAATATACATTTCACTTCAAATCTCATCATTATATCACATTTCACTACTTTCATTACTTTTCACCACTTTTCTAACATATAGCATGATCACTTCCAACAAACCTCCAAATCACCCCGACTTAAAACCATAGGCTCACCTTAGGCTAATATACATACTTATTGGCCTTAAGCTCACCTTTAGCTATAGAATCACCTTCCTAAAGGTGTTCTATCTCACTTCTAGATTATGGTTTCCCCTAATACACATAATAGGGTGTCATTGACTCTAACACCGCATCAAATCAACATAAAGGAGTCCGAATCTCTAACATTGCACCTCAAAAAGCACTAAGGAGATAATCTCCAATACCATACCTCAAAAGGCACTAAGGAGGTAATCTCCAACACCGCACCTCGAAAGGTACTAAGGAAATACAATTCTCCAATATCGCACCTCGTCGGGTACTAAGGAGAATGATGCCATATGGTCTTTCTCTACAACTCCACATGAGTGAACTCCCACGCCTTATTGAAAATTGAGCCCTAGGGCCAATCATTTTACAATAAATATTGTTATTTCATGAAGTTATCTTTTTTTATCATATTAATTGCATGTTCACTATAATAACTATATCCTTGGACAAGCTATAGTGATTGTCCTAAATGTCCCTGGTCAGTCATTTATGAGGGATCATAAATGAAACAAGACTAGTATGATTTTAGTTAATTATAGAGATATAAATCAAAGTCATAGGCACTTGAAAGAGTACAAGATGCTGGATCGACCTGCTGTGAGAAAGCTACATGGTACAAGTCATAAGCTAATCTCATATGTAACCATATCACTAAGCCCTTTAACTTGAGATCATCATTAATTCCTATATGAGGACTATTGAATTTTGACCTAGTTAAAAGTTACCTTTAACTGGGTGATCATAAAGACTATGATTGAGTTTAGTGATATTCATATAGAGAAATATGAGTGGTCAAGATGGAATTTGTCCCTTATATTAATTGAAAGATATTATTGGGCCCCTCAATGAGTAAGACTGAGAAAATGTATGGCCATAATAATTAGAAATAGTTTTTTCATTGTTATGTCAGTCCACTTAGAGATTAAGAAATTAATGGTTAGGTAAAGGAGAACGACAATTCCATGTCTTACACTTAAATAAAATATCGCATGACAAAAGGAATATGATACGGTTACATGATAGGTTAAATCGAATCATCGATCCTCATATGAATTGGGTAGTTGCAATGTCTTACTAAAGGTCGCTTGTGACTTGTGGGCTAATAGCATAATTAACCTACTGTCAACTTCATGTGGGCCTATAGGGTCATACACAAAAATAGCCTAACTCAAGATATAATGTCTAAGTTCATTGAATTTGGAATGTGTCTAAATTTAATGAATGTAATGCTTTTCTAGAATGAATGGCTTATATATATATATATTGAATATTTATTTAATAAATATTTATACATACATACATGCATATATATATATATATTTATATGAAATATAAAAATTAAATAATTATATATATATTCATGTTTATATATATATAATATTCATATATTTTCAAAATGTGTGTGTGTGTGTTCATATATATATATAATATGTATATGTGATATATATGTATATATATATTATGTTATGTTATGTTAGTTTTAAATTTAATTTTATCTGATAGATTAAATTTAAATAACTAACATGATATGAGAGAATATCATATCAACTATATAATTTAAATTTATGAGATAAATTTGAATTAGATATGATATCATAGATTAAATTTATGAGATAAATTTAATTAAATTTTCGTGGGCTCTTCAAATGGAAGGTGAAAACACTAATCTATATATTATATAGATAGGGACATGCATGATGGACGGAATAGAGTCAAAAGAGTCCTATAATGCCCTTTCTGACATTACTATACATTCCACTACAATCAATCCTAATCAATTCAAAATCATTTAATTTGTAAATTTTGAAATCCTTGTGAACCCAAGAAAATATTTTCAGAAATCATTTTATAAATCCCTCAGGTTATAAAATCCCACATACAGCGAAGGTAATAAATATAAGTGTATCGAGAACCAAGAAAATAGGTGTATCTCAATAAAATTAAGTCAAATTTGGGACCATGCATTGCGGCTCATGCTACATGCGTCATGGCATATGGCACAAAGACCATAGTTATTCGCTCTATGCTGTGTGCCGTGGCATGCAGATACATGCACCGCAGCACACACACACCTGAAATTGCTATCATTTTGTAGTTTCTAGTGCAAACTTCAATATTGCATCATTTTTGCATCTGATGTCTGATTGAGGTGCTAACTAATGACATTAGTTTCATTTCAATCTAATATTTCTATCAAAAATTGGATACTCGAGTGTATTTTTGACCATTTTAAGTCAAAATTTGTCACTCGAACATCTCAATTGAAAACCAAATGCTATTAGCTACCTTTTGGGCCTTGACCATGTCCCAATAGATAATACACACCTAATTGACCATACACATGCACATTATAATACACATACACATTTTTGGCCTGTAAACTACCCATATAACACTTTTAGGCCAAACTACATTTTTTATTCTTAATCTCATACAAGAGCAAATCATCACACACTCTTCCAATACATCTCATACCAACACATGTTCATAATCATCCACTAGCCTACTCAATCATTTCACCATTCACACATATACAAAGGGCTAGGGAGTTCAAAATTACTAAAACACCATATTCAACACATTATGCACATGTTTGAATCCTGAGGCAACTTATACACAAGTTTATAACTAATAATTTACAAGTTCATTATGCTAATTCTTACAAAAGGCTTATATGAGAGATATCGACTTAGCCTATGTCCTTTCCTTTCGACCGACTAGTGCCAGAACGTAAAAAAATATGAATAACCACGGGTGAGATAAAAATCTCAATGACCAGTATAGTTCATGTAATGCCTATTACCACAAATAACCATGCCAAAGTAACAAAAACTAAATTAATATCAAATATATGGCAAAGTATGAAGAAATCTCATCTTTTCAAAATATTTTCACATAAATATACACTAGCATGATCATCTATCCACCAAACCTCCAATGCTCCCCAACATGGAACTATAGGCTCTCATGGATCAACCACTTGCTAACTCGAGCACACTTTCGATGGTAGAATACCTGGCAAAAGGTAATCTAACCCACCTACGGACTATGGTTTCCCTCTTCACACACTTGTGATAGAGGCGCCATTGACTCCTAATCACTTCCTAACAGGTACTAAGGAGTTGCTAAACTGCCTAGACGTCCCATGATAACAGTCCTATAGTATGCTATAATAGATTACTTATGATAATAGCCTGTATAATGTTACACCAAATGTCCCATGGTGCCAACCTGCCCATATGAATTTTTTACTCACTTCTCCACATGCACACATCCTCACATATCCTAGGTGAACTCCCACCCCCTATAAACATGTTGATTTCATAATTTCCACTGCTCTTTCACATTTATATAACATATAATCTCATAGTACACACATATATATATCAATTGAAATTCGTAACCTTTCACATTTCATTTCACAAATTGATTTTAATGCTAAAAGCTATTTACCAAGTCAAGTTATGCATAAAACTCATAAAATAATAAATTTCTCATATTATGTTTACTTCTACACAGTTATAATAGTTAATAGATACAATAAACTATATGATTACCCCAACCCTTCTATCCGATAGAAAGGGTTACCAGTGAAATTTCCTTACTCGAATCTCTCTCCACTTATCTACGTGTCACATATTAGAATCTACATAAAATTGGCATTTGAAATCAATTTCACTATTGACGAAAAGTGCCAATTATTGCAATTAAGTACCTCATCACTATTAATTCCATAATTCAGACTCGATTATGTGTATCACAACTAATTACCCCTTATTACCAGCTTTAACCTTTACCTAGCTAAATTTCTCTCACTACTCTCTCTTTAGATTAGGTCAAACTGTGACTATAGCTTTGAAGCTTTATCGTTTTAACTCAAATCAGTCATAAAGCACTAGTTTAGTTTCAGAGAACCTTTCTATTACTATAGGGTAAGAAATCAACTCCTTAAAACTCTCGAATTAATTTCTCACTAGTTAAAACTAAGAGAAAATAGGGTAGAATTGGAGGTTTAGGTAGTACGAGACTTACCTGATAATTAACAAGTCAGAAACATCATCCTTGCTTTTAATTTTGCTTTCCCTAGCACATCCCCTACTCTTCTCTACACCAAAACCCTTCTCTCACATTCTTCCCTTCTATTTCATAAGGGCATGTCCTTATTAATCAAAGTTCTGTACCATATGCCACAGCGCATCTATCCCCTACCATACCGTGTGGCATAGTGAGGGAAATCTTCAATACACTCACACGCACTGCTTCGGGATTCCACTCATTTGCTCATTTCTGTTCATATAACACCCCAGTAGGTCAAAATAATACTTCACTATTCAAAACCCTAATCCCAGATTAATTCAGTAATTAATCCTTAAAGAAAGATTAGAAATTTGGGATGTTACAAGTCCTAACAGAAAAATACATTGAGAGCCATGAAATACTCTAGAGAAAAAGTAGTTCAACATTTTGAGAAAATAGATAGACATTTTCAAGTGCTAGCATACTATTTGAGTTAGAGAACTATTTGTGTGGATATCGGTAGAGGGAGCAGATCTATGTTGTCAACTTCTAAGATTGAATTTCTTAAAGACAACACATGAAGCATGAAAAGTAAAAGGTACTTGTTCTATCCACCTTGACTTAAATGAGTTCGTCCGGTCTACATCAAGATAGGAATTTAAAATTTTTAATCTTTCATTATACCTCCCTATCCAACACGCCTATGATCATGCTTTCTATACCAATCACAAGATTCATTTACATCTATGCATAAGCTCCAAGAACATAAGCTCTAAAGGACCAAATTTACTAAGTAACAACTTGGGTAAGGTATTCACAGTAACTTCCGAGAGTTCAAAACTCCTCAGGAAAACAACTAGTAACCTCTACTAACCTATGGTACTCATAGACCCGAGCCCAAAATGTGCATGTACTAACTTGTGTAACTGCACAGTGTGTGATAAGATCATGCAATTATGTTATTTTATTCCAATATACTACCCAACCCTCAGATGCTAATTAGATTAAACAAGAAAAATATAGACAAATATATAGATAAAAATATTTTATCCTAGTAGTTATTTCGCATGTTATCTACCCTAAAAAAGGTTAAAAAGAATTTAGAAAAAGCATGCGCAAATTAGAAAGGGAAGTAAAAATAAAGAAAAAGCCATATTATTAAGTACAATAAACTTATATAGGCTTGATTCTTTAACTGTCCCTAATGGAATTGTCAATTGTCACATCTGAAAATGCAACAGAATGACACACACGAGTGCAAAGATTTAGCCTTCAGAATGAAAACTGACTTAATGTAGTCACCACCAAAATTTTAAGGAAAAATATTGAAAAACTCTCTAAAAGAAAATGGAGAGGATAATCTATGAAAACAAGATAGGTTCGGGAGTCGATTGAGTATGGATAAGATATTAGGCACCCCACAACACCCATTTGTGAGAATAATTACCTAAAGTTGATTGTGCTAAATTAACATGGCTTTAAAGTTATTTTAATTACCCTTTCCCATTCATGTGTAAGGCATTAAAAAAAGAAAATAGGTATTTATGTAAATAGCAGATTTGACCCAAAATCAGACTCTGAAGCCAACGTACCCTATAATGGGGATCAAAGTCTATACACTTCAAGATAGAAATGAGTATCAGTAGTTTCTAATTAATGATTTTCTTAAAAAGAGAAAGTTAAATGAAAATAATTTATCAATTGCAAACAAAACAATTTTCTAAAATGTGGGTTAGTGTGTTTTATTTTTTAAAAATAATTTAGCTTTACCTTCTTTCTCCTATTTTAAATTTTAAAAAATGTTTTTATACTAATTTTAGAAATTTTTTTTAATGAACTATTGCATTTCCTCTTATTTTGAAGATTCACTTTACCAATATGAAAAAGTAATTTTAAAATATTTTCTAAAAATGGCTCAATGTGCCTACGGAAACTTGTTGTCAGTTGTGGACATACAATTGATCTTAATGCCTACTAAAATTTTATATTTCTCTTACAATATAAAATTTATTTAGTAAATATTTTATTTTAACATTTTTATCATTTATATATATTGAAAATAAAATTCAATGTGCCAACAGGACTTTTATCACTCATGGTAAAAAGGTATGATAAAAAAATCTTAATTGTTATATCTGCAGAATCTTTTTCACTTACACGATGATATGATTATCTTAAATGTTTGTGAAGATTTTAAAAATCTCATGTGACAAAAGGATCTAACCATCTAAGTATAGTTATAATTTAGATAAGTTAATTTAATTAACTTTTTTAAAAAAATATTTATTATATTATTATTTACAATATCCATTTATTTATTATATAAACTAACAAGTGCAAATTTGTAAGGGCTTATTATTCCACATGATGAGTCAATTAGATCGAATATCTACAGTGATTCTTCAAATCTCTCATGATATTATTTAAATATTTTTAATTGATTTAAATTGTATTTAGGAAATGATAATAATTTGAATAATGGGCCATTGAAACCCATGTTTAATAAACAAGATTAACTCTCACACCTGCAAAATCTTATTGATTTACACGGCATAAGAACATTGAAATGCCTATACAGACTCTCAAAATCTCACATGAGAAATGGTTAGTGAATAAACATATTTCCTCTTTTTATATTTTGATTTCATGATTTTAAGAGAATTAAAAAAAACGAAGCAATATTATATACCCAAATATAGCTCTCAATCCCCTGTATGATTTCCACACACCAAAAGATAATAAAATCTTGTTCATTATAGACATAGTTAAGAAAATGTAACATTAAAAATGGAAGCCATCAATAGGAAACAAACGCTACCTCAAATTTCAATGATGTATACATGTATTTTCACATCAAGAGGCCAAAAGTATGATAAAGCTTATTGTCTACTTTAACACATTATTAGATATAGAAATTTAATTACACAAAACCAAGTGATGATTGCTGAGACTAAAATCTCAAACACCCCAAAAGCAAAATAATGCATATGGTTCAAGCTCTACTGAATTCCACTTGTTATGGTCAAGGCCCAAAGCTTTAAGGATTTACATATTCGAGGAATAAAAAATGGCAACATCAAATAGGCTCCAGTCATCTAAGACCTATCATAAGCAGCTAAGAGATCTAACTAAAACTAAAGACTTTCACCATGTTTTCTTCTGTCTGTTGTTTTTTAGTCTCTTTTTTTTATTTATGAATATCATTCAAATTGTTAAAGATACAAAATCACATAGTCACACAATCAAAATTTTTAGTAATAACAAATATCCAAGATCACTCAAGCTTTATATTGGTAAATATAAACACCTAAATTCGTAGCAGGATCAGGTTTCACCAGCTTATATCCAAGACTTCAGAATAATGCTTAATTTCTTATACTACTTTTCTTTTTCAATCAATATCTTGCACACATAGATACACAAATGCAATATGTTTTGCAGAATATGAACCTAATATTCTTATTAAAGTCATCATCAATCCACAGTAACAAATTTTGACAAACATCAAAGAAAATGTTTTCAACATTTTAATCCACATATCCATTTACATTAATGATTGAGAAAAAAAATAGATTTATACAATTAAGCAACATCTTTACAAATCCATTGATGCATCTCAACACCAATCAATTTTTTTATAAAGTAGCACAAGAAGTTAAAATGGAAATCAAAAACTCAAATTTAAAACATGAAAGTTAATCTCAAATATGTTATCGAGATGGATGTCTCTTCCACTTTCAACCTTAGTCCAATCAATTCTCCCTCTTCTACTTCTTCAGTCTCGTTCTCTCTATGCCTCTTGCAAGTTTTCCATTCACTTTCCTAAGACTCTATTACTCTCTCTAAACTCAATTTCTACTCTCAGAAATCTCTCTAAATCTTTTTCTCACTCCCTTTAAGCTCATACCATTTCCCTTTTTATATAGAAGATGAATCTCATACTTGGATTGCCTAAATTTGACCCGATTCAGCTTCTCTTTTAATCATACAATGCTGGCTTTCATCTGCAAAGCCACTTTTCTTTAACGTACGACTCTAGTTTTACCTCTTATTGTTAAAATTCACTATCTAATCCAGAAAGTAGGAATAGGGAAGGGCTTTTAGGGGTGGGTTTCTCTCCTATGCTTTTTTTCTCCACTGCCTCTCCACTACAAATCTGAGCCGTTCAAATTAAATTTGTATTTTTAAAAATTATCAAAACTAAATTTTTAAATCCAATTTGATGGTTTAGATCTATACTGATTTCTCCTTTTCTCTCCTTTTCAAAGGGGAAAATCCAACTCTGAGGTTTTCTGGAGCTTGTGTGTGAGGCGATAGATGTTTGTATACCTAACTTTGCATTCTGCCCTTTGAAATGTGACCTTGGACGATTTGGGTTGCTTGCCATGCCTACTCTGCTTCTCATTCATGCATGCATCTCTCCATATGTGGATCGATATCTCTCATCACTAAATGACCAAAGGTTAAATGCTTTCAACCTTTCATTTTTTTCTATTTTTTTATTATAACTCTTTTATTTTCTTTTTTTAAATGATATTTATTATTTTATGTCATATTTTCAATTTGAAAGAGAAATATTTAGAATGAAGGATCTTTTCTCAAATTTAGATTTTTTTAAATTTTTACATTTTTAAATTGAAAAGAAAATTTTATTTAATTAATTTTATGATTTTGTTAGACTAGTTTTAACTAATATTTTAAAATTTTGATTTTAAAAATAAAGATTATCTAGAATAGAAGATCTTCTTTTGTTCCTAGATTTTCTTCTTAAAATTTAAAACAAAAGAAAATGCTTTTCTAATTTTTTTAATTTTCAAACTAATTGGTTTAGTTAACTAAAAGAAATAAAATCTTAGCTAGCAGAAGATTATCTAAGATAGAATAAAATTAATCCATATTTAATTATTATTATATATATTATTAAAATTTCATTTTTTGGTTAAATTTATTGTTGTTGTTATATTTAAAAATGTTCGAATAAAATACAGTGTTCACATATTCAATTACTGAAATTATTATCTCATCCCGTGGTTACATTTTTACAAGTCAAAGTAGTAAGCTAGTAAAAGGGAAAGACACGGGACCAATATAGTAGCATTATTGCTACATGATTCCAGAGCTTCTGTAATGGATTTACTCTTTATGCATTTGTAAAATAATATAAGTTTTCATAGGACTCACGTGCATATTAGTAGATGTGAGATGTGGTGAACATATGATTCTTAGCCTTGTAGTTGTAAATGTGCATTACATGTGATGAAAAATGCAATAATGGACTAAGAGTTGGTTATGATTGTATATATGAATGTATAAGTGATTATGTGTATGCAGTGATGATTTTGTGTTGGTTGTGCAATTGTTTGGCCATAAGAATGTTTGTATGAAAGTTTATGAAAAACATCCCTTTGTGTAAATGGGGGATTGAATGGACAAATCTTAATTTAGGTGTATATATGTTGTGAATATTGTTCAATCAGGTGTGAACAATCCTTTTAGATTTAGTTCTAGACCTAAAATTGATTAATCAGACAAAGTGTATAATTTGAACACTTTGATGCATGGAATTTTTGCAAAAAGTAACTTTTTACACTCAAATGTCAAAATTTAGATAAAATGTTGGATGATCTCCAAACTTATCTCATTAGCTATCTTATAAAATAAGCTTTGTGTGGGTACTTAAATTACTCCAATTGAGCATCATATGTGAGAATGATGTACGCTAGAGGTTCGCCTTAATGAACTATTATATGACACTAAAATTCTTTCATATGTGCCACGGTGCATAGTGTAACAAGCCACAGTGTATGGTGTTACAAGCTATGGTATATGTCACAAGATGGGAGCCTAGGGCTCTATGTCACATGTCGTAGCACATGTGGTGCATACCGCAGCACACTGCCCACTTTTTAGCTTTTCCTTTTATGTTAAGATGCATATTTGGAGTGTTAAATGCTAGTAATTGTCATCCACTATGTAATGTTTAAAACATATATTTGATTTTAAATAATATTGTTAAAGAAGACTTAGGTTCCCAAGTTCTTTCAAATAAATTTACTTGATTTCAGTTTGGTATAGTAATGTGGCAATTGAGTTAACCTCTCTTTATACCAAATATATGGCAAGTCTACAGCATGGTATGGGGAGAGGTTACACCTTTAGCCTGGTGATTCTACTATTGAAAGTACACTCAAGTCAATGAGTATGTGTTAGCCTAATAAGAGCCTATAGTTTTAGTCGGGGTAACTTAGAGGTCCAGATGGTAGTTGATCATGCTAACAGTGATGATTAGTTATGAAAATGGTTTTATAAAGTGGAATTTAAGTTATATGCTTACTTTGTTTTACTTATCTGCAATACTTGCTTATAGTTACATGTAATAGTTAATAGTAGTGAGTTATTTTGCTGATTGGATGTCATATGTGAAAATGATGCACACAAGAAGTATGCCTCATCCAACTA
Organism: Prosopis cineraria; assembly: GCF_029017545.1. Lineage (NCBI taxonomy): Eukaryota > Viridiplantae > Streptophyta > Magnoliopsida > Fabales > Fabaceae > Prosopis > Prosopis cineraria. The sequence continues at coordinate 23,753,158 of NW_026555332.1, read as the reverse complement.
TCATATGATAGTAAATTTCTATCATGTGAGCCGTGACGCATGGTATAGATAGGGAGCTTGTGGCTCTGTGCCACATGCTGCAATGCATGTGATACATATTGCGATGCGCCATCCCTATTCTATAAAGATTTCTTGACTTGAATCTTATATTATGAGTGATGAATGCTAGGTAAATGTCTTCCACTGTGTACTATCTAATGTGTAATGACTTACAAATGAATTTCATAGAAAAGACTTGGGTTCCCAAGTATGTCAAAATATTGATTTCAATTTGGTAGATTGATGTGGTGATTAAGCTAACCCTTTCTTATACCAAATGTGTGGTAGGACAACAGTTTGGTATAGGGAGAGGTTACACACATCATCAGGCATTAAGGAAAATGCTGCCATATAGACTTCTTACTATTTCTCCTTATGGGTGAACTCCCAACCCTATGATCATACTCATGTAAAAACTACTTGTTGGTATTCAAATCCATATAAATAGTTATATAATCATATAATTTCCACAAACTCATTTATTTGAAATCCTTTTTATGCCATAATCACACATTTACTCAGAACATGCACATTTTAAAACACAAATAATTACAATAGATAATCACATAATGTAAGTTATTCAATTACCTCAATTCTTTTGTCACAAGGAAGGGTTACCCATGGATTTTCACAATTGATGTCCTCACTCACTTCCTCTTTAAAGATATATGCACCTCATGGTAATCTAAGCACAATTAGCACTATTAGTCAATTAATCAAATTGACCACAAGTACTAATTATTACTTAAAATCACATTTAGCTATTCTTTTTCTTTCACTTGATCTACTTAGGTTCATTGTGCAACATCCTGAATTTCAATCCTAGTAACTAGTTTCTAATCAGGAAAAATTAGTAATTAGTGAATTGATTATGGTTTAGGCATTTGATTAGATGTTGTATTGATGGGATTAAAGGGTAGAAAGACAATCTAAGGCATAGCATGCGAGCACAAAGAAGAGTTTTCTCACTGTGCCATGCACTATAATAGAAGTTGTGTGTACCACAGTGCACGGTGTAGAATTCTTACTTAAAGGCTAAGTCAGATAATGAAATCATAAGAGAAAAGGTTGGAAACATGTTTAGAGAGAAGGAAGAGTCTAGCTTTGCTAGGGCAAGCAATATCTAGAGCTTGAGAATTTGCTTCAATTAATAACTTGCTGGGCAAGTATTGCACAATCCTAAGCTTCAATTCTACCCCTTTTTCATTACATTCCATTAGTTGAGAAATCAAATCATGAAATTTTAAGGTGTTGTAATCTAAAAGAAAAGGTTAAAATTAGATATCGAATACAGAACTAAGGTTTTCTGACTAGTATGGAATTGAATGGTTGAACTTTGAAAGTTTAAGCTCAAATTGGCTAAAAACTTAGGTTGAAATTGAGAAATTAGAAAAATAAGTGAGTTAGGAGGTTGTTATGGTTGCTTGAGTAACCTATAAGGCTAATGACTATAAATAATGGATAAGTGAATTCAAAAGGGTTCAATTGAACTGTTTTATGTGTTAAGGGATTTGGTTGAGCTGAATCAATGCTTATAAAAGGTTAAAAATTGATTGAGGGCTACTGTGTTATGTAGATTGAGCACCTGTGAAGTTGCTTGTGAGAATTTACGCCCTAAGGAACTTAGTGTGATGGTAACCCTTAGTAGTAAGGGTTAAAGGTACCTAAAATAACCCTTTTACTTATTTGTTTATGAAATTATTTGCAAGTATTATGATATAATTATGTGCATTATGTTGTGAAGTAATAGAGTAGTAATATTGTGAGAGTATATGCATGCGAGTGTGTCAGTATTGATTGAAATGAATTTTGAGGTGGCATGTGCATTGACATACATCGCATCTGCGAGAATACCCTAGATTATGGTAGGGGGATACGACTCTACCGTGAGGAGGTCCAAGAAGTCTTAATGATCCAAAGCATAAAGCTTGATACTGCTAGGACAGACCTAAGAGAAGATTTCTAATAATCCAAAGCGTAGAGCTTGACTCTACTAGGACGAACCTAGGATATTGAATGATCTATGAGGTTACCCTACACAAGGGTAAGGATTGTGGTCCTACTCTATATAAGACTAGGAAGTCTTAATAATCTAAAGCATAGAGTTTAATTCCATTGTGATGGACCTAGGAGACCACCCATACACAAAGAGGATTACTTGGTTTGAGTTGTGATATGGTAGACCATATTCCTTGTGACTAGAAGTCTTGGTCTGAGTGTAGAGATTTTTCTACCTGGGGAAACTAGGAATGAGTTGCATGAGCATAATGAGATTGATGAGAATGACTTCCTGTATATACATATGATATTACTTTTATTAATACACATGCTACTTTATCATTAGTTTATGATTTTGCTTACTAACTGATAATTGGGGTTATCTCTGAGTTATTGGATTATATGTCTCACTCCATTACTTTTGAACATAGGTAAAGAGAGCACGAGAAGGTCTGGAAAGAAAGCGAGGAAAGACTAGCCTTACTTGGTAGTGGTATGACTACCATTTGAATGAAATGAATGTATAAAATTGTTTATAGAATTAAATTGCCAACTAAGATGTATGGATGTATGTGAATATGAGAAAGTAGATTGTGTTGTGAATCTTGCTTGTATATATTTATGATGTTGCATTATGCTGAGGGTGCCCCAGTGGAAGGTACGTGGGTAGGCTAAAATGCGAGACAAGCAAGTATATGTTGTACTGTAACTTATCCCACTGGTGTATTTATGTGATAATTATGTATTGATTGTGACTTGTGTTGATGTGTGAGAACTTAACACAATTGGTGAGAACTCGACACAAATGGTGAGGTGGAGTCTCATTTGGAAGAGTCGACTACATTTGTGATTTCCGACCATATGGTGAGGTAGAGCCCAATATGTAAGAGTTGGAGGGTTGAAAATGGAATAAGTCTAGTTATATATGTAAATATGTGTTGTATATGTGTATTCCTCATATAAGACCACAATTGTATAATGTGACTTTGAGAGGCCAAAATGGTCTATTGATATGATATATGTGATATGTAGTGTCAATCAGGTAATATGGTCCTTTTGGACTTAGTTCAAGGCCTAAAGTAGTCTAATAGGACAAGGAATGAAAATTGAGCAGTTAGAGTACAAGTTTTTGAAAGAAAAAGTGACTTTTTACACCCAAGTGTCCAATTTTATATCAAACAATCAGATCAAGTCTAAACTTATTCTATTAGTTAGTATATGTTGTAAGCTTCCCGTGGATGCTTGAATCAATCCAATCAAACGTCGAATGTGAAAATGGCACACAGTGAAAGTTTGCCTTTCGAGCTATCATATGACAGTAAAATTTACTGTCATATGTACCATGGCGTATGATGTGCCTGCAATGGCGTATGGCACAAATAAAAACAAATCAAGTCACTCTATACCACATGTTGTGGTACATGTGGTACATGCCTCACTGCCCATTTTCAAAAGTAGATATTATGTTGTTGAGTCATTTTAGCTACATTTGTGCTTCCGCTAGCCCTCTTATTTGCATATATATTTTAAAAAGTCAAGATCCTGCAATTTGAAAATAAATAAAGGGCTATTACTCTAATTTTGATTTATTGATTGTGTGGTTTGGAATAGTAAAGCCCAAATTGGTTCGGGACTTTACACATTACAATCCAATCATCTCTTTCTATCACTTTTACCAATCCTATCACACCTTACTCTAATTTCCATTCCTTTTTCTTACAATTTTGGAGTCTATTTAAGCTCATAACTTCAAAGCTTTATCATTTAACTTTAAACTAATTACAAAAACTTAATTCAATTCTTGAGAACCTTTTCATTATAAAAGGGTAAGAAACAAACCCCTTAAAACTTCTCAATTTAATTTCTCTATAACTTATATTAAGAGACATTAGGATAGAATTGAAGCTAAGGGTGGTATGAAACTTACTCGGTAAGCTATTGCTCAGAAATGAATCCTTTGACTCTAGAAATTCTTGCCTTACTAGTGGTTCTCCCTATTCTCATCTTCCTTTCATGTTTCCTTTCCCTCTCCATCTGAAATCATGAGCTATCCATGTATTTACTAGCCAATTTTTTATGCCATGCACGACAGCACATTCAGCTTATGCCACGGCATGTGGCACAGTGAAGAAAATCCTCATTGTAGGCACAAACTTCATTTCAAAACGTGGTCCACCCATATCTACTCATCCAACATTCCAAAAAGTCAAAACATCAACTTGTCATCCAAAATCCTAATCACTCACTAATTACTAATTTACTCTCAATTAGCAATTAGTTTTAGAATTAAAAATTCAAGATGTTACAACTTACCCCCCCAACTTAGAGAGAACTTATGAAACAATTGCATGATGTGTCAAAGAAAGCATGTAATCACTTGATGACATTGTCTCCATCATGTTAGACCAAGTCTCACTTTCTAAGTATTCAACAAGTGATATGATTATGAATAATATACCAGAATCTTTCAATAGCCGATTGTTAGAAGTATGAGAACTTCCCATTGTTGGTCTTCTTTATTAGATTTGCATGTATTGGATGAATAGATTTGCAAAGAATCGAATCAAGGCTACGAAATATCATGGCAAGGGTATTGTATGCCCAAGACCCATAAGAGACTTGACAAGGAGGTTGAAAAGTCTAGAAAATGGGTATCGAGATGGACTAGAGACATGTAAAATGCTTGTGATTGTAAAATGAAAGAAGGAGATCTAGAGTTCTACTATGATGCTGCAAGTCTCCTATATGGAACGGTTCCCTACCAAAATCATACTTGTTCTTCACAGCATGTGTTTGATATTGTACTTCAAGCAAAAAAAAATGATTTATCCAGGTACAATTGCTACACAAATTTATGTGGTAGCCAAGCACATATTCAAATGACAGCAACAACAATATTAAGAAAATGACAACAAATCACAAGAGCACAATAGCATCCTAATATATTTTCTGCACAAAGCACAAGCATAAAAAAATATAGTTTGTCCAATTTGTGTGGTCCCTAAAGTTGTTGTATAATAGAATAAAAAAATTGCAGCAATAACAACAAGTTGCTTCACCACTCATTCAACAGCAACAAGATATGTGTAAATCTTGTTCAACAAAAACAGAAGTTGATAGCAGAATCCACTTTTCATTCAATAATAATTGTTTGCACCATTACAGCATAAGTGGATTATCTACCCACTTTATTTAAATCATGTTACAGCAAAAGAAAGAAGATAAATTTGTCCATCCACCCACTTTGGTACATTCTAGCACTTCAAAATCCTACAACAACGAAATACCAATAGCATTAAAATTTATGCAGCAAGTTATAGCCTTCAAGCTATTCACATTTCTTTTCAGCCTCTCAATCTCTTGCTTCACGTGCCCATTCTCTTCCTTTTCCTACTCTCTATCTTGCTTCATAATCTGTTGCAATGGAAGACCAGAGGAGTTATATTATGATGTAAATTTGCGAACAGATTCCATTAAACTGAGATCTAACTCCATTGCATCAACTTTAGCCATGGGTATCTCATTAACTATAGCTTCTGACAACTTTAACAGCGATCATGCTCTTGTTAATATCATCATAATATCCACAAAGAACAATGAGTATGCAATTAATGGGTATATATGGTTTAGAAACACGTATCCAGTCCAAAGCAAGGATTTAGAGAGGGCTCACATGTTCGATTCTTTAGTATGCCCTTTCGATTCACTCTAGTACAAATCCCAGTTGTCTTCCCTTCTCTACTTCTCATGTTCGATTCTTAGTATGCTCTTCTGAGTCACTTTGATACAATCGTGCAGCTTTTTCCCTTCTCTGTTCCAATGCACAAAGCCATCTTCTTCCTTGTAAATGCTAAACTTAATCGCTCAAGGTCAAATAGCTCCATCTCGTGCACGGCACTCCTTTCAATTCATAGAGAACCAACGTGACTTTGGATTCCTGAGCGTGAAGAAGCTACTTTATCTTTAGCTTTGTCCAATCCACAATGTCAAGCCAACGTGTCAACATGTTTAATCTATTTGGCCACTAATTAGCCTGCACTAACAGAGTTAAGGGATCTGTTAACGGTTTTAACAATGTTAGAAGGGAAAGGACTAATGGGTTTAACGATTAAAAATATAAGGGTCTGATTACATCAATGGAAACTATAGGAACCTGATTCAAAACCAAGGTCAACTATAAGGACTTGCAAAGGTATTTTTTTCATTTTTTAAAACGTGATTTATATTGTAATTTTTGAAATTAATTAATAATTTATTATAAAATTAGAATTTATTAAGTATGCTAAAAGTTTTAATAACAATATAAAAATTATTGTTGATTGTATGTAAGTGATCGAGTTTGAAACTTGAATTAAAAATCATTATTCTTATTTAATATATATATATATATATATATAATCCAATAAAAATTTATGAATAGATATATAAAGATCATCTCTAATTATCTTAGATATAAAACTATTGGATCTCCCTTTTTAATGAGACAAAAAAAAAATCAAATACCTTCTCTTCTTGCAACCTCTTTTCTAAAATTTTGAGAAATGACTTCCAAAAAGTTGTAAAAATTTGATTACCTATATATTGGAAAAAAAATTTGATAATAGACACAAATACCTACATTAGCATATTTAAAAAAGAATAATTCAAAATCTTTTGAATTGTTTAATGAAATTCACTTAACCATATTTCAAAGATGAATTCCTCGAACCCTAATATGTTGGTCACACCTTATAAGATTGATAGCAAGAGCAATATTAGTGAAACACATAATCCAAACTAACAAATGCAAAATAATTAATACTCGTACAAATTAATAAAGAGACCAAAATAATAATGAAGGACGCACAAGAAAAACTAGAATCAACAAATAAACATGTGTATACATAGCTCTGTTTTTTTTTTTTTTTTTATTTTGTATAACAAGGGAAACTAAAAAGCAGAGCCTAAATAAAAACAAAAGACAGAGCCTAGGGAGGTTCAAAACGGGGAAAGCTATAAAGGCCTTCAGGAGAAAGGAAATGAAATCTAGGTGCAATATCTTAAGCCTTCTTGGCACAAAAATCTGCTTCCGCATTGCGTTCGTTGGGAATGTGCTTAAACGATATACTCCAATCTCTTTGCAGCAAGATACGTGCTTCTTGGGTTGCTGTAGAATGCTCATGAAGCTCAATATCCCCCCTTGTAAAACATCCACTGCCTCCCGACAATTGCATGACAGCTTCACCTCTGAATACCTTTGTCCCATTCACATTTCAGACCCATGATACAAGCCCAAAGCTTAGCCAAAAAAGCATCTCCTTCTTATAAGCGGAAGAGAAAGCCACATGCAAAATTGCCCTCCACATTCTTCAAAACACCTCCGCAACCTGCAACAACCTTTTGCATAGAGTGAGCACCTTCAACCCAAATACTAATAGTAGCAGGGTAATAAATCTCTCAGCCAATCTATCTGGGATACCCCTCTGGCCAAGATTAGTTATGCCAAGTTTGACTTGACTAGAAATAATACACCTCAAAATGCCAATAGCGTGAGCCATGATATCAGCACCATCAATGTCTTTGTTATGGAAGATAAGCTCATTGCGTCTTCTCCACATAAGTTGTGAATATCATATTTTATCCATATATTTAACATGAATAAACAAAAATACAAACATACTTGTTTTGTCCTTCAATAGCCTTTATTTTCAATATTTTTTTCTTCATCTTTTCAATACAAAAAATAAAAAAATGTAAAAATATAAAAAGGAAATTTAATTTTTTTTTAAGAGTTAATTTTCAAAAAAAAATGAAATATGAAAAACGAAATATTAATTATTTTTAAAATTATATTTAAAAAATCCAATAAATATAAAAAAAGAAAATTTAATTTTTTTAAGGATTATTTTTCAAAAAAATAATAAACAAGCAAAATAATTTAATATGTCTTCAAAATCAGTTTTGAAATGAGAGGAAAAAATATTGTTTAAATCTTTAAAAAATCTCTCCCAAATTATCTCAACAATTCAAAGATTATGGGAATCAATTTTTTGAGAGTTAAATATTTTTAAATTTCTTTCATTAAATCTTATTGTTTTCCATGATTGAAAAAATAAATATTCTTGCTCAATTCAAAATCAGATTATCTTTCCTAATCTAATTTTTGAGTCTAACATTTAAAAACAAAAAAAAAAGAGAAAACTAACTAAAATTTAAAATATATATATATATATAGTAATAAAGGGAAAGTGAAATGCTAGAGAGACTATCGTTCCACTCTACCCTAGTTTCTATGCATGAAGAAACATCCAGAGGTGGCCAAGAATTGGAAAGAAAACAAGGCAGCAAGTGGGTGCAGATCAGGAGCAACACAAAGTCGGCAATGCAGAGAGAAAAAGAAGGCAAGCATGGGTGAGTGATAGAAGCGTAAGGGATTAAAGCATGTGAGCAGTGAGTTATCATTATTTTCAAAAAATCCTTGCCTTTTTCTTCCTATATATGGACATCGAAGCACTAAGAAGAGGGGCCTAAGCTTAGAGATCATAGAAGGATTGTTCAGAGAGGAGATCGAGTTTAGAGAGCAACAAATTTTAGAGAGAGTGATAGAAATTTGAGAAAGCCATAGAGAAGGATCAAGAGCCAGAGGAGAGAAATAGAGCACGGCACAGTAGAGGGAAAGACCGAATATTTAAAGGGGAAGAAGGACTAATTGGAGATACCCATCTCTATTAAAAGGTTTGAAGCCAATCTTGAGTTTGATTTAATAAAGATTGCAATTTCCAAATGATTCTATACTCTATTTCATAAAGTTCATGTGGGTTTTAGAATGCACAAAATCGAGTTATAGATAGAGCCAGTAATTTGGGTAGACTGAGCTTATTTAGATCAAGCTCAATAATTAGGCTTGAAGTATCCCACCTTATTAAAAAAGCCCATATAACTAAACCCAGCCATAACTTTTTCAGCCGAGTTCGGGTTGGCCAATCGGGCTTAGCCAAAATTGCTAACCCCATATACATATAGAGTTCGAAATTCCAACATTCGAGTTTACTCAAGCCAGACTCAATCTAGGCCAAGCTTATTCGAATTGAGCTTAAAGTATCATACCCTCTTAAAAAAGCCCATATAACCAAGCCCTATAACGTTATCCCTGACATTAAACACACAAAACACCAAACACGGAACATGATAACCTGGATTAGTATAATCCCAAGGTGAATGGTTATCATAACACAAGGGTTAGAAAATGCTCCAAAAAATGTGATCTCGAGAAAAACCCTTTTTAAAAGATTGTTTGAGCTCAAACTATGGTTTAAAACCAAATAAATAAGACAACGGAAACATAAGAAATTCATCAGGCTACAATATATAAAATAAAATATTCTAAGTATTTAGGCACAGTGCGTCGTGATGCATTGTATTGTCTGCTGTGGTAGACTACACAAAGGGGAACTCCCCCTCTTTATGCCTCACGCCACAACACTATGGACGATGAACTGCGGTGCACATGCCTTATCATGACAACTCTTTAGGTCAACTTTCAAAGCATGCCACTTCACCATCCGATATTCGATTCGAATGATCTAAGTGTCCATACATAGCTCTTAGAGCCACCCAACTATTGGCACTGGTCCCATACCCAAACACTAGCCTAATGAGATTTGGACACCTGAACCCAGAAGGGCTCATTTTCTTTCAAAAACACTACCAAGGTGCCCAAACTCCCAAACCAAATGCCAATAGCTATGGAACCACTTGACTTAACTCAAATGGACCACAAACAACCTGTTCAAGCATTTCAATCACAACCACAGCAATCTAGACAATTTTGATCTCTCAATGCCATGTTACATACTTGTGGTCTTATATGAGATAATACATTAAATCATACATACAACACTACATGTGTTCCACTTTTATACCTCTGACTTCCACATATAGGGCTAAGTCTCACTATATAGTCAAGAATCACAAACATACTTGACTCATATAAATGAGGCCAAGCCTTACCATTTGGTCAAGTTTCACACAGTTACATAATAATTCATATTCATTACTAGTGAAACAAGTTATATAACATAACACATGCTTGAATAGCATCTAGGCCTACCAACGTATTCACCATTATGATACACTCAACAAGATCTAACTTTATTTATACAAGAAAGTTATTCATAATACCACCACAACACATTTACAAACTTGCTTGAACAGCATTTAGGCCTACCCTTATATTCACCACTGTGATACACTTAGTGAATGCAATACAAGATACAAAAGCAAGTTCTTAAACAATACAACCATACATATATGCATCCTAGTTAACAACCAAGTCTTTAAATACAATCATATACATTTATCACACTTCAAGGTAGTTTTATACCACTACCAGAAGCGAGGCAACTTTTTCTTAGCTTCCTTTCCCAACCTTTTAGAGCTCTCTTCACCTATGCACAAAAGGTAATGGAGTGAGACATACATCCCAGTAACTTGGATAAACCCCAAATACCGGTTAGCAAGTAAAATCAAGAACAAGAGATAATGTAGCTTCATTTTCAATAAAATTAATATAGATAGCATATTCATGATATCATACTCAGTCATCTACTATGCTCATGCACTCTCGGTCCCCCTAGCAAAGCAAGCTCTATACTTGAACTAGGACTTATAGCCTTACATGAAATAAGGCCAACTAAACTACTATCTCAAACCAGGTATCATAAATATGGGCGGTCTCCTGAGTCCCTACTAGCGGATCATACTTAATTCTTGGACTATCAGGATTTCCTAGCCTTACACAGAGTAGGGCTACAACCCCCTATCATAATCTATGGTACAATTTAGATATATTCCTAGGTCTTTTCTGGTAGAGTAAGCTCTATACTCAAGACCTTTAGAACTTCCTAGCCTTACAAAGAGTAGGGCTAAGATCCCCTACCCTAGTTTAGGGTATACTCGCAGATGAAAATGCAAATGTTTCTTCGCATACATTGTAGGCATTACTCGCGCACACACATACACAATTCTTTTACAATATTGATATTTTATCATTTCATAAAACAAAGATAAAAAGGTTACTCTACTTACTTTTTACCCTTATTATCAAGGGTTACCGTTCTCACATTTAACTCTTAAAGGTGCAAATTCTCACGAGAAACTTCTCAAATACTTAATCTACACAATGAGATTTTCTTGATCAATTCTCACACTTAAGGCAAAAGCATAAATTAACTAAATCATGCCACTTAGTACTTATAACAATTCCATTGGTACTTCTTGGATCTAGTTACCCTTCATCGTTGTAATTACATGTCACTACTAAAGAAATGATATTTAATAGCATGTATTTCGTAGCAATAAAAAATGAAATGCTATCAATCTCAAATCCAAAGAAGAAAGGTGGTGTTTGTTTCATCAAATGCCACAGCTTTTAAATTATATTTTTATTTTATAATTGTAGTAAATTCATAGAGGTAGCATTTTTTAAATGAAATACCACATATTTATGTTGATCAACAACTAGGTGGCATTTCAATATTTAAACACCACCTCTCTACTTCATTATAAATAATTATTTTGCTTTGTAATATTATATAATTATTTTATTATAAATACATAATAAGTATAAATAATCTGTATGTACAATTTTTTAATAATTCAAAATAATATACGTAACATTTCTTTTATATGAAAATGCCACCTCTCTAATTTATTAAGAAAGTTAATAACTAACTTAAAGAGGTGGCGTTTCTACAAACTTCAAATGCCACCAATCTTAAAAAATTGCTAAATAAAATATGTAGTAATTATCATTATTAATCTACATATATTCCTAAATAATACAAATACAGGTATTGATCATTTTATTACATAATAATAAATTAATTTTATTGAGTTATAATTTTTTTATATTTAATAGATACATAATATTTTATTTATTGCTATTGAGATAGGTGGTGTTTAGTTGAAAATAAAACGCCACCTCTCTCCTTAAACTATTAAAAAAATATTTTTTTACTCTTAATATTTTTATAATATACTTAGATTATTTATTATATAATATTACAAATTAATTTTAATATTTTATATATTTGAGGAGAGAGGTGACGTTTGTAGGCCTTTTAAATGTCACCTCTATGATTTATTAACAAATTATTCTTTATTTATTGTTATTAAATATTATAAATATTTTTTTACTGTTTAGGAGAGAGGTAGTGTTTATACTACAAACAAACGCCACCGCTCTACATCATTTATTAAAAAAATAATATAGCGAATATTAATAAATAAAGATTAATTTAATATTTAATTATTATTTTTACTAATATTTAGTATCTATTTAGTTATGATTATTAAGTGATATAGCTAATTATTAATAGCAATAATAATATTTTTATAAGTACTTTATTAGTACCTTAATTGTATACATATATCTATTTTTAACTAAATATATATTTTTGCTAATAAATATGATAGCTAATTTTTTAAAATTTTTATTCAGAGAGGTGGCGTTTGTTCTTAAAACAAATGCCACCTCTCTACATCTTTTATTAAAAAATTAATATATTAAATATTAATATATAAATATTAATAAATATTTAATTATTATTTTTTCTATTATTTAGTATTTATTTGATTATAATTATTAAGTAATATAGGTAATTATTAATAGTAATAACTATAATAATTTTTTTATAAGTACTTTATTAGTACTTTAATTGTGTATATATATCTATTTTTAACTAAATATATATTTTTGTTAATATAGCTAATTTTTTTAATTATTATTCAGAGAGGTGGCATTTGTTCTTCAAACAAATACCACCCCTCTAAGTCATTTATTAAAGAAATAATATATTAAATACTAATAAATAAATATTAATCCAATATTTAATAATAATTTTTACTAATACGTAGTATCTATTTGGTTATAATTATTAAGTGATATAGCTAATTATTAATAGCAATAACTATAATAGTATTTTTATAAGTATTTTTACATGTCCAATTTTTTGTTCTTATTGAAGTCATATTTATGGATGGGTGATTATTTTGACTAAAAGGATTAAATATTTGATTATTATAAGTATATTTTTCTAACCATATGAAAAAGTCAATATGTTCTCTTAATTGTATAAGTTCTTCATATTATTAAAGAAATAATATATTAAATACTAATAAATAAATATTAATCCAATATTTAATAATAATTTTTACTAATACGTAGTATCTATTTGGTTATAATTATTAAGTGATATAGCTAATTATTAATAGCAATAACTATAATAGTATTTTCATAAGTATTTTACAAGTACATTAATTATATACATATATCTGTTTTTAACTAAATATTTACTTATTACCAATAATTATGATAGCTGATTTTTTTTTAATTTTCAGTCAAAGAGGTGGCATTTGTTAACACTAAATATTAATAAATAATAATTAATTAAATATATCTAATTTTTATTCCGAGAGGTGGCATTTGTTTTTCAAACAAACGACATCTCTCTACATCTTTTATTAAAAAAATAATACACAAATATTAACAAATAATTGATTAATTAAATATTTAGTTTTTATTTATAATAATGTTTAGTATTTGCTTGATTGTAATTATTAAGCAATATAGGTAATTATTAATAGAAATAACTATAATAATATTTTTTTAAGTACTTTATTAGTACTTTAATTGTTTACATATATCTATTTTTAACTAAATATTTACTCATTGCTAATAAATATGATAGCTAATTGTTTTAAATTTTTATTCAAAGATGTGGTGTCACCTCTCGACATTATTTATTAAAAAAATATATTAAATATTAATATATAAATATTAATTAAATATTTAATTATTATTTTTTCTATTATTTAATATCTATTTGATTATAATTATTAAGCAATATAGGTAATTATTAATAGAAATAACTATAATAATATTTTTATAAATAATTTATTAGTACTTTAATTGTATATATATATCTATTTTTAACTAAATATTTGTTTTTGCTAATAAATATGATAGCTAATTTTTTTTAATTTTTAGTCAAAGCATCAAACAAACACCACCTCTCCACATCTTTTATTAAAAAAATAATATGCAAATATTAATAAATAATAATTAATTAAATATTTAATTTTTATTTATAATAATGTTTAGTATTTTCTTGATTATAATTATTAAGCAATTCAGGTAATTATTAATAGAAATAACTATAATAATATTTTTATAAGTACTTTATTAGTACTTTAATTGTATACATATATTTATTTTTAACTAAATATATATTTTTGCTAATAAATGTGACATCTAATTTTTTTTAATTTTTTGTCAGAGAGGTGGTGTTTGTTCTTCAAACAAACGCCACCTCTCTACATCTTTTATTAAAAAAATAATACACAAATATTAATAAATAATAATTAATTAAATATTTAATTTTTAGTTATAATAGTGTTTAGTGTTTGCTTGATTATAATTATTAAGCAATGTAGGTAATTATTAATAGAAATAACTATAATAATTTTTTTATTAGTACTTTATTGGTACTTTAATTGTATACATATATCTATTTTTAACTAAATATATATTTTTGCTAATAAATGTGATAGCTAATTTCTTTAATTTTTATTCAGAGAGGTGGCATTTGTTCTTTACATCATTTATTAAAGAAATATTAAATATTAATATGTCAATATTAATTAAATATTTAATTATTATTTTTTTATTATTTAGTATCTATTTGATTATAATTATTAAGCAATATAGGTAATTATTAATAGCAATAACTATAATAATATTTTTATAAGTACTTTATTATTACTTTAATTGTATTCATATATCTATTTTTAAATAAATATTTATAATTGTAAATTAATATTTGTAGGTATATCTAATATTTTGTTGAATAACTATTATTAAATTAAAAAAATAATAATTTTGTTGAATAACTATTATTAAATTAATTATGTATATTTTTAACTAATATAATTTGGATATAAGTTTTTTAGGAGAAAGGTGGTGTTTATTCCATTTAGAAATGCCATCTCTCTAACAAAATTAAAATATGGTGCAGTGTGTGTTGCTGTGCAGGCCGCGTAACGGGCAGTGTGTGTGTTAGTGTGTTGGGAATATGCAATAGGGACATGGGTAGTACTGGCTATTGGTTCTGAAAAGTGTCCGACTTTGTCTTGTTATTGTGTAGACCGTCGCTCGCCTTACTCGTTATAATGTGACTTCTTTTTTTTCTTCAGCATCATTTACGTTTAGCTCGTGGTCGTGTACAACTCCTAGCTCCCAACTCCTTTACATTGCCTTCAGCTCTCCCAACTCATGATTTCTAGCTCGTGTAGGTGGTGTTTGTCCAAGCTCACTCTCAGCTCATTCGTAATTTTCCAGTAGCTCATGGTCTTCCAGCAGCTAATGTTTCCTCTTCTTGAAGCTCTCAGCTCGTGGTTCCTTTTCTTCTAGCTCAACAGCTCACGGGTAACTCCTGTCCCCACAAATATTTCCTTTTGCCTTCTCCCAAATGTCCCCACCATTAACGCCCAACTTTCAGATATAATCCCTAGTACCCAAAATTTTAACTTTTAAATATTTTAAAATTTGTGGTCCCTAATTTCAACTTATATTGGATCAGATTTATTCTCTATTTTCACCTCGTGATCTTCAGCCTTTGTGGTCCCAACATTGTTTCCTTAACACAGACAGATTGATCTTCGTAGTTTCTCCAGCTCCCCTAGTACGCTTTGCATTTTTTTTTAAATTTTTTGTTTTAGTTATATCATTAGATATGGGTTAATTTAAGATAAATTTTAAAGTATTATATTTGTTACCCTGAAATTTTCAGTTTTCCCCTAAATGATAAAGAAAAAAATAATTTTTACAGTAAGCAAAAAAAATATTTAATTTATATTTTAGTTAGCTGTGAGTTAAAATTATGTTTTCATTTATTTATTTATTTTCTTTTGATTATTAATTTGGTTATTGGTTAGAATATATTAAATTAATTATTTTAGATATTTGCAAGTGTTGAATAGAGGGTTTAACACTCAAAAAATTTTTAATTTTAAGCTGTTATGCTGTTGAAATTTTTTAAATTATTGAATTAATATATAATTTGTCAAACTTTTATTTTTAAATCATTATGCTATTGATTTTATTTTAAAACCTAAACAACACATTAAAAAAGAAATTATTAGTAAACTATGCATGCGTGACACAAACGCCACCAAGTCATACCTGACACTTTCCTATAATAGGTAGTGAGTATAGACCGAAAGTGGATATTTGCTAATCGATTGTCAAGAGAATATAGGGATGGTATGAAAGAGTTTATTATTTTTGCGGTTCAACATGCGAAAGATCCAAATAAAATTTTATGTCCTTGCTTAGCTTGTTGCTATGGAAAGAGAATTACTCCAACTGAATTGTTAGATCATTTAATATGTCATAGACTTGATCAAAGTTATACACGCTGGACAAGGCATGGGGAGAGGAATGATGTATCTGGTGAATGGGGTCATACCACTAGGTCTTTTAAGAGATAAGATGTGTGTGATGATGTTGGTAGTAATGCGTGTGAGACTCGTCTTGATGAAATGCTAAACGCAATAAAGGATGATTTTCATGATTGTCCTAAAATGTTTGAAAAGTTAATTGGTGATTCAAAGAAACCATTGTATCCTGTTGTACTAAACACACTAAATTATCAGCAGTTCTGGTATTGTACAATTTGAAAGTTGCATGTGGATGGATTGATAAGAGTTTTACTCTACTGGTTGATGCTTTGAAAGATATGTTTCTTGCTGATAATGAACTTCCCACCAAGACATATGAAGCTAAACAAATGCTCTGTTCAATTGGTTTAGGCTACGAGAAAATATATGCATGTCCTAGTGATTGTATCTTATTTCATAATGAGTATGCCTCGTTAGAGAAGTGCCCTAAATGCGAAGCATCACAATATGGAAAGAAATCAAGTCCTGCAAAGGTGCTATGGTATTTTCCCATTATATCGAGATTTAGGCGCATGTATGGAAATGCAAAAATCACCAACATGTTGACATGGCACGAGAATGAAAGGATTGAAGATGGCAAGCTCAGGCATCCTATAGATTCCCCTCAATGGAAAAAATAATAATTTTGAGTACCTTGATTTTAGAGAGGAAGAAAGGAATTTTCGTCTTGCACTGTCAACTGATGGAATCAACCCACATAGTGTTCAGAGCAGTACTCACAGCACATGCTCGGTGATATTAATAATTTATAACCTACCTCTATGGTTATGCATGAAATATAAATTTATGATGTTATCTATGTTAATTTTTGGGCTTAAACAACCAAGACATGATATAGATATATATTTGGCCCCTTTGATAGAGGACTTGAAATTAATATGGGACACTAGTGTGGAGGTTTATGATGGGCATAGAAAAGAAAGTTTTAATTTAAAAGCCATGTTATTTGGCACAATTAATGACTTCCCTGCTTATGGGAATTTGTCAGGATATAGTATCAAAGGGTATGGTGTGTGTCCTATATGTGAAGAAGACACTCATTCAATACGGTTGGATCACTATAGAAAAAATATTTACATGGTACACTGTAGATTCTTTCCCTCGATACATCATTTAAGAAAGTGGAGAAAAGCTTTCAATGGTGAATCCGAAGAAGAGAAACCTCCTAGGCTGAAGACAAGCAGGAATGTGTTTGTAAAGGTAAAAGATCTTAACAATTATTTTGGTAAACCTTTTGTGAGAAATGTTGCAACAAGTGAGTAGAAGAAAAAATCAATCTTTTTTGATCTACCATATTGGAAGTCCTTACATATAAGACACTTTCTTGATGTGATGCATATTGAAAAAAATGTTTGTGACAGTATGATTGGGATATTGCTCCAGTTGCCAAGAAAAAGCAAGGATAGTTTCAAATCAAGGTTGGATTTATTTTCTATGGGAATAAGGGAGGAGTTGGCTCCAGTGGAGAAAGGAAATCGCACATATCTACCACCAGTAGCTTACACTCTGTCGAACAAAGAGAAAAAATGTTTTCTTGAATTCCTCCATACTGTTAAAGTGCGAGAGGGATATTCTTCAAATGTAAAGAATCTTGTATCAATGAAAGACTTGAAGTTACAGGGGCTTAAATCTTATGATTCTCATGTGCTCCTCCAAAATTTCTTACCAATTGGCATTAGATCTATTTTTCCTAAAAAAGTATGACACACCATCACTAATTTATGCTTATTTTTCAAGATGATTTGTAATAAAGTGGTTGACCCTGTAAATTTGCCAGCCCTATAAAGGCAAATCGTTTTGACCCTATGTGAACTTGAAATGTATTTCCCGCCTTCATTCTTTGATATCATAGTTCATTTGACTATCCACTTAGTCAAAGAAGTTTAAATGTGCGGCCTAGCATATTTAAAATGGATGTACCCAATTGAGCGTTACATGAAAATATTAAAAGGCTATGTAAAGAATAGATATCGACCCAAGGGGTGTATCGCTGAACAGTACATAGTCGAAGAAGCAGTTGAATTGTGTACAGATTATCTATCCAACATTGATGCTATAGGGATTCTAAAGTCTTATCATGATTGACGAAGATTAGGGAAAGGAATAATTGGAGATAAAGTTGTTAGCATCTTAGCAATCGAATGTGAACAAGCTTATCTATATGTTTTGCACAACACTGAAGAAGTTAAGCCATTTGTGGAAGAACACAAGGATATTCTTAGAGACATGTTTGGTGTTCTAAATGAGAATTTTGTAACAAAAGAACACAATCAATGATTTATAAAGTGGTTTAGAAGTCACATTCATGAGGAGTTGGAGAAAGATCCTGATAATGTTTTTGAAAAATTGAGATGACTCGCTAAAGGATCGAGTTTACAAGTTTTATCTTACACTAGTTACGTAATCAATGGTTACACTTTCTATACCAAAGAAAAAGATGATCAAAGCACAATGCAGAATAGTGGAGTAATGCTTATTGATGGTGGTCTACATGTATCCAATTCAAAAAACACCAACCTTGTCTATGCAAAAATGTCATACTTTAGTGTCATTGAATGTATATGGGAGTTGGATTACTCTATGTTTAGGATGCTAGTCTTTGGATGTAGGTGGGTTAACAATTATAGTGGATTTCAAATTGATAATTTTGGATTTATTCAAGTAGATCTCTCTAAGGTTGGGTATAGAGATGACCCTTTTATTTTAGCTTCACAAGCTCAACAAGTATTTTTCATTCCTAATCCTGCAAAAAAGAATTGGTCTATTATACTTTTGTCAAACAAAAAACATGACAGTGATGATGAAGCTCATGGTAATAAAGATATGAATATTGAAGATCATCCTTTCTACGGGACAATTCAATCTTTTGATAATGATTTAATTGAAGATGAGAACTTGTACATGAGAGATGATCATAGAGATGGGATATGGGTTGACCTGTCAAGTTTAAATCAAACAAAGAAAAAATGGAAAAGTAATTTTATTTTTTATTTTTACTTCTTTCAAAAATAATTTACCTTGTTTGTTCTACTTATGCATATGTTAATGTATTGATTTTAACTTGAAGGACAATGAGCTCTCATAGCGATGACGAACCTCATATCAGTTCAAATGACAATGATCCTCAAGCAGTAAAGGCGAAAATGTTTCAAGATGTTCATCATGGTAGAACTGTGATGGCCAAGTTGATCAGAAATAGAAGCATGGGAATAAAGCTACAAGTTGGTTGGAATATCAAGGGTCAACCAATAAAACCAAATGGAGAAAAATTAGTCAGTTATATTGGAGCTGTAGCTTGAGACCATATGCCTATTACATTTACTGATTAGAGAAAAGTTTTGAATGAGTACAAGAGATTCATATGGGAACAAATTGAGGTAAAAAAAAAAGAAGTCATTAAAATTTTATCTTTTTTGATTATTTTTCCTACACCTTTAGTTATCTAAATTATTTTTAATCATTCTTTCAGTCTTGTTTTGAGCTTGATGAGATTCATAGAATATATGTCCTCAAAAAAGCTAAGGTTCTTCTTAAGAAATTTCATGCAGATATTTGCAAGTGCCATTTAATAGATAATAATCAAAATATCATTGAACATCTACTGGAACTTTATGATGGGATCATATCTCAAAAAAATTGGGATGAATTTGTTCTAGTGCACACAACAAAAGAATTTAAGGTAATTAATGCTAGAGTTGGCCAATTAAATATAGTTTTTTTTTATATAAAATTAATGTGAATTCAATTTTCATTTCAATAGTTGCAAAGTGAGCAATACTATCAATTAACGGAAAGCCAAAAATATCAATTCAGAAGGGGACGGAAAGGATGTGCAATCATTGAACAAGATAAAGTACATATCTTGTATTTAATAGTTATTACATGCATCTATTTTATATGTTTGAGTTATTTATGAACTTAGTTAATTATTTTAATATGTAGATCAAAAAAGACAATTTAAATTATGAACAACTTACAAGACATGAAGTGTGGGTTGAAGGACGACTAAATTCAAAAGGTGAAATTGATAATGACAATGTGAGGTAAGTTTGGCAAACTTGTGTAAGTATTAATATTTAATTCTTATTTAAATCTAATATTTTATGTCAGAAACTAAATCTCATATTTTATATAATAACAAAATTTGTCACAAGAAAGGTCAGAAGAAGCATAACAATTTGGTCATGAAGATATCCTTAGCAAGGCATTAAATGTTCCAAAAGTCCTGGATCTTGTCAGAGGGGTTAGTTTTGGTGTTACCCAAACTACTTATTTTGGTGGCAGAAGACACTCAAACAAGAGTGTAAATGGTGAGTTGAAAGAGGAAATGAATGTATTTCAACAATAAATACTGGAACAAAATATGCACGAGCAGCATTATGAAGAACAATATCATCAATTATAAGAACAAAGTTAAAAAGTTATTCCAGCAAATGAATGATAAGATGCAACAGGGCTTGGTGAGAATTCCAGCAGTTGAAAGCCCTAGTTTGAGGGATAGCTGTACTTCCGTGTCAAACCACCCAGCTCTCCCTCTGGTAATACTTTTTTACACTACTTTAATTATATTCTTAATTCTATAATATAAATTGTTAAAAATTTTCTTTGTTCCTAGGGGGAATTAAAATGCAAATTGTACACAAAAATTTCCTTTAAAAATGCAGTTGCCATAGGTTCTGTTTATAATTTTGTTGAAGACACTTTACATACAATACCATTACACCTTGGCACATTACGAGTTTCTGTAGATATTTGTACTAATGATAATGCCAAGTTACCAATACCTCTTAATGAAGATATTGTATTGGTTAAAGATGCAGAGGGGACTTTTGTTGTGTGGCCTCTATATCTCATTGAGTCATTTGACAAGGTAATTATATAATTCAAACTTCTTTATAATTTGCTACATATAATTATAATTTGATGACTTATTTTTTTATATTATTTTTACAGACTCAATCAAAATCAAAGAATAATAAAATAATTGAATCGCATGGTAATATCTCTAAGGAATCAAATACCATGCATAAGCAAAAAAGTGTATCTCATGGAGTTTCAAAAATGAAAAAGGTTAATAATTGTCGTGAAGCTCTTCGGTCTCTTTTGCCAAAGCTTACTGTTAATGGCCAAACAATTGAAATAAAATTTGAGAAAGAAATTTATTGTAAAGATAGTTGGGAATATCTT
Source organism: Prosopis cineraria (assembly GCF_029017545.1). Classification (NCBI taxonomy): domain Eukaryota; kingdom Viridiplantae; phylum Streptophyta; class Magnoliopsida; order Fabales; family Fabaceae; genus Prosopis; species Prosopis cineraria. The sequence continues at coordinate 23,731,435 of NW_026555332.1, read as the reverse complement.
AATAGAAATACCATCATGAAAATACTTAATTGAGAATGGGCGAGTGCTTCTGCTATCAACACTTGGATAAGGTACTTATTCTATAATATCTTTTGATATTGATGTTTTTATCATTTATTATGATTGGTTTTAATACAAGTTTTTGCTATTTATCAATGTATTTGTACATTTCTTTTCTGAAAGACACGGAGAAAATGAATTTGCATTTATTAGTCCTCATGATATTAGTCATGGGTCGACATTGGGTCCATCTGAGTAAGTAAATCTTGTAAAAGAAATGTTCACAGAGAAGGTAGAAGTTGGAAAATATATGTTATTTTTAATTCCTTACAATGCAGGGTAAGTAGTTTATTGATTTTTTTTTCTTTTGTGTATGATACCTCAATTTTATTAAGACATAACAAATGTTTAAATTTTTTAAAAAACATTGGATTTTGATTGTTATCAATCCTGTGGCTATTCCTTTGCCTTTAATTTATTATTTGGATCCTCTATCTAAAGGTATGCCAACGGATCAGCCTAATATGTTGAGGTTATTTAATAAGTAAGTATTTATACTTATAAGAATTATTTTACATATTTTTATATATATTTTCATCAATTAATATTGATTAATTTTTTTCTATTTTATTAGGGCATTGAACAGTTTAAAAGGTCACAAAGAGCTCCCCTTTTTCAAAAATAAAAAATTCTCTAAAAGTTATCAATGGACAAAAATCATGGTATAAATTATACTTTAGAGAATTATTAAATTATTGACTATATTTATTTCATTCATAAATTTACATTATATTTTGGTGAATTTTTTAGTGCCCTTTCTAACCAAATAACAACGATTGTGGTTACTATATTATGAAATTCATAAAAGACGTGATTACTTATGGTCAAGCTTCTATCCCATTTGAGACATGAAATTTAACTCAATTTAAATTTTATTATTTTTAGTTGCTTATGAGATCATTTTTTAATATATTTTGTAATACTATGAGGATACAAAGTGCTTGGAATATAGTGATGAGCAAATTTATGATCAAATTGAAGAATGGTCATCTTTTGTTTTGACTTTAGGACGCTAGAACATAGGTAATTATTAAATAGTTTATTAATGTAGAAACTTTTGAAAATTTTCATTATATGTCTTCAACCTCTTTGGAGAACTTAGCTATATTAATGTAGTTATAAACTTCTTGTTGGTATCACAAAGCTATTTCTTTTTATTGTATAACTGAACTATCTGTAAACTGTTGGACTGGTTAATATATATTATTCGATCTTTTGTATTGGTTTAAAAGTTGGGTTAATGAATTTATGAAATTTTATTTTTTAAAAATAACATTAGGTGGCATTTCTTCCTAGTGTTATTTTTTAAAAAAAAAAGAACCAAAAAGGTGGCATTTCTTCATGATCAAATGCCACCTCTATAGTCAAATAGGTGGCGTTTCTACCCAGTAGAAATGCCACCTATTTGAATTTAAATTTTTTTAATTATAACATTTTTTTTAAATATTTGGAGTTATTAGCCCTAAAAAAATTCACAATTGTGTTATGAATAAAAAATTAATATAACAAATAGGTGGCTTTTTTCTAGGAAGAAACGCCACTTCTATTAAGCTAAGTTTGAGAGAGGTGGCATTTCTTCCTCGAACAAATGCCATCTCTATTAATTCAACGTATGAGAGAGGTGGCGTTTGTTTTAGAAAAAAATGTCACCTTTGTTAAGCTAAGTTTCAGAGAGGTGGCATTTTTTCCTCAAATAAACGCCACCTCTGTTAATTTGAGGTATGAAAGAGGTGGCGTTTGTTATAAAAAAACTGCCACCTCTCTAATTTAAAAAAAAAGATATGATAGAGGTGGCATTTGGAAAACTAAACACCCTTGCTCTCAGGTCAGTCTCATGGCATTTCATTAATTAATGAAATGCCACGAGATATCTATTATAGCTTTAAAATTTATAGCATTTATTAAACACCATAAGATTAAAATTTCAAACGCCACCAAAGCTTATTTTTGTAGTAGTGTGTTCTTAAGCTATCAAATGATCAAAACATCCTCTTAACTCACTCAATTAACATTTCCACCCTTAATAGCTTAACCATTTAGGCTAAATTAACTATTAAGCCCCAGACCAATTGCAAAACCCTAGTTTCATACCTAAGAGCTCTTCTAAAACCTTTTTTTTTTCAAATTTCAACACCTTAAAACTTTCTGATTCAATTTCTCTATCAACCAAACATAGAGAAATTAGGGTAGATACATAATATAGGGTGGTACAAAATTTATCTAACAAGTCACTGGTCGAAGCAAACTCCCTAGCTTCCATAAATCAATGCCCTAGCACTGCTAAGCGTCCTCCTCTCTCCTTGGTGCGTTTTTCTTCTTTTACCTATCTGAGCCACAAGCTTATCTATAACATCCCAATTTAAATTTTAATAGTTAATTTGAGTTAATGAAAATTTTAGAAAATATCTAGAGGTAAGTAAATTAGTTGAAAGATTATTATATTTAATTTAAGATATAGTTCCAAGTTAAAATTTTTAGAAATTATTATTATTATTAAGAAAAAAATGTAAAAGAGAGAGATTGATAAATAAATAAATAAATAAATAAGAAAGAGGGTGGTGGAAGAAATGGAAATATATTTTCCATGTAAATGTATTGATATATTTAAAAAAAAGTGGAAAAGGGGGCTACCAAGGGAATTGATATTATTATATGTAGGCATATATAATAATGAAAGTGAAAAAGGCCATGGGACCCACACCTTTTTTTTAAATATCACCCACCTCTCTCACCTTTTCTCATTTCCTTCGTCTAGCGATACCTTTTTTCCCGTGCGCGAGCAAAGGTATAAGAACGTGAGTCGCCGGCGAGAAGGGATCTAAGTTTTAAAAGTAAGAATTTTTAATAGGATATTTAGGATATGATTTTAAATTTTTTAAAATTATATAAGTTTTTTAAAAAAAAAATTATTCATATAGCTTCTTTAATTTTTTATTTTATAGTGGTAGAAAATCTAAGATTTAAAAGAGAGACAAATTTATGATGAATAAATGTAATGGTTGAGATTGTTAGTAGTATAATAAATATTTTAGGGTATAAATTTGATGATGTGATTTGAATTTGAGGTTTATGATTTAAATCCTAAACTCTTATGGGTAGATTTTTATTAAATTTGAAAATATATATTGATTTATTGATGTTTAAATGATTGTTTGGAATGAGAAATGAATTATTATGGCTATAAAATGATGATTCTAGGCTTGAGACTAAATTTATAATTTTTAGGTGCAAATTTAAGAAATAAAAATGATAATTTTGATAATAAAAATCGATTTAGAAGTTGATTTTAACTTATTAGTGTTTATTGATGACTAAACGATAAGTTAGAAATTTTACTTGATAGTACTAACTCTAAATTTGTATTAAAAATAAGATTAGGAATTATATCATATTCTCTAATTTTTATTATTAGAGTTATTTTATTAGTTTCAATAATTGAAACTAATATTTATAAATAATATATTATTTGTAGATTGAGTTGTTAGTGAAAATTTTGGTGGAAGAGAAATTGTAAAGAATAATTTATTAAAAAAGCTACAAGGTAACCATGCTTTTAATTTTTAATTAGTGTTGTTTCATGTTAATTCAGTAATTATTAAGAAAATTATAAATTATTGTTGAGAAATTATTTTGTTATGTTTATAGAAAAAATTGTGAAATTGTGAATATGCATTTTAAAATATTTTTGCCAAGTGAGATGTCATGTAATATTGTTAAAAATGAGAAAATCGTGAAGATTGTAATATTATATAATTGTACAATGTTTATATGAATTTTGTTTGATTATTGTGGGAGGTATTGGGAAATTTGCTGCTACTGTTGTATTTATGTGCCACGTGGTATGCCCCTATTGAAAGCCCAATAGATGACTTGTAAGAGCTCAGCCTAATTTACTTTTGATCGGGTAATTTAGCATTGAGTGAGAGCTACGGCTCAAGATTAATGGAGGGAGATAAGGATGGTTGTTGTTCATGCATTATAATATTTTTGGTATTTTTATTGGAATTATATGATTGTTGTTTTCCCACTTAACAAGCACACATTTAACTGTTTATATATACTATCATAAATTGACATTGATTACTGAAACTTTTGAGTCTTATTATATGATTAACAATTTTCAGGAAAAGAGCCACGTGTGGCGCATGGAGGAGTCTCCAAGGCTTAATGGCATATATTCCACTGTCTCTTTTGAGTATTTTGATTTATGATTTTTAATATGTTATATTGCCAATGCTAGAGCCTTTTGTTCATTGATAATTATATGAATGTAATGTTGTAATCATGCCCTTCAAATTATTTCTACTTGTGATACACTTTAAATGATTGTAACTTGATATCTGGTTTATTTTGGATGGTTTGAAATAGCATGATTATTGGGTTATATAATGAGCTTTTTTTGAAAATTAATTAAGTTATATATTTTGATTGTGTGTTCATGGTTTGCACTTGTTGGGAGTATAAGGTTGGAAAAATGTGACTTTTGCCTAATGGCATGTGGGAGGTTAAAAAATTACTTGAAATGTTGTATTGTGCAAACCTAAGTCAATTGTTACTTGTTTTTATATTTGATTTATTGATATAAATTGCGTTGGGTGGCTGTAACTCAGCTATGATTGTAGATATGTATTAGTAATACCAAAAATGGTTTTGCTTTATCTGAAAAAATGGATAAGTGGTTATAAGATTTTAAAATGCATAGCTATTTCTAATTTTCTCTATTCTATTGTGTTTATCATATTCTCAAATATAAAGGGATTCTTTGGACCTTTCAAACTTATATTGTTCTTAAATGCTTGGAATCTCAAATTTTAGAAATGATAATTTAAGGAGTTAAACTCTACTTACCATAAGAGTACTTATTTATCTAACTTAATCTTTTCTATCATGGTAGTTATTTATAAAAGATAAAATATTTTATAAGATTATGTCTTATCATTTCCTAAATAGTAGTATTTTAAATTATAAAATTATTTAAAAAAATATAGGATAAGTTGACGTCTATTTACCATTATAGACACTTTTTTACCATGGTTGAGTTAATTGTTTTGAAAAAAATTTTAAGTTGTTACATTATCCACATCCCAATTTATCTAAATTTTATGTCATGTGCTGCGGTGCTTGCTACACATGCCGTGGTGTGTGGCACAGTGAGATAACTTTCACTCATGCTTGCACGTCATGCTCCAGATCATCATCGCGCCTTCTAATCCTATTAACATACTAACCAACCAATACCACACATTAATCTACTATTTAAAATTATAATCAATCTACTAATTACTAATTTAATCCTAATTAGTAACTAGTTATCTTGGATTAAAATTTAAAATATTACGAAGAATAGACCTTTACATCTCATACCATCAAGATTAAGGTCTTCAACAAAGGAAACAAAGTCACCCAGTGTTACAAGCAACAGATTTTCGTTCATGGTTTAGGAGAGTACAATTAAAATCTCCGAACCAAGGCCTGTCCATCTGTAGAGTAATATTCCTTAGTTTAGCCTGAAGAACTTTCCGTGTAGCCAAACTCGGACTAGCATATAATGAATGGACTAATTCTGGCGTCGTTGCACCTCCACCTTCCAATTAGTCTCATTCCATAAAAACAAGAGTCCACCGCTAAATCCTCTTGCATCCATAATCTCCAAATTATTAAATCATGAAGCCTTCGCCACTTGACAAGCTTTGACCCCACTCAAACATATTTCTAGAATTGCTACGAACTCAACCTTATATCTACGTTTTAATTCTTTGATGAGACACAGAAATGATTTTGAACCAGTGCCTCTTGCATTCCAAAACATAACCTTACAAAGAGTGGCATGTAGTTAGATCCATATTAAATGACCCATTATTCAAACCTGCACTCGGGCCAACAGATGACTCATGCATCACTTGTGCAAGAGCTGCAAAATAGCAAAAGAATTTGGGCTGTCCACAATCGGCCAACTTCCTCCTTTGATAGGGGCTGCTTTTTCTTTCGCTCTTATCTCAACTTTAACTGGTGCTTTACGTTTGGTGCCCACTGGGACCCATGCATCTTTTTTATTAAAAATATTCTTTTCAAAATATAAGACGCATAGCTCTATTTATGATTAAGAGGTTGGCTGAGGTTTGAGGAAATTTTAAATTTAAATTTTCAATCAAATAAAATTAAATTAAAACTCAAACAAAATAATTAATTAATAGATGAAGTTCTTCAATATTAATATATAGATAAAATGAACTTCTAGCTGTTAATTTATAATCTTAGTATAATTTAAATTCATATTCAATTTAAATAGATTTTATATTAATTTAATTTTTGAACGAGTATATTTTTATTATCTATTATCTAATTATATAATGATGGAATAATGTGATTAATTCATATTTTTTGTTTAGGTTATAAATTCAGAAATATAGATGAGATCTAAATCTAACCTAGAAAAATAATTAGAGTTCACTATATTCAATTCAAAATTAATATGAAAAATAAATTTTGAATAATTGGATTTTATATAATTAAATTAAAGAATGATAGAATAACAGGTTCAAAAATATTTCTATTTATTCTACGTAATTTAAAAATGTAGACAATATTGAAATCTAACATAAAAAGTAATTACATTCATAATAGCTTTTAAGAAAATAATTTAACTATATAAGTCATATATATAGTCAAAGGAACAACTATAAACCAAACCCTATATATATATATATATATAGAGTAAAAAGAAATCAATGTCATTATTAAAAATATATCGTAATGAGTTTTTTAAAAAAAAATAAAAATATAAATTTAAATAAAAAATCATGTTTAAAATAAAATAAAAAATTAAATAGAACATATATTTGAAAAGCACGATTAAAAAATAATTAAATTATATTTAAAATTTATCTTAATAAAATAAAATTTAGAAATGCTATATTATGATCTCTAAAAGAGCATCATTAAATAATAAGAATAAAAAAATCTAAAGTTATTAAAAAAATATTAATTGATTAGAATTAATATTTACACTTAATACTAATTTTAATTTTTGTATTTAAATTGATTAGAATTGTATAATATCTTCCAGCATTTTATTACAAATCCTAATTCATAAAATTTACTTAGTAAATAACTAACAAAATGAGATAAATGAGATAGAATGATATAAATCTGCAAATATACATAAAGATATTATATATTTTTTCATAATTAAATAATAATTTGAATCTCAAACATATTTTATAATTTTATTTTTCAAATGAGACCTGCTAAAATATAAAAAAAATTAATTTTATTATTGTACAAAAGTATAAAATAATCAGATTACTTCATTTTAAATTATTCGATTTGAATTTCAAATATATAAATCTAGTTAAAATAGAATAAAATAAATATAAAAAATAATAAATTATCTTGAACCTAACTCCAGACCTGAATTCAAAACACATAATCACAAGATAGATATTCTAAAAAGAAATTCAAAACACATAATCACAAGATAGATATTCTAAAAAGAAGAGCTGCAGCAAACCTACAAATAATTATATGGCATTCGTACATAACCTTTTATTATTCGATATGTATGTATGTATGTATAATGATAATGACTAGCTGCAACAGTATATGATATTATGAATGGTTTGTTATCTTGGTTTTTTTTCTTTGGTACAGTGTTATCTTGGATTGTTGATCTATTTATTTATTTTATTTGTTATCCAAAGTATCGAAATTGTAAAACTAATTTTTCAAAAAATTTGAAGGTCATTTAATAAGGGTTTCTCATTTTTCAAAAGATATTTTTCAATACATACTATTAAGAATCAAATATTGAAATGACATTGTTTGGGTCTAAAGTTAAAATGACAGCCCAATAAAAAAAAACTAAGATAAAATACATAATTGGCTCAAGGAACTTAGCTCAGTCCATCACCAAGGAAGAAGGATGTGCCACACATGAGCTCAATGCAGCCCTCAAGACTTGGGATGACTACTCATATGAGACCATTGAATGGATATGGTGTATTATGTTATGAATCTACCGAGCCATGCTAGTGAATTCTTGATATCTCACAAACGGGCTCCAGATTTTGTGGGAATAATAGTCTCAGCTGAATCAGTATAAAAGGAAAAGAAGGTTGCAAAGAAGACAATAGACTTCGACAACAATCGATTCTCAATATTCATTAATACTTTTTTAGCATTTCATTTTGTATTTCTAGATAGTTTTTAAAATCATTTTTAGCTTTGTAACTTTTATGATTTTGTATCCTGCACATTTTATTAATCAAGCACTCATTATTTTAATTTTTTTGCACTTTCATATCTAAGTAAACTGTAGTTAGGGAATCTAAAAAATATTTGTTATCTTTTAAGAGTCAGCATTTTTGACATGTTTGATTTTTTTTGTTGGATATTTATCTTTGCCATATATGCCACATTCCTTTGGTGGATTGTTGATCCGTTCAGATGTGTGTGTATTTTTGTGCTTGTAAATCAAAGTTGTTTCGGGAACAATCTTGGACTTGATCGACACTGTTTTGGGCCTTTGCTAGGTTGCACAATGAACAAAACACATCATAACACCTAGTAAAGGCCCAAAACAGTGTCGATCAAGTACCAGATTGTGCCCGAAACAACTTTGATTTACAAGCACAAAAATACACACACATCTGAACGGATCAACAATCCACCAAAGGATGTGGCATATATGGCAACGATAAAAATCCAACAAAAAAAATTGAAACATGTTAAAAATGCTTACTCTTAAAAGATAACAAATAATTTTTAGACTCCCTAACTAAAGTTTACTTAGATGTTAAGCCTTTTAAATATTTTATTGAAACTAACAATTAACTCATTAAATCTCTTAAAATAATTTTTTTTAAATTTATCCTAATTAAAAATAAAAAGGGAGAAATATTTTTTATCATATTTATAAATTATTTTTAGTATATTTTTCAGAATTAAATAAAATTTTAAACTTTATTAACTTTATTTTAAATTTAATAAGTTTTCACTGTTAACTCTATCAAATGCAAGAAGAATTATTTTTAATAATTTTTTATAATATTTAATAAGGACAGGAAGCAAAAAATAAATATGAAAAATAGTAAAATTTTTATAAATATGGTTAAAATTAATCTTTTTTGTCATATAAGAAGAATCAAAGGAGAATACAGTATATGATAAACTATAAAATTAAAATTTTTTGGCCTAATATAAACTTAAATTTATAATAAGAGTAAAATTAAAAAATTATAATAAATGACTCTTCATATGCCTTATACTACTCCCTCTTTTCATAAAAGTTCATTATTTAATTGAAATTGCATTAAATTACAGTAATTTTTTAATTTTATCTTTAATAATGTCAATTAATATCATAGTAGTGATGGGTAAACCATATAATTAATATATTTTTTTCAAAACAATAATAAAATTATTTAATTATTTAAAAATTATCATGACACATCTTATATTTATAAATAAAATAAAGTTTTAAAAAATATCGTACATAAAGACGGAGGGAATAAGAATCAAATAATTCTTCTGAAAAACATCACATAATAAAGATGGAGTGTGGATGCACACACACCTGTGTGTGTGTGTGTAAAAATTGTCGTATTTCAATAATGGTCAAACTCGAAAAAGACACCTCACCTATCATCTTATAATTATTTTTCTCCTCCAATATTTTAAACTCTTGAAATCTCTCCCGCTATCCCTCTCTCCACGCAACACAACCAACACATTGTCGTTTTATATATATAATAATGTGATGCCTCATTTATACATGTGAATGACGATGATAACAATTACGTCTTAATTAGCTAAAAATAATGGTGTCTATAGCTAATATGGCATCCACTTTTCCTATCCATTAATTTAGCAATTATTTAGCACACCTTGACATTGTCATTAGTTTAATATGAAAATCTGAATTAAACTGCATAGAAGTTAATGAGATTTAATCTGGTCATAGAAGTAAAATTTTCATATGTGTGTGTATTATGATATACTTCTTTCATCCAAAAATATAAAGTCTATTTTTTAATAAAGTTAGATGTTAAAAATATAAGGTATTTTTAATTTTTCAGTATATAATTAATAATTTTTTTTAAAAAATATTTGTAATAAATAAATCAGTTCTCTTTTAAATAAAATACCTTATTAAATAAGGATAAACTTGAAAAAAATAGTATTGATTTAAGGACAATTAACTAACTAAATTATTGGGTGTATAATTTTATTAAAAATGTCTTATATTCTTGAATGAAAGAAATTAACTCTTATCCCAGCCAAAAGAACGGCACATGCATGGAATATGAGACACCCAACAGTAGCTAGGCAAAGCAAACTACAAATATTCTCTTTATTGAAAGGAAATGCAGATTACTGATTTATCAACACAGGGAAAGAAAGGAAATTACGAAAAGCCATACAGGACTAACCAAAACAGATCTGTAAGTGTGCAAGAGGGTATGATGTGAGAGAATGTTTATTATGAGAGCAAGGTTGAGATGGCACTAGCTAGCTGGCTAGTAGTATATATGTTTATTGCAGAATTGCATCACTGGATAGAGCAAGAATCAGGACATGAATCATAAACGACACGGTAACAATAAGGGTCATAGGGTCGCTTAACGCAGCAGGAGGGACATGAGATCCAAGGAGGACACTGACCATAACACGTAGGTTGTGGTGGTCGAACACAGATAGAAGAAGCACACTGACCACTACACTTGTAGCTCCCACATCTGACGCAGGCCTTGCAGTCCCCATGGCACTTCAAGGCTTCGCATCTCGTGCATGGCTTGCAATCACCATGGCACTTTGAGCTTTGGCATCTTGAGCAGGGCCCACACTGCCCTGAACATTTGTGGCAAGGATTATTATAGCAGGCAGGTACAATACAAACTGTACAGCTTCGGACTTTGTCCTTGTCCTTGTCCTTGTCTTTGTCTTTCTGATCTTTGCCTTTGCCTTTGCCGTCTTGAGGCTTAGGTGGCTTGTCTTCTTCCACCGTTAGAACAGTGACGCCCCTGAACTTCTTCTTTAGCATCCTGCCCAGGCAAACCGTGTCCACATCTTCACCCTTCACCACCACTCGATCTTTCTCGTTCCCTTCTATCGCCACTGAACTCACGCCTGCATAAACATAATCACTTCCATGTTCGTAACCCTTCATTTAGATAAGAAGAAAAATAAAGAGGAAGGAAAACTAGAAGGTAAAACTTTTAAGAAGGGCTGAAGGTCATTTTTACCCTCGAACTTTTCACATAGGACTTGCAGGTGGTGGTTTGGGGTCATTTTTATCCTTGAAAACGGTTAAACTTCGGCACCTGCTTTTATCACCGTTCATATGCCCTATTTACAACCATTATCAATTTATGTAGACAAGTTTTGTTGACATTTTTTGAATCACAGGGCATCAAAGTGAACTCGTTTCAGTAACAAAAAATGACCTTTAATCATTTTAAAAATAGTAAAAAAAAAATGTTTGCCATTTTGAAAAATTTCTCCTCCATTTTTTCTTCTTGCTTTTTTTTCTATTCAAACTAAGCCAGTTCTATCTAAATTGTGTGTGTAAACTATGATATATATATATATATATATATTTTCTTCTTGCTTTTTTTCTATTCAAACTAAGCCAGTTCTATCTAAATTGTGTGTGTAAACTATGATATATATATATATATATATATTTATGCGGTACAAGCACATGTATATATGTGTAATTTACCTTTTACGGAGGAAGCTATCTTCAGTGCCTTGTTTCTGCAACTCTCGCATTCCATGTTGACCTTTATTGTAAGCTTTTGCTGCATCCATATATGTGTGGCCAGTTCAAGTACTAGTAACTAAGGTAATTGCTTCTTATAATTATGTATAACAGAAATTAAAAGGAACTAATTTCAAGAAACTGGTCAGCACAGGAAGTGATGAAATAGATTATAGATAGATCTTACCTTCATGATGGCTTTTGGAAACAAATAATGGCCGATCGCGTTGTTGGGAAAACTGAATTGGTAACATATAATACCAAGTCGTTCTTCGTCTCGTTCTTTTGTGCCTGTGGGATGTGTATTATATTTATGGATGTATTATGCACCACGACAATCAGGGATATATATGCAATCAGAAAACAAAATTAGGGAGAAGATAAAAGTTATAAATATTCATAATTATTAAAATACTCCATCCGTCTAAAATTATAAGATATTTTTAGAGAAAATTTGACATCTTAAAATATAAAATACTTTGACAAAAAATAAAGTTTCATTAATGATATTTTTTCAATATTTTTCTTCTTATTATATTCTCTCTTTAATATTTCTTCCTAAATGAAGGGTTAAATGAATAACATTTTTAAAAGTTTATAGTTTTATTTTTTTAAAAAAAATTTGTAAAATGTACTTTATAATCTGTATTGATATATGTAATTTTATTTAAATATATATTATAATTTGAAACAAAATGAGTATTATTTTAAAATTTTATTAGATTGATATAATAGCATGATTTACAAAAGTTGAAAAATAATATTACATTGAACTGCACCTGTGAAATATATAAAAATTTATACACACAACAAAAGTTCAAAAATTACTATAATTTTGTAATACTTTTTTGTATTCATTTTCTAATATATACAACAAAATTATTTTTGTATTTATTAGAAAAGTACATGGTTAAAAATAGGAAAGAAATAGATTTTATAAAAGGACGAGAAAAATATTATTAGTCATTATTAAATTTTTGCGATAGTTTTTTTAGAATGAATAAGGGGGAATGGTTTACGCATAATCTATGTGGTGGTGGTGAATGGAGTCTGAATTTTAGGGTGACAGTGTTGTTTTTATGGTTTTGGAGAAATAAAATGTTTGATGCTGATTTTTAAGTCTGAGAAAATTTCTGAGGTGTCAATTGTACAGTATACAGTAAATTTATATTAGCTTGATTGGGAGAGGAGTTGGTGAGGGGGAGACGGATATGGTGTGGGATTAAGTGGTTTCCACCGGCAAGAAGTTGGGTTAAATTGAATGTAGATGGGGCTGTAAGAGGTCAAAGGGTATTGTAGGTTGTAGTGGTTTGATTAGGAATGAGGATGGCAGATGGTTAGGTGGTTTTGTGAATAAGGTTGATATTTGCACAGCTTTTGAGGTAGAGATTTGGAGGTTTGGTCAGGTTTTAAATTGGCACAAACACTCAATTTTCAAAAGCTTATTGTGGAGACTGGTTTGATGACGGTAACTAGTATGCTTTATAAGTTATTTGATGGTAATGAGACTGATAATAGAATTTTCTCTAACGTATTAAGGGTTAGAGACCCCAGTTGGGAGGTGAGAATTGTACATACTTATAGGGAGGGAAATTGTTATGCGGATTACTTAACTGGTTTAAAGCTTGAGGAAAGAAGGGGGATTGTCTTTTTTACGGGATCCTCCGAGATAATTACTGGATTTATTGTACATAGATCAAATGGGCATGTTTAAGCCTAGGCTGGTCAATATGAAATAAAAGGTTGGGCATTTACCCCGTAGTTTACCAAAAAAAAAAAAAATATTATGAGTATTTAAATACCGTGCTTTTGGTTCTAGAATTCTATCAACTGCTGGTGCCATCCAAACTTGCTTGGGAAGCAGCTGACATGTGGCTTAATGGTTTTATATTTTGGCTGAAATTATAATGTGCTTTTTATTCTAAGATACCAACGTTTTGGTGTTTTTATTTATATGTTTTCTCAATTGTTTTCATAAATTTTAGGCAGCAATTAATATTTTTAAAAAATTTCTTAAAAAAGATATTTTTTTCAAAAAAAATTAATTAAGAGATATATATATATATATATATATATGAGGGAGAGGGAAGACTATTTAATAATGAACGATAGCAATTTTAAAATCATCAACTAATTTTTAAGTTTATTTAAAGTTAATAAATTTCATATGTAAAAAACCACCGAGATGATGTTAATCTGTTTTTCATAAGTATAATGCATAGGCTCCATGAACGATGAACAAAACCTCCTCCAAAGTATGTAGAGCAAATGAGGGACCTTTCCAAACTACTTCTTTCAGACTAAAATATAGGGTGTCAGTAATTAATTTATGATTTTTAAAAAATATTAGTTGAAATTTTAATTTCTTAAAAAAATTATATTGTTTTAATTTCACCTTCATTAAATACCCTGTATGAATGCTTTGACAATGATAATTAAGTGTGTGTATAATTTTCAATTTACATTTGGCAAAAGCATATTTGAAGGATCCATCTATTTGTTGGATTTGATAAAAATATATTTTAAATGTAGTTTGAATGAGCTTTTGAGAGTTAACCAAATGGCCTCTAAAATTTTAATGCATCATCTTTTAAAAAAGCAATAAATAAAGTAAAGTTATAATTGAAAAAAAAAACAATTGTGAAAGTCATCCAATATTTTAGATTTTAGACTAAATAAAATTTGTAAAATATGTCTTATATTATGGCCAAGATCAGGGGTGGAAAGAGAGGGGACTAACAGGGGCCATAGTCCTCGTAACTTTTTAATTTTTTTAGTAAAATATAGGGTTATATATTTTTGACTCCCCTAAATTAACACATTATAAAAGTTATAAAATACTAGAAAAATTTTTTATTTTAATTTTATATATAGTATTTTACATATTTATAGAGCAACTATTTTAATGGCTTAAAGATAGAGTTGTCATGAGATCTACTTATTTTTAACAAGATAATACTATACACGCTCTTAATATATTGATGTTATTTTATTTTACTTTTATTTTATATTTAATGAAAGAAATTGTGAGAATTATTATTAACATACTTTGTTAACTATTGCAACAAAAATATCAAATATATTAAATGCTATATACTTGATATCTATTATAAAATCATTCATCAAAAAGTTAAGAGATTTGGTGAAGATGTTCTTCTAAAAAAATTACTTTCTTTAAAATAATCAAGCTATTAAAATTTATTATATGAATAGTTTTTACTCTAATATAATTTGATCTCATTGACATAAAGTTTTTATGACAATTGAGCATTATTAATGTGTTGAAATATTTGTTCACCACAATTATCAATTGAAAAAATTAGATAGTAAATTCAATAAGTAAGTAATATAATTTATTACATTGAACAGAACTTTAAATTTTAATGATGTATTTAAATCATTTAATGCTCATAGGGATGATATTATTTTCACCAATTTAATGATAATTTATATTGAGAAAAAATTGCTAAAACATTTATTGTAGACATAATAATTAATAATTTTTATATAATAAAAAATTAATTAGCAAAATTTTATATATATATATATATATATTGTTATACATGTGTAAAATTAAATATAAATATATATGTTGAAATATTTATATCATATTGTGATATATATATATATATATTTAATTTTTTTAATTATTATATATATTTTATCATCTTAATCACCTTAATAAAAATTTGTAGTTCTGCCCTTGGCCAAGATAGAAGTATATCTTGACACAGGCATAAGCATATAATTATTTATATGTAAAGCTGGTCGGTCGCCCCTAAATTCAAAACCCGATTCCGCCCTTGAAGGCAAATGGCAGGCATAATGGTTTCGGTAGGACTAATATTATGTTATCATGTAATGGTAATATTCTCAAGCGTCCGTTTGGATGATATAATCAGATAATGGCTTTTGAAACAAATTACGTGCTAAAAATTAGATGTCTATGAAATTTGAGGTAAATTGTAGTCCGAATTTATGGGACACTTTTGCTGATAATTCAGTGTTTCTAGATATAAGACACTTAAATAAAAATAATATTTTATTAATTATACTTGTTATAATATTGTTATTTCCTTCTCATTATATTTTCTCTCTCAATTTAATGTTTTGCAAATATAAATTTATATTAAGTAAAGGACATTTTTAAAAATTTATATTTGTGCTTTAAAACAATAAAATTGGTAAAGTATATTTAATTATAAACTTTATTGATATGTGTAATTTTTTCACAAAGAAACTAGAATGAGGGGAGAACTATAATTATGATTTATGAATATTCATTATAAGATTTTTTTTTTTTAAAACAAAAGTTTTGATGAGTTGGATTCAAGGGCTTATCAAAGTCAAAACATGCCTTTAAATTCAGTTAAAGAGTACTTATAAATTACGCACTAACAAAGTTCTCATATCAAGATTTGATCCTATAATTTTATGAATTAAAAGTTAAATTTTTACTAACTTAATCAACCTTTATTGATATTTATTTTAAGATTTTATACTTAAGGTGGATGGTTGTATCTCATGCTATCACAATGCTTGTGAATTTAAAAGTACATATCTCATATTAACAGGCTTGCCCATTTAGTAGAATAAAATTTTAATCATGAGAAACTATATTATTATTTTTGATAATATTTTTAGAGAAGGGAATAGATACGTGAGTTGGACTATTCTTCATGCATCAAATAACAATCTAGTCACTGCAATTTTTGTAAATTTGCCTTTAGATTGGAGAAGCTTTATATACTCTAACATAAACTAATTTTATCTATGCATGATTTTCGTGGCCTTGTATTATAAAGAAAAAAAATAAAAATTCATGGATTCTAGCTGGCTTTTCAATTTGAAAAGTCAAGATAAAAAAAGTATTATTCCCTAACAACTTAACTAACCCCTTTGAACTAAAAGATAAACGTACCGTACACGAGGTCCTAGGGTTCAAATTATACTAATATAATCATCAATATTAATATAATGTGAAATATAAAATATATTTAAACAATATAAAAAAATAAACAAAATAAAACGGGGATCTATATATCCAAATTAATTCCCACCATTTACTGTTTTTTAATATGTCAAGCTTGGCTACTTCAGTGGCCATAGTGGACACAAAAAGACTTATAAGCTAATTGTAAAATTTAGTCAATGCATAATTGAATGACAATAATGAAGGGATTCCAAATCAATGGGATAATTCCAAATAAACTTGTGTTTCATCTACTTGTCCCCATATAGAAGGAATCAGAGTGTAGTATGTTACTGTATTATATTTTCTGTCATGTCCTTCAGATGAGACCCACCAACTTCCCTGTGCGGACACGTACGGGTGTATGTATGTATGTATCCAATTCTAAAAATGCCTACTTGCGTAAATAAATATCAGGTTATAAAACATAAAATTATGATACGTCAGCTGGTTTTGGTAATCAATGACAAATTCCCAACCTAGGCAATCTAATTAATAACAAGAATTTATCGGTTGTTTGATTCGTTTTATATTTTTATCTTCTTCAAACAATTCTTAAACTAATTTTTCAGAATAAGTTTTAGAAATGAAAAATAAAAAAATCTGTTTAAATCATTTAAAGTGGTG
Organism: Prosopis cineraria; assembly: GCF_029017545.1. NCBI lineage: Eukaryota > Viridiplantae > Streptophyta > Magnoliopsida > Fabales > Fabaceae > Prosopis > Prosopis cineraria. Next base: position 23,714,015 of record NW_026555332.1, on the reverse strand, counting down.
AAATAAAGGGTGAGAGAATTAGTTGTTTTATTAACATAATTGTCCTTAATAAACACATAATATATTTTTCCATTTCTTTAGTTTTGCAAAATAAAAAATAAGGTAAATAAGTAAATTACCTCCTGAATTTTAGGTCCAATAATACCATAAAACCTGAGTCTGTTTATTGTACAAGTTGTTTTTTTCACTTTTAAAAATGATGCAATTTAATTTCTACTATTAATAAAAATTAACTTTGATTGTAAGTTGACCAGAAATAACATAAAAAATTACATAAAAGGACAAAAAAAATTTAGTCATTTTCTATAATTTTTTAGATCATTCTATATAATTTTTGGATCCTTGATTATAACTTTTTTTAATCATTTTCTGTTATTTTTGAGGTCACTATAATTTTTTTGATCAACTAACGATTAAAGTTAACTTTTATTAATGACAAAGGTTAGATTGCACCATTTTCAAAAGATGAGAAAATAATTTACACGACAAACGAGTTCAAGGACTATGATATTACTTGACCTAAAATTTATGTGGTCATTTTCTTATTTATCCTACAAAATAACCAAAAAAATAAAAAAATGTTTTATTTTTAATTTTTTCACAATAATGTTTAAATTTTTTGTTCCTAGAATCCATAGTAGAAAATGCATTATCAACATGATTTAATATTTAGAGAAAATAACACTTGAGGACCCTATAAGATAATTAATTATATATATTGAAATTACAAATTCTAGACATTTCACATATGGATCAAATGACTTAAGGGAAATTAAAATTTTTCTGTGTTGGCCAAAATGCTCAGATTTATTTTTCTTACCTCAGTTTTGATGTTTTTTAGTACCTATCTTTTTACATTGCATCCCGAATAACACATTGCTTTTTAAAAAATAAAAATATATTAAATATTAATTAATTATTTAAATTTTAGATTATTTTTTACTAAGTGACTATATATTTGAATGCATTATTATAAACATTTTATTAAAATAATTAGAATATTTATATTGTTATATCTTTATTATTTTTAATTAATAAAATAGTTTAAAATAATATTCAAAATGTATTTTAATCTTCATTTTTAAAATTTAAGATTCACCCTTCATTTAAAAAATTTGAGTATTTTATAATCGTAAAGTATTCCAAAGAGAATAAAAATACAATTAATTTTAAAATCAAAATCAATTTTTAATTGACAATTAAGATATTTAGATTGGCTCTAATAAACCCGAAACCTAAGAGTATGATAACCAAATTAGGTTAGATGAGATCTTTTGAAAAATTGAATTTCAAGCTCGGATCAGCCTATAAACTGTGGATTAATAATCTCGTTAGTTTCTTGCAAATGGAGTAATATTTACAACGACCAAATGTTCTATCAAAATCTTTAGAGAAAAGTTCATAATTTCACAAGCTGGGTGACTTTCAACTGCGAGTACTCCTCGTGCAATTGATCACTCACGGCCTCTTGAAATAGCCTTCCTCTAATTACATTGAAAATTATTTAAATTTCAAATTTCAGGAGCCTCGGATCATGTAATTAGTATTCATAGTGTCCTTAAAATGTCATTAGACCAAATAAGTTCTCCAAAAATTAAAAAAGCATACAATGCGTTCCCCAGCCCCCAAGGGGGGTAAGTAAATTCTTTACAAATATTATCAAACTCTGTGAACGTGATACATGGAAATTAGAAATATAAGGATAGTTTGGGTATTTAGTATATTCTTTATAAATAGGCGTAGTGGATTATTATGAATGAAATTAATCTCTCGCTTACTCTCTGTTCTTCTTTTGCCTCTCCTCTTTCTCCTTTTTTCTTTTCTATCTCTATCAAAGGTATCAGAGCCTTCTCTTTGGCCATGGAGGAGCCATCAGAGATTCGATCCTCCGATCATAGAGGTAGCACTGCCTTGATTTTAAGCAATCTATGTCTCACATTTCACAACAGATGAATGAAATTTCGACTAAGCTCACTCTACTTGTCAACTAGCGCTTGTACCCTCCTTCGATAATGACGACATCTGCGTCTAGTACCACCATTCCTCCTCAACCTTCAGTCACCAAAAAAACGATCCTCACAGTAGTCATAGAGTTAGGACAACTGAAGCACGTCTCATCTGTGACTGAGTACACACAGCAATTCTAAGAAATCTTACCGTATGCATACCTTCCAAAGTCCATCGCCATCAAGGTCTTCAACAAACTTCAGCCTGAACTCCAGAGATTTGTCCAAGGCTTCAATCCAAATAGTTTAGCTAGCGCCATATATATGGCGGATTTTCACGAGAAGTATAGCCAAAAGGGAAGCAAGACATGGAGAATGATGGTTTAACAAATGTAACTAACCTCGATAATGACTTTGATGAAGATGAAAAAGACGAACACAGAAGTGTAGAGAAGGAGTTCACGATTTAAGAAGCTACCGATCAAAAATTTAAACAACCAGAGCCGGCAAAGTCTACATGAATAGAAGATGCGACAATAATGGAAAACTCGGTGCTTGAGGAATGTGATTTTGTCAAGAAAGATGTGCATTCAACAACACTTATTAGCTCCCTAAATCAAGAACCAGGACAGTGTCTGGTATTAACGAGCCCATCTACACTCATCAACTCAAAGTAGTTGGAGCAGCCGATGCCTTAGACCTACTTAACAAGAGATTTTTGCACTATGCTTCCATCTTCAATTTTTAGGCCTTCTCTTCTTAGTATTCCAGTCGGTTTTTCACTACTTGCTATTATGCGCCTTACACAAGATAAGCAATCATCATCATCCAATTTCCAAAATAGAGCACAAAGATTCCTCAATGATTCCAATGGCAACGTTGGAGTCTCCCTTCCGTATCGAAAACTCAACACCTACAGTTGAGTTCTCAAACAATTCAACACCAGTGGCAAGATACTTTAGATTTCCTTCGAAAAATCTCATCAAACTCATGTTGTTGGTCCTTTGTTGTGTCTCCGTCATCGATGGAGTTCTAACCATTATACCGCAAAAGAATTCTTGATCAGACGTCGAAGGCGATAGAGAGCAAAACTGGGTAGAAATGTTGTTTTTGGTGTCGAGTCAAGCTCACCAGTAGTCACGCCTCCAAGATCTTCCCTTCTTAGGTTCAACGGCGCCACAATGTTCATCGTCCTGAGTGCATCTCCAGAATCTTCCACTCGCTATCGCCGCTCGATTGGGTTTACTACCTCTCCAAAACTTCTTGGGTCGGGTAGGGCTGTTGAAGACATTGGGTCCAGTGGTGTTCCCAAAGAGAATACAGAATTTGAGTTTTTTGGATTTTCTCTTGGGTCCGAGATCTCTCGGCAGAGTAACATGAACAGGCCGAATGTACAGGGTCATCAAAGCAGTGTGGATGTTTGGGGAAACGGGTCTTGGATCTCTAATTTAGATACACATGCAAGCTTCGCGAGTTTGGATGTTGCGGGTCGTGGATTTTCTTTCAAGTTTCTGGAATCTTCTCTAGCGGGGAGGACGTGCATCTACTCTGCGTTTCCACGATCAGGTTGCTCAATGCTGCTACTGCCAAGTGTATTCCAGATTTCCTCCAATTGTTCCCCACGTGACAGCAAGGGTAATGAAAAAGCATTTAATTTACGTTGGGTGGCTGAAGGCAACGAAATTCGGCCTTCCCAAAATGATCCAATAGTGCAAATATCTTTGACTAGTAATTGGAAGCTTGACGTGAGCCTCTGGACAAGCATGCTTCAGTGCCAATATATGGGACCCGTTGTTTCAAGTATGATTCAAATGCAATTATGGGTATTTTTACAACATTTTAAAGTGGGGTTAACCTATAATCAAGAGGAGCTTTGTGAAGTTGGGCTGAAAATGGGCTTATGGTGGGCGACGTATGGACCTATTATACAATTATGGATCCTCTACTCATTGGTTTTTAGCATCAACAATTTTATATGGAGGGGGTCAATGGACTTCTATATTAAAAGAAAACTGCAGAAAATCTAAGCTTTTGATGTTCATTAATTTTGTTTTTCAATTTTTTTTTTCCTCCAAGCTATAGTAACTTCAGGTCTAGTTTACCAACCAAGACAAAAAATCCTATTTTAAATATATGTTTGATTTTCTGTTTTTGTATTGATCCTTGAGGTCAAGGATCTCTTTTAAGGGGGAGTATATTAATAAATGGGAATTAGAAATATAAGTGTAGTTTGGGTATTTAATAAATTCTCTATAAATAGCCTTTTAAGTTGTAATGAGTTATTATGAATAGAATTAATCACTCTTTTTCTCTGTTCTTCTTCTGCCTCTCCTCTTTCTCCCTCTTTCTCTTCTACTCTATCAGAACGTCTAACTATCATTTCTCTCTGGTACGACCAACGGCCAACTTCCCCACGGCATTGAGTAAGAATTATTGCACAAAAAATAATAATAATAATAATAGACTACTTTTTTATTTAATTGTACAAAAACCATTTTTATCCGTTAAAAAAATTTTTAATTCTATTTTATTTAGCATATCAAATAATAAATTTCTAGACTTTGGAAACATTACTTCCTAGTTACCATTCCAACCAAAGCCCCCATCTAGGTTAAAAAAAAAGACAAGATCCCAATAATAGATAGTCGACATATGAAAGCCATGGGAGATTATTTGGGATTGGGACATCAAATTGACAATAAAATAGAACTTGTGATGCAGCACTAAGGAAATCGTGTAGAACTTCACTAAAAGGACAACTGAATAGGCTAAGGCTGGACCATTTACACACGACCCGAGGATTACCTTCTAATGCTCTGACACTGTTGAGAACACTTAATGCTCTGTTTTAACTCTCACATCTCCGTTAGGTAATGCACTTTGTGCCTGTGCAAGACGTTTCGTCTCCTGCATAAAACCAACATGCTTCAGATTGATGCCAACACAACACATTAATACCTTGTTTCTTGTAGTCGTAATTATTGCTAGGCACATTTTAGTAATTTAAATTTCTAACTACCCATTTTGCCAATTGAATTAATCATCCCACGCTTTGTATTTGCTCATATACAAAAATAGGCTTAAGTAACTTCTAGTTCCTCTAGTTCTATATTAACTTTTTAAGAGAAACAATATTGAACAAGTAAACACATGCAATACCTGTATTGGAAAACTTCATATCATGATCAGACAGAAATATAGAGTATATTTCATGGAGCTAAATAGTAAATCCATGGTATAAAGTCCAAGGCATGCAGATTCAAGGCAGTAAACGTGGAAAGGAAATGAAAAGCAGAATACAAACAAAGATATGAAATACAGTAAAATACTAGTGGCATGCACAAAGCACTATTAATATGAAATTATAAATGCCCCAAGGAATATAGCCCTAAACTCATTACAGATAAAAGCCCCGGAGTTCACCATTTTGGAACCTACAATTACATGATTGTCATCCGTTTCACCCCTTCTTAATATCTAAATACTCTACTGGTCCAGAGCTGAAGAAATTTGTTACCAATTCCCAAGCTAGATGAAGCTCATTTGTGACAATCAAAGCTATCCTACTCATAGCCTCCAACTTTACTTTCCCCAATGATGTTAATATGAAGATTGATTGCACTTCCTCAAGAAAATAAGAAAAGTTTGCCTAATTGAATTATTACGAGTTTTATCAACTCAAACGATCAATTGGTAAATAACTGCACCAAATCCTTCAGAGAGATATCAATTAGGGCTTGTTTGGTTCACCGGAAATAAGATCTAGGAAAAGGAAATGGAAAAGGAATCAATACATTCCTTTGAATTGTTGGTATGAACCTTAATGCTTTGGGAATTGAAATTCAGGGAAGAGAATAGAAATTTGGCTCCCACCTCAGAACCAAGGAAAATCATATTTTCCTAGGAAATTAATTTTGTCGACCAAAATACCCTCTGATTTCTCAGAATTCCAAGCTTTTCTCCATCATATCACAATCGCCTTTTGAGTCTCAACATACCTTCAAGTTTCTTCAAAGAAGCTTCTTCATCAGCGGCCATCTCCGATCAATGTCTCACCTTCACTAGCTTCAAATATGACAAGGCTCCATTGTTTGCTTGGTTTCATATCTGCTCCATCCAAGTTTTTCCCTCGTCCTCCATCATCAAAGCTTCTCCCTCCCTCTCAGTGAAAGCTTATCCCCATCCTTTGTTGTCCTGTGTTTAGCTAATACTGAATCAACAGATTTATTAATTTCGTTCTTCCTCTATCACAGATATAGGTTCTGATGTTCTTCCTCTTCTCCCTTGATCATATTGACCCTGAAACCTTGATTTTTTTTTCCCCTACAAATGAAGATTGATGAAGGAGATGAGATGAAGATTGGTGAGATGGTTGCAAGTGTTGCCTAAGATGAAGATCCATGATTTGTCCTCCACCTTGATTTGTTGTGGAAGATGCCAATGAGAAGGATGAAGGGGGAGATGAAATTTATTAATTTATTTTATTTTTAGTGAGAGTAACAGGTGATGCCTTGATTTATTAATTTATTTTTTATAAGGGTATTATTGTATTTTAATATTTTTGGGTAGCAGGATTTCATTTAAATTTTCCTATGTACTAAACTATACTTTTAAACCCAATTTATTTTCCTTTTCCAAATCCACATCCATTTCTAATTCCATTTCCAATTCTATTTCTGTCAAAATGCTTCTAGTGAACCAAACAGGCCCTTAAACAAACTGCAAGGAACAGGCAAGCAGTATCTTGTGCCGCTTGCAAGTGAGGTGCAGAGAATCTGTTTTAAATGAGAACAAGTAGCAGAATTAATTGTAAATTTAGCCTAATCTGTATTTTTTTTATATCAATAAGTTGTATATTATTTATTGCTCCATAGTTTATTTAACACATTTTACAGTCTTTTCCCTATCATGAATAAAGCACATAGAGCAAATTATCTTAGGCTTACCAAAGTAAACTCTCTTTCAGTCTCTACTATTATCCTGCGAATTTCAAGTTTTATTGTTATCACAAGATTCTTTTAATTTAGCTGATAGTGAAGTCAAAGGATGGGTAGGGACCAGCTCATTTCAGCAGACCCGGTATACATAAATCCCCAGAAATCAGCGTTGTTTGAAAATTCAAGGCCACTTAAAGTTAGTTTCACAGTGAGAACTCAAGTAGTCAAATCAATGGTAAGATATACCTCAACCACCCCATCATCCCTTCTTTTCCCTATTTCCTCAAATTAAGGGACTAATTTGTGATGGTATAACAAGTGATCAAGCTTAGGGAACAAACTCAGAAAGTCATGTTTTGTTCCACAATTGAAAATATGAAGGGGCCAAGGTAAAAAAAAAAATATACTTACAGCAGCAGTAGTTGCACGACTCTCTCTATAAGCTTCGACCTCGTTGGGGAAGTTTTGCTCCAATTCTTCCAGAAGATGCTTGCGTAAACTCTGCTCGCAACATAATAGCCAAGTTGGACTAAAGAAACTTATAAATGATGGCATGAAATGTAAAATGAAAGACATCCAAATCCATAGATATTAAGAATTAAATTCAACCTTCAAAGCATCAGATTTTCCTTTGGTGATTTGATTTTTCGCAATGCAATTCATTATCACATCCTTTGTAAATTCATCTGGATTCTTGCCATCATCAATTAAACTAAACCCAGCAGCAAAGTAACAAACAAGGTTAAACAGTAAAAAGCTTATACAAGGATGTAAATAAACTAAGGAAGAACATTCAAAGGCAAAGAACTCACTTGACAACCTCCATAGGAACCTGAATGTTGCACTTCCCAGCCATTTTGACCATATTGTCAAGCTCCAAAACAAGACCATTTCTTGAAATTAAAGTAAAATATGATCAATATAACTTCTTTCAACCATAGTAAAAAAAAAAAAAGGAAATAAGAAAACGGGCATTAGAAGAAAAAGATGGAAGAGAAGTACATGCGTTGGAGGAGAGGCATTTGAAAGGCAGGATTGTAGGTAGAGACAGTAAGGTTAAGCTGATGAATGAGGCCCAAGGTTTTTTGAATGGAGTTGATAATCTGGTTTAGCTTCTGCATGGAATCATCAGCTGCTGATGCAGGAGACGATGTATCTTTTGTTTGAGGGACCAGCATCCCATTGCCACCACTTCCACCATTCCCTCCTGTAGTTACAGTACTCTGGGATGACTCCATTTGTGTATTGTCTAAAAAACCTCTGAAAAAGCATCGAAAATTGTGTATTCAAAAATAAACAATCATGACAACAAACTGTGCTGAAATTTTTAATTAACATAAGGAAATAATGAAAACATAAAGCTTTGTACTCTTGTACACCTAGAGACACAGTGGTATCACCCTTATTTTACGGCAAAATAAATCCATATAAACGATAATTCTTCAAGAGGAAGAGAATTGCTAAAACTAATGTTAATGAAGACAGAAGAATAATAAAGAGTTACTAGTAATTATTTGTTACATAAGAGGTGAAGATAAGGATAGAAACAGAAACTGATATTTCAATTACTTGTTTGCTATCTTAAATAGCATTGGTTATCAACTGAATTCTCATTTCTTAGGCTTTAATGGTTATTCCTTTGATAGGATTGGGATGTAGTATTTTTTTAAAGTTTATTAGGAGTTATCTCTTGGGCTTTATACAAAGCCCTGAGAAGTACAATTAAGAGAATATGACCTTTGATTTGGCAATAAAGTATTTTTGAATGCTCAACAACTTTCCTCCTCTTATCCCCCCCCCACCAAATTGTCCTCCATCTCCCTCCTTCTCCTTCTCACTCTCTCCTTCCTTCCTCTAATGTCCTACATCAAATGAAAGATGGTTAATGATAGTTAGCATCTAGAACTGTTTAATAATGACAAGCTCCCAACTCTAGATAATGACTACTCACATGAGGAGAAAGATGATCATGTCCTGAAATCACAATAGCAGCAAGCCACAACCAAAATACTATTCAGCATTGAAACTTGTACGTACGTTGAAAACAAGTGACTCCAATAAGAAAAGCAATCAAACTACTTCCATTTCAGGATATCCTTTGCGAGCCATAATTGGTTTGATTTTCACGGTCTGCATGTATCTAATCTGTATACCATTTCTTATTCTCTCGTGTACTTTTTCACTTAGCAAGCTGGCCTCTCCCACTGAGTGCAGCGCATCACAAACCAATCTATATGTATATTCTCTAGGCATTGAGCCTCCATCAACCAACTCAACAAGGAAATTACAAGCATCAACAACTTTTCCAACTTCACACAAAGCGTGAATGATAGGGGTATAAGAACTGGAAGTGGGCACTCCATGATTCAAATTCTGCATACACCGTAACATCTCAATAGCATTATCTATCTCATTTACAACACTATAATATCTAATGAAAGAATCATACGTAACTCGATTGGGGACACAACCTCTTTTCTTCATATCTTCAAATAATTCCAATGCTCTACCAATCCTATATGTTTTGCAACAACCATCAATCAAAGCATTATAGGTCACAACATCAGGAACAAAGCCCTTGAAGAGCATCAGGCGAAACAGATGGTTAGCTTCCCACAATCCCCTCCTAGTTGCCTTCCCGCTTCCAGTTTGCATGCTAAATTTGCAATAGGAACTTATTAATATAGTGTAAGTAAATGTATCAGGTGGGCATCTAAAGCCAGGAAGCTCCATCTGCTTCAACAAAAACCTTGCATTTTTGAAATACCTCACCCTGCAGAGAGCATATATCATAGTGTTGTAAGCATAGACATCTGGCTTACAGTGGTATTGCTTCATCCTATAGAATGTAACTAATGCTTCATTGACTAATCCCTCTTCTCCTAGTACTTTTATCAAACATGTAACAGTAGCTGTGGTAACCAACCCATCACTCCTCCTTGACATCTCCTTCAAAAAATCCCAGAGAGCATTCAGTTTACTCCCTTTAGCCAATACACAAGCCATCTCCCTGCAAGTGGTCTCATTATGGGTAAATCCAAAATGGGTTTCGACCCAATAGTAGAACTCGATTGCTTTGCCCAATCCAAGCTTGACCATCTTGGGGTCTCTGTAAGCAGCAGGGCCAAGAACAAGCACATTCTTGCCAAGCTTATCTTCTTCCTCCTTGAGCTTGCGTTGTTTCAGAGGAGCACGATGCCGGAAACCTCCCTGACGGCCAATGGAGCGAGAGGATTGGAAAAGGTATATTGGAATAGACCTTAGCACTTCCAAAACCACATCAACCGTCCATAAAGAAGCAACGTTAGGATTGGCAGAAGCTGATGCAGCAGCTAAATGGGTATCAAAAGGACGATTTTGAATCACAATGACAAGGACCTGGTTCACGAGGTGTTTACGATACTGATGCATGGGATTTCCTGGCATCAAAAATTTCATTATCATGCAGCAATGAAGACCAAGTAATACCTAGCCTATATGGGAGAGAAAATGTCAGCTCTGAAGGCAAGGAAAACAAGATCACAAACCATGCAATCAAAATCAAGATAACAATGGAAAGGGATTATATAGTCAGCCTACACAGGTTTAATAGCTAAAATTTTCACACAGAGGGAAGAATTTCAGGGTCGTAATTGTCAACTTCACAGGACTAAATAAAGTAGAAGATTGTAGCAAGCTGCTTGTGAATGAGTGATGCCAACTTCATGATCTTCAACATTAGAGCTGGGGATACAGGCTACGGGCGCGCAGCTGGCCGTTGCTTGGCGGGTTGGGTGCAAGCCAGACCGCCAAATATAAGGGCTGGGAAATCCCAGCCCAGCCTGTACAATGGCAGGCTGGCGGGAGCGCAGGCCAGCCGCGAAATGCACCCCTGTTCTGTTTTTTCTTTTTTCTCAACACCATGTTCAAAATTGATAACATTAGAAGTTTCTTTCTCCATCATCAGTATTAGCAGCAGCAAAACTTGCATTTTCTAACTCATCATCATCAGTTCCAGATTCTAGTAAGTAGTAAAAGAGTTCACTTCCAAGTGCCAACAGTCAGCTACCACAAATCAGAAATTGATATGGTCTTGCTATCTATTAACAACGATTCACTATTTGAAGCAAAAAAGAAAAAAAAAAACAAACAGAAAGAGAGAGAAGTGAGATACCCGTGACTAGAGCCGGACTGAGGTGAGGCGCGAGGAATGGATCGAGACTCGTGAGGAGCAGAGCAGAAAGTAGTCGAAAACGGAAGACCAGAGGGAGCGACCTACAGAGATCTGAATATGATTCAGAGTTCAGACTAGCAAGGAAGCAGGGAGGCAGGGACGAACGCGAGGCAAGAGAGAACGAAGGGTCCACGCCCTCGGGGGCACAGCGCTCGTTACTCGGAAGGGCACGAAATTACACGTCGCCGGTCAGGGACTCAACCGCTCGTCACTCGGAAGGTTTCCTTACTTTTTAACATAGAGGGGCTCAGGTTCATGAGTGAAATAAGACAGGCTCAGACAGTCAGGTTAGGGGTTAAAAAATAAAAATAGAAATAAAGGGATTAGCCGCTTATCGAACCAGCCCGTTTTCACAAACGTGCCCATATCACTGCCCAGCCCGCCAAATTTGGCGCATTAGCCCGTTCGGTTAGGCCGTTTTCATGGGCTTTATACTCAACTAGTATGCGTCCCATCGCAAGGGATGTGAAATGATAAATAATAATTTAAATAAATAATAAAATAAAGTTAAATTATAAAATTATATTATTATAATTAAATTTTCTTTTAAATTAAAGTAATTGGTGTTTAAATTTAATTTTGGAAAAATAACAATAAAATTCCTTTAAATTATCTAAATGATATATTGGTCCCATGAAATGGTATAATTCTCCTAAAGTCCCAAGGGACGTTTATGTCATTAGAGAATTATAAAAAATGATACTTTTTTCCTTTATTCAAATTTAAAAAATAACATCATTTCCCTTATTTCCTCCATTTCATTCGTGCGCTATGCTCTGTCTCTTTATGCCCTTATGTGTCGCTGCAATTGTGTTTCCATCGTCGTCTTGCTGTCGTAGTGTTGCTATAGCCCAGCATTCGGCATTCTCATATACAATTTGCTTTACTTCTAGCAACTTCAACCTTCTCAGTGTTCCTGGTAATGGGTCTATCATCGTGGGTTTGTGGTTGTGTTTGTGTTCCCGATAGCGAGTCTAACAACTTCTCTCCCTCTCTCCCTAGTCGTACTTGATTTAGGTATTTATTCCTCCTCTCAGCTTCCATAAGAATGTGATTGTGGGTCTGAATCTGAGTTTTATGTGTCTGTAAAAGGCAGTACTGCTACTGCATCTTTATGTACAGTATAGATATTCAAAGGCATGTGTTTGTGAACATGATGAAGTCATTATTCTTGAAGCCTATACTCTCATCAAAGTCTAAATGTAGAATACAGAAAAACCTTTTTCATGCGATGAATTTGTTGTCTCCCTTACTTGAATTGGATTCTCTTGAAACCCTTCAAAATTCATGAGTACTGGAGGTGAATGGAAAAGGAATGTTTTTCTCCATTACAATGACTCTGTTTTCTTATTCAGAGTAGATATGTGATTCCCATAATTTCCACTCCTTCAGTTCTAGACTATTGAGTGTACGCCATAATGAAATTGGTTCACGTTGTGAATCAAATGCTAGTTGCAAGCATATTTGCTTTACCTATTTTACATTAACAAATGAAGAGATTGATTTATTTTAAAGTTTCAAACTTTTTTTAAGGTGCTCATTCTGATCAAATTCTTGCCTTTTATTGCATTTCCATTAGACTCAAGATGTTCAGATGTAGAGATAAGGTCAAATAAGAATATAATATGTTCTGAAATCATGTCTTTCGGTGATAAATAAAATTAGTGCAAAATAATAAGGAACTCTGATTTATGTTCTTGAAGCCTATATTCTCATCAGAGTCCAAATGCAGAATACAGAAAAATCTGTTTGGTTTCTAAACTATATGAAATTTTTTTTCTAAACACCATATGTAGACTTCAAGTTATTGGTAAAAGATCTTCATGTGAAAATGTGTCATGTGTAACATCCTGAATTTCTTAATCCCGTGATTAGTGGTTAATTGAAGTAAAGTGGTAATTTGTGTAGGATTAGAGATTTGGATGTTTACTTGATGATTCAGCTTGTTGGTGTGTTGTATGGATAGATAAGGGTGAGAGTAGTGCATTTTGAGTAGAAGTAAATACGTGTGGTAAGAATAAATCTCACTGTGCCACGTACCGTGGCTTATGCTACATGCACTGCATTGCATAGACCAAAAATTGCCTTCACAAATCATGAAATTTTAGAAATTTTAAAAAGGTAAAATTTGAAACACACGAAAGGAGAGGAGAGAAAGTGAAGGGTGTGCTAGGGCAAGTCATTTCTGAGTAGTGAAAGGTGCTTCTGATCGATTACTTGTCAGGTAAGCTACGTATAACTCTTATCTTCCATTCTACACAATTTTTTTTTTAAAATGAGTTGTAGGGAAATTAAATCGGTGAAATTTGAGGGGTTTGATTCTTTCCTAATAGTAATAAAAAGGATCTCGGAAGTTAAATTAGAGCTTTGCAATTGGTTTAAAGCTGAACGATACAGTTTTGAACCTATAGGCTCAATTTGACCTTAGAGAGAGAAGGAGTTTTAGGACAAAAATCTAATTTTTGTGAAATAAGATGAGTTGAGGTGATGTAAAGTATAATTGGTTAGTAATGGACCTAAAATGGATAAATGAAAAAGAATTTATGAATGAATATAGCCTTAAGTAGTAAAAAATAATTTTTTGGTCAAAATGGACTAAATAACTAAAATGTGCCAATTGTGTTCAGATTGACATATTAGACATGTGAGTAGAGAAAGGAAGCTTGAGATAAGCTATTGTAGTAGTTGAAATCCATGGGTAACTTTTCTAGTGATAGAAGGGTTGAGGTAATCTAATAACTTTCTTTGGTTGACTGTTTATTATAACTGTATGTTAATATGCTATGTACTGCATGAAATGGTTTTAAACTAAACATGTTTTATAGCATTGTGTGATTGTTGTGTGAAATGGCTTTTAGTTGAAATAAAGCTTTGAAATATGTGATTTCAAATGGAATGTATTATATATATATATATATATATATATGCTATGTTTGAAAAATGAGTAAAATGGTAAATGAGAACTGTAACATCCCAAAAATTTTCAGACTCGTATTTATTTTAAAAATAAAATAAAATATCTATAATCAAATTAAAATTTAAAATAATTTAATAGAGGTTCAGAGTTTGAATTTTTCTCATCAAAAGTTTAGTTTTATTTTATTTTTAACTATGAAAAAATTACCAAAGTTGACCCGGGCTTTTGTGCTATAATAAAAAAAATGTTGGGCCATTTCTTGTAATTTTTCTCAAAGTGTTAGATCAGTATTTTAAAGGAAAAACCGAACGCAGAAACACAGAAATGAAATAAGGAAAAGAACAAAGAGCGCACGAGAGAGAGAATGGATAAGAGAGTGAGAGAGGAAGGAAGAGATGGAGTTAGAGCTCGAATTTGGGAGGCTTTGCAACCATTGCAAGGTCGGCTACATGATAGGTAAACTCCCTACTTCAATCCTCTTCCCTTCCTCTTGATTTTCTTCAATTTTTGAAAGAGGGAATTTTTTGATTTTGATCCAAAAGACTTTATGCTTTTAAGCTTTAGTTTTCTTGGGTCCTTGGGAGGTTATTTTAAGTTTCTACATGATGCCCTAATGTTTTGAGCAGGTAATTGGATGAAAAATGGAGTTTTAGGGCAAAAGTCAAACCCCAAGAGGGTGGGTTTTGCTCCTCAATGATTTAAGTTTATTGATTTAGTTATAATTTTGCTATTTGAGCCCAATAAGATTTAAATTAAGGTTTGGCTTTTATTATAAGGGCTAATGGTGAAAGTTGGTGACACTAAGTGAAGGTTTTTAATTCATTAAAAATTATATAAATTGAAAATTAGCCTAGTGATGGCTAATAAATGATTTTGGTGGTTAAGTGATACTATGTGAATGGTCAGTTTAATATATGGTTCATTAGGATGGATTATGACTCATTGACCCAAGTTGTGTGGTATAAGTTATAGTCTTCATTAATGCTATTGGTCATGATAAGTGATATGGATCACTTATATGTCGTAGGAATTGTTGGTGGAACTTACTGAGAAGTTAAGGAACAAGCCAAGTCCTATTTTATACAAGAGAAACCTTTTTGATACCAAAGGGTTGAGGTAACAGGGGAATTTATATTTCTTATTGCTTTGTTTAGCTATTTTTGAGTAGATAATATTATCTAGCATGCATTACATGTTTTAAACTATTGAATGCAAATAAAATGTGCTTTGGAAGGGTTTATGGGGTATTGCTTTAATAATAATGCATCTATGTTTACTATCTATTTAATAATGATGTTACTTATAGAAATAAGATTATTAGCATGCATTGTGATCATAAAAAAATGAGGAGTTGCACTTAGGGAAGCACAATTAGGTTTGGTACCTTAGATAGGTTAAGAAACCACTTAAAGGATGAATTATGAGTATCATACTACCTTGAGTGTTGAAGTGGTCAATACTCAAAAAAGGTAGAAAAAAGGGTAGGAGGCATGATCTCGGTGGGAGTTCACCAATGGGAAGATATGGTCTTGTGATATTCTATGGCTCACTGTCAGTACTCAGTGTTGCCTTTCATATTGTGGGCTCAGTACACTAAAGTGGTTAGTGGATTGAGTATTCGACACCTCTCAGTGGGAGAGGGAATCTGGCATATGAAGTGTGAGGTTGAGTGCCTAGGCCAAGGTAGCCCTCACATAGAGAGTAAGTCAGGCTGGCTCTAGGAGGGAGTTAGTTTGAGAATGTGACTATGAAGTATAAGCAATATGTATTTGGAATTTGGCTTTATATGAGAACAAGTATGAGAAAATAGATTGAAATGTGAATATGCCCAAGTTTTGTGAGAGGGGCAGTTTATAGGTTAATTGTGTGTATGTGCATTATATTTTGTATATAACTGCTCAATCAGGTATACATTATCTATTTGGATATGGTCAAGGCCCTAAAAGTAACTAATGACATATGGTTTTGATTGGTGATGCCTTAGTGGTAAATTTTGACATAAAAAAGTCAAAATGCACTTAGTGTCTGAATTTTATACAAAGTATCAGATTGAAACAAAACTAATGTCATTAGTTATATTTTGAAATAAGTTACGTGTAGGAACTTGAATCACCCCAATCGAACATTGGATATGAAAACAGCGCACTTCCAAAGTTCGTATCAAAATCTAAAATTTGACAACAGATTCTGATATGTGCGTCGTGGCGCATGTATCAACAAAGGACAATATGCCGTGGCACATGGCATAAAGAGGCTACTGAAGTCTCTGTCAAATGTCGCGGTGCATGGGCCACTTTTTGTGTTAATTAAAAGGTTTTGAGTTGCTCTTTGATGTGTTTATATCTAATACTTCCACTGTGAATTATTTTAAATAACGTAAATGATTTCTATAAGAGATTTTCAAAAATTTTGTATTGGGATCCTAATGTTTTCAAAGAGATTTTATTTTAATTAGTAGATTGCATAGATGATTGTATGGTAATGTCATTGAGGGCATTACAGTTAACCGTTGTTGAAAGTATTTTTTTTTAAAATTAATTCTATTTCTACTTATATCTCCAATTTTTGTAAATAAAAATGTTCTATACAATTTATCGCTAACCAGCCAATCCCAGTACATATAAATAATTCAAATTTTAATATGAAATTTTATAGAAATTACACAAAACTCAAATGGTCTATAAAATTTTCCTAAAAACCTATCCAAACCTCACATATCATTTGTAAAGGATGTCGTTAACCTCTTCCTTGGAGAATGGACCCATAATGTCAAACATTTAAATTAAAGCATAAAATTACAATTAAAACATTAACTAACTAATTTAAATAACAATACAATTAGCTTATCAAAAATATAGTTATCACATTTGTAAATTCATTCATTCCTAATGTGATGATATTCAGCATGTGTCTCATCACACATACGTTACAAAAACTAATCTTTTGTGGTTGCCTATGACTCTGTATAAAATATATATATATATATATGTATATGAAAGCAATTGGCAATAAATATTAATAATTGAATAAGTTAATAAAGTGTTAGTTTTACTTATCTTTAGCTCTATCTATGTAGGATCTTTTAGTTCATGTGAATGCTTTTTCAAGACCATTGTTTGATATGTTTTCATTGCTCTATGATCAACATCATGAGATATAATATATACATAAAAATTGATAGTTTTTGTACAAGTACACTCACAAGTCTATCATCTTCTTTATATCCTTGTTTGGTTTGTAATGGAGGGAGCATAAGAAAAGGACTATGTTACTCTTCAATGAAAAAGCAATTAGCTGCCAGTGGTCTCTACAAAATATGGTGAGTTATTAGAAGGAATACACATTTAATAAAAGAACTATCAATCATAAATTAGTCCTTATAAGTACACAGATGGAGCCATAAAAATATCCTTTTTGACTTCACATATGCATTATTGGAGGTATTGGGATCTTATTTTTGAAGTATTCCCTTTCTCCGTCATGTGATGAGGGCAAAGAAATCCAAAATTATCACCTTTGCCCAATGTAATGTATAAATGATGGAGGTACCTGTGATAATGCAATGATGTTAGTTGATTGAACTTGATAAGTTAATTATATTCAAATAAAAGATACTTATAGCATAAATAGTGCAATTGATGCTGTAGTAAGCTGACTTTTTGAGAGAAGTCGATTTAAATCTTCTCGTTCAATCATACTAGATTCTTTATGCCCACAACATCCTTTTCCTTTACAATTTTTTTTTCTTGGAATGATTTATCGTAGGCTAATAAAATTATTTGTTGGAGAGGAGTCAATTGCGATAGCTATAGTGACAACAAGGGTTATGGAAGTTTCAATAGG
The DNA here is from genome assembly GCF_029017545.1 of Prosopis cineraria. Taxonomy (NCBI): domain Eukaryota; kingdom Viridiplantae; phylum Streptophyta; class Magnoliopsida; order Fabales; family Fabaceae; genus Prosopis; species Prosopis cineraria. The sequence goes on along the minus strand of NW_026555332.1, from coordinate 23,696,159 downwards.
GGAAGATTTGGCGAGGAAAGCTGAAAAGGTAAGAGATAGTTAATTGAGGGGTGCCGAGAGGGTAGGGGGAGGAGTTGGGGGAGGGGGCGACGAGACTGTGAAGTTGAGAAGGAGATGATAGTGATAAAGAAGAAAAGAGAGCAGAATTTTTTTTAATAATTTGAGACAATCAATAGTGAGTGCCAACTCACTTGCTGTGCCCGTTGTTGATGGCCATATTTTTTATTTTTTTAGATTTACACTTTCAATAGTAGGTGTCAACTGACCCATTGTTGAAAGCTAACTTTCAACAGTGGGTGAGCTGGCACCTGCTGTTGAAAGTCTTATAATTTTTTTTTGAAATTTTTTTAAACCTTTTAATATTGGGTTAATTTATATTTGATTTTAAAAGTATTTTCTACAATGGTTATTTTTTACTCGATGTTGAAAGGCCTTATAATATTACAAAAATGCCATGATCTTACTTTTAATAGTTTTAACTGATGTAAAAAGTCCCCTGTAAAAGAAAAATTTTGTACTAGTGATAAGATATTCAATATAATAACTATTTGAACATTCTCAATGTAATAACTGGTTGAATATTTCTTAGTATATGTAATGACTTCTTAGTTCAAGGAATGAAGTTCCATTTGTCGATTGCTTTGCAAACATCTTGATTAATGTATTTAATAAACCTAAAAGGACAAAGTCAATTATAGTCAAGTTTAGGCTAGAAAAATAGCTTATAAAATGACAGGCAAATAATGCAATATATAACTTGAAAAATGGGGTAGGTAATAATGAGATTTTATCAAGAAAATATGAAATACCAAATAATGAAAACAAAGAAGAAAGTTATTTAAAATAAAATTTTTAATGGACTAAAAACAAGTATTAAAAAATGAATTTTTGGTGTGCATGTGAGTAGAAATTTTTTTTCAAGCATAGTTCGGTTCAATAAAAATAATAGGAGAATGGAGATGAGCAAAGTGTAAAATAATAAAACAATTCAACAAAAAAATTTCAGCAAGGAAAGTTTAGTAATATAAAATTCGTAGCTTTTTATTCATAACTTTTATTCTTATATTAACAACTTTTGTTTTTAAATTTGCAACAATTCAATAGCCATTCACAAGTCCTGATATGCATCAAGTGTTGAAAATTTATAACTTTCCATTCACAACTTTTATTCTTATATTAATAACTTTTGTTTTTAAATTTACAATAGTTCAATAGCCATTCGCAAGTCTTGCTTCGTAAATCTTAATATGCATCAAGTGTTGAAAATTAGCAACTTTCCATTTACAACTTTTATTGTTATATTAACAAATTCTATTTCTAAATTTGCAACAATTCAATAGCCATTCGCAAGTCCTGATATGCACTAGGTGTTAAAAATGTGCAACTTTTCATTCATAACTTTTGTTCTTATATTACTAACTTTTATTTCTAAATTCGTAACAATTCAATAGCCATTCACAAGTTCAGCTTCGCAAATCTTGATATGCATCAAGTGTTAAAAATTCACAACTTTTATTCTTATATTAACAAATTCTATTTCTAAATTTGCAACAATTCAATATCCATTTGCAAGTCCTGATATGTATTAGGTATTGAAAATTCACAACTTTCCATTCACAACTTTTTTTTCTTATATTAACAATTTTTGTTTCTAAATTTGCAACAATTCAATAGCCATTCACAAGTCTTAATATGCATCAAGTGTTAAAAATTCACAACTTTTATTCTTATATTAACAAATTCTATTTTTAATTTCGCAACAATTCAATAGCCATTCGCAAGTCCTGATATGTATTAGGTGTTGAAAATTCACAACTTTCCATTCACAACTTTTGTTCTTATATTAACAAATTCTATTTCTAAATTCATAACAATTTAATGTCCATTCATAAGTCTTGCTCTGCAAGTCTTGATATGCATCAGACGTTGAAAATTTATAATTTTCTATTCATAACTTTTGTGCCTAAATTTGCAACAATTCGATAAGGAATTCTAATGTATCAATACCCTCTATATATTGATTAAATCAACAAAAATGAATTAACACTCTATTCCAGGAAACAACAACTTTTATTAATTTAAATGACAAGAAAACCTTAAAAAGTGACAAATATCTAATGTTTTGGTATCAATTGCATAACCTTGCTACAGTTTCCAACATACATTATCTACAAGTTGCATCAAAATATCCTACGACCCTTTTGACAAAAATATATTAAGGGTTGAATCTTTTATGTATAAGATGTTTCACCTATATTATATTTATAATCTAAAAAAAATAGTTATATTTGCACATTGCACAAGACAAAAGCCAAATGAATATCTATTATAACAATAAGAATCATGCCAGAATAGTATATCTTCTCTTGTGCAATGATTTTGTAACAATCTTCAACATAATTGTACACATTACCATGTATTAGCTTGATGGTAAAGCAAGTGTGTGAACATGAAATTCCTGACATTTGCCATGTTGCACAACTACATTCACGTAAGCTAAGATCAACATGAAAGTCCCTATATGTAGTATGTACACAAACCCTATTTCCTCCATAATGCTTTGCAAACATTTGTTCAATTCTAGCCATATAGTCTCTTAGTTTGGCCTCAATCTTTGGACTAACACCATTTCTCCAAGCAAAGAGAGCATTTTGGATGCATGCATCTTATGAACTACCTTTTTCTCTAAGCTCATGGGTCAATTGTGCAACATCATGCCTTCTTTCAGTGACCATCCATGAATTAAATGACTCTACAAGATTTGTAGTTATATTGTCCCATCTTCTATATGGAAACTTAAATAAAAACCACCTACAATGTCCCCATGATTTTCAAGCTATTGATCTAATTTTAGACTGAAATTTCTCATGTTTCCCATTGCTTTATTAAAGTCATCCTCAAGCCTTGCATATGCGTAATGCCGTTAAGCAAGTTTAATGCATCATCCTTGCTCTGTCTATTGGTCCTTCTCTTCCCTTTATTAATTTCCAAAAATTCTACATTGAAACTCTCCTTAATGTGATTGTAACAAAATGCATGTTGTTAGCCTCTAAAGATAGCTTGAACAGTACCTATTATGGTACTGTGTCGGTCTGAAACTATTGTTAGTTGCATTAAGCCTATTATTTCTTTCACCATGCATAGGAACCATGTCCAATCTTCAAGTGTTTCCCCTTTCACAATGGCATAAGTGTAACCCTCCCTATATATCCACCCATTATAGGAGAAGATTATAGTGTTACCACAAAAGTCAACAATCAGTAAATAAATTTTGTTTGAAAAGCTTAGGCCCAAGAATCATTTATCAATTTCATCCAATATCACAATACAACTAATGAAAAACATAGCGGAAGCAACATGTATCTTAGTCTAAAACATAGTGGACATAACCCTATTTCCATTGCATGCATTTTCATCACAAAATTAAGCTGAGATTTAATTTGTGTGCTGCGGTGTGCAATACGTGCATCATGGCATGTGGCACAGAGCCATACGTTCAATTTTTCTGTGTTGTGTGCCATGGCATGTGAGACCATACGCCGTGACGTGCCTATTCGATTTTTTGCTATCATTTTGACACCAAAATGGTGAACTTTCAACATACATTGTTTTCACATATGACATCCAAGTGGAGTGATTCAAGCACCCATACAAAGCTTAGCTCGTATGCTAACTAACGAGATAGGTTTGAACATGATTTAACGGCCCAATCAAAATTTGGATGCTTAGGTGCAAAAAGTTATGTTTTTTGAAAAATTAGCACACCTAAGCGTTCAAATTGATCCTTTCCACTCATTAAACCTTACTAGGCCTTGAACTAAGTCCAAAAGGATTCAATATACCTGATTGACAATAATATATCTCAATCATACTCATATATCAAAATTTGACCCTTTTACAGCCAATTTTCACAATTTATTAACTTTACACACTTTGCCATTTCTTAACATAACTTAGCCCACTTGGCCATTTTTCAACACATTCATACATATTCATGTTCACAATATAATCTTTAGCTCCCAAATTACTCATTTTATTATAATTTGTCCCTTAGATTAAGATTCACCAGCACACAATCATTTCAACATAATATACTTAAATCATAGCCCTTTTAATTTCAATCAACACATATACACATAATCGAGCTTAATTTCATAAAATCTCTATACAAATCATGCATGTAACTCTATGGAAACTCATTTACACACACACATATATATAATCTTAGCTCAGTTCATTACACAAACTCAGAGTACATGGCTTCACAATTCAAGCTGGTCCAGACTCTCTTTCCTTGCCCTGATCACTTCCCGATCCTGTAAACATGTAACCATGGGGTGAGATAAAAATCTCAGTAAAAGAATAACTTATTGTTATTAACTATCACATGCAACAATATAAAAGTAAACATAATATATCATTAAAACATCATAAAATAGCATTTATATCACATATCTCATTTCATTTACAACTTTTCATCAATTCCATAGGATTTTATGTCATTTAAATCATATCTCATCATATCACATAGTGCTAATATGATCCCTACCAACCGAACCTCCAAATCACCTCGACATGAAACTATAGGCTTACCTTAGACTAATGTACACTCTCATTGGCCTTGAGCTCACTTGTAGTGGTAGCAAGCCCAACATCTTCCCAGATGAGATCTGCCACATATGTTATATTAGGGCATCCTTTCAGTACTTAAAGTCGGAGCTGGAACATTTGCCACTTTGCCTTGAAGATTGCGAAGGCCTAATTCTCACACCTCCAACCCTATGCATTGACTCTCTACGCATAGGTTGATATTGAGATCCTCTACTAAAACCTCTTCTTCCAAAAGAACTAAAACTACCCGTATTGAACCCAGGCCTCTTTGTGATTCTACCAGTTAGACCCCAAATGAGATGAAAACGTCCCCAAATTGTCTTGCCTCCTCTCAGCATCTGCCTCTCTACCATGCCTAGCTGCTACCCTTAGCTTATGGCACATCTCCTCATATGTCGTCACATCAAGTAGTGCTATCTATTGCCGGTACTCGAGTTTCATCTTTTCAAGCAATCTTTCATCCTTTCACTTCTAGTCATTACTATACTGGAGATATATGGAGTAAACTGATAAGTCATTAAATCTTCTTATGAACTCTTCCTCATCCAAGTCTCCCTTCCTGAAAGCATGAAATTGGTCTTCCTTCTCGGTTCTAAATGAGACTGGGAAGTATTGATCAAAGAATACTCTCTTGAATTCATCCTAGCTCAATCGAATACCACCAGTTGGCCTCATAGATTCCTACCACCTCTTAGCAGCACTAGCCAGCTGCACTATGGCCAAGATGAATATTTGCTTCGAGGTGCAGATCACCACCTTAAAGATGATTTCCATTTGCTCTATCCACAATTCTGCCTCACCCTCTCTCATGCTGCCATCAAATGTTGGCAGGTGAGTTGAACTAAACAAACATCTCTCAAGTATGATCAATAGATAGATGATTGCCAGGAATCTCTAGTCTGTTACTTGAATTTTAAGACAGTCTAGCTCTACTATGTGCTTCCTCACACACTGGGATATTCTAAGCTTCAACTCTCTCTTCTTGCTCTCTACCCCTTAAGATCATATCATGATCCCTTATAGTCTGCCTTATGTCTACCACCATAACCCTAAGCTCTTTGAGAAGCTCATCGCGTCTATCTCTATGTGGCTAAACCGGTTGAACTTTTGACTCCTATTCCTCTTTAATATGTCTAGACACAGCAGTTCTAGCATGAATGCTTCTCATATTGTACTATTTTCTCCCCTCTTAAGGACAAAAATATGAAACATAAAGGACATTAGAGAAAGAGTTGTGTAATGAACAAGTATAAGTTGCCATATTTCTAAATGAATGCATCAATCATAATCAGGTCTCGAAATAAGAAACTGATACCAAAATGTAACCCTCCCTATATATCTACTCATTATAGGAGAAGATTACGGTGTTATCATAAAAGTCAACAATTAGTAAATAAATTTTATTTGAAGAGCTTGGGCTTAAGACTCATTTATCAATTTCATCCAAAATCACAATACAACTAATGAAATATACTATGGAAGCAACATGCATCTTCGTCTAACATGTAGTGAACATAACCCCATTTCCTTTGCATGCATTTTCATCAAAAATTAAGCTGAGATTTGGTCCGTGCACCGTAACTTACAATACGTGTGCTATGGCATGTGGCATAGAGGCACACGCTGAACTTTTGTGTCATGCACCGTGGCATGTGACACCATATGCCGTGGCATGCCTGTTCGATTTTCTGCTGTCATTTTGATAGCAAAAATGATGAACTTTTGGCGTGCGCCATTTTTACATATGACATCCGATTGGAGTGATTCAAGTGCTCACACACAACTTAGCTTGTATGCTAACTAATGAGATAGTTTGGATATGATCTAATGGTTCGATCAAAATTTGGATACTAAGGTGCAAAAAGTTACTTTTTTTAAAAAAATTGGCGCATCAAAGCTCTCAAATTGATCCCTTCTACTCATTAAACTTTACTAGGCCTTGAACTAAGTCTAAAAGGATTCAATATACCTGATTGACAATAATATATCTCAATCATACTTATATATCAAAATTTGACCCTTCTATGACCAATTTCCACAATTTACTAACTTTACACACTTTACCACTTCTTGGCATAACTTAGCCCATTTGGCTATTTCTCAACACATCATACATATTCATGTTCATAATATAATCTTTAGCCCTCAAATTACTCATTTCATCATAATTTATCCCTTGACTTAAGATTCACCAGCACACAATTATTTCAACACAATATACTCAAATCATAGTCCCTTTATTTCAATCAACACATATAGATAATCAGGCTTAATTTCATAAAATCTCTATTCAAATCATGAATGTAACCTTATGGTAACTCATTTACACACACACATATATATACAATCTCAGTTCAGTTCATTACACAAACTCATAGTACATGGCTTCACAACTCAAGCCGGTCTAAACTCTCTTTCCTTGCTCTGATCACTTCCCGGTCTTGTAAACATGTAACCATGAGGTGAGATAACAATCTCATTAATAGAATAACTCACTCTTATTGACTATCACACATAACAATATGAAAGGAAACAATATATCTTTAAAACATCATAAAATAGCATTTATATCACATATCTCATTTCATTCACAACTTTTCATCAATTCCATTCCATGTCATCTCAAAACATATCTCATCATAACACATAGCATGCTAGCATCATCCCTACCAACTGAACCTCCAAATCACCTCGACACAAAACCATAGGCTCACCTTAGACTAATGTATACTCTCATTGGCCTTGAGCTCACTTGCACTGGTAGAATCACCTGGCCAAAGATGTTCTAACGCACAACATGGATTATAGTTTTCCCCAATACACACAATGGGGTGTCATTGACTCCAACACCGTATCACAAAGATACTAAGGAGTCTCTCATCTCTAGCATCGTACCTTAATAGGCACTAAGGAGATCTTCTCTAATACTCTACTTTTAAGGTACTAAGGAGAATTGTTTTCAACATCGCACCCTATCGAGTACCAAGGAATCCTTACCATATGGTCTTTATCATCTCCTACACTCGGGTGAACTCCCACCCTATGATCATGCTTTTCTGAACCATTTAGGGTTCCCATTTATCATTTCATACTTTCTTACACATAACATATACATATAATACTTTAGATTTGAAATCACACATTTCAATGCTTTATTTCATCCAAAAGCCATTTCACACAACAATCACTCAATGCTATAAAACATGCTCAGTTTAAAACTATTTCATGCACTACATAGCATACTAACATATAATTACAATAAATAGTCAAACAAAGTAAGTTATTCGATTACCAACCCTTCTGCCACTAGAAAGGTTACTCGTAGATTTCAACTATAACACAAACTTATCTCAAGCTTTCTCCCTCTACTCATACATTCAATATGCCAATCTAAATACATTTGGCACATTTTAATCATTTGGTCCATTTTGACCAAAAACTCATTTTTTGCTACTTAGGGCTGTATTCATCCATAAACTCTTTTCCATTTATCTATTCTAGTCCATTACTACCCAATTACTACTTTACATCACCTCAACCGGTCTTATTTCACTCAAATTAAATTTTTACCCTAACTTTCTCTCTCTAAAGGCTAAAATTGAGCCTATGGGTTCAAAGCTCTATCATTCAGCTTTAAACCAGTCATAAAGCTCTAATTTAACTTCGAAGAACCTTTTTATTACTATTGGGTAAGAAACAAACCCCTCAAATTTTATCAATTCAATTTTCCTAGAACTTATTTTTAGAGAAATTTGTGTAAAAGGGAAGGTAAGAGTTATACGTAGCTTACCTGACAAGTTATCGATCTGAATCGCCTTCTAATGACTTGAAATACCTTGACTTAGCTTCTCAGCCCTTTATGTCTCCTCTCTCGTGTGTTTCTCATATTTTTACTTATGTAAATCACCAGATTTCACAACTTAAGAAGTGATTTTCTGGTCCATATGCCATGGTGCATACAGCACAAGCCACTGCGTGTGGCATAGTGAGATTTATTCTCACCATGCACACTTACTTCAACCCAAAACGTACTCCTATCACCCATATATGTTCATACAATACACAAACAAGTCAAAATACTAATTAATTGTCTGAATCTCTAATCCTGCACTAATTTCCACTTCACCCTCGATTAACCTCTAAACCCAGGATGAAGAAATTCATGATGTTACAATAAGTAAAGGGAAACAACTCATTATCAACGTTAAGTGCAAATATTGATAAGAAAGTCCCTTTATAAGGACCACTTAGATGACTATAATTTATATATAGTATGTGTCTTGCACCATATATGAACCCCTCTATACAACAGTTATAAGCTATAAAGACATGCTCAAACTTGTTATTGTTAGCTACTACCTACTTAGCAACTTTTTCAGGTCTATTTCCACTTACCAGTCATAAATCTATGGAATTAATATATAAGATTGGTCATATCTACCATAGATATCTTTCAATGCCTTTCCTTTATCTCTGTATGCTTGTCAGTAAGTCAGATTAACACCATATTCTATTTGTAACTCTCTCCTAATGTCATTAGGATGCTTGTCTACCTAAGACTTCACATTATCAATTACAATAGATGATGTTAGACTTGAACTTTCCCTATAGGTTACCATAAGACTGTCTTTTACATAATGTATGTGTTCATTTTTAAACGTATTCACATGTAGAAATGAAGTTTCCTTTCCCATTGCATATGCTTTGATCTTTTATAACCTCTCCGCATACTATATTGTGGCCCCACCACATATCTGATATAAAGAGGGGTTAACTTAATCACCACATCACCACTACACTAAAATCAAGTAAATATATTTAAAAATGCTTGAGAACCCAAGACTTCTTTTAATAAAGTCATCAAAGTCAATTTCATATCACATATTGCATAGCAGAGACAACTATCAGCATTCATCACATCAAACACATACTTTAGCAGAAGAGAAATAAGACTAGAAAGTAGGCAGTATGTCACAGCGTGCACTATATGCACTGTGGCATATGGCATAGGGCCACGGGCTCCCATTTTGTGCCATGCGCTGTGGCTTATTGTGCCACGGTGCACATGACAGGATTTTACTATCATATGACAGTTCTTTGAGGCCAACTTCTGACTTGTGCTATTTCCACATTCAATGTCCAATCAGAGTGATTCAAATACCCACATTAAGCTTATTTCATATGCTAGCTAATGAGATAAGTTTGGACGAGATCTAATGGTCTGATTAAAATTTAGACACTTAGGTGCAAAAAGTCACTTTTTCTAAAAATTTCATGCACCAAAGTGTACAATAACATACTTTGTCTTATTAAGCCGTTTTGGACTTAGAACGAAGTCTAAAAGGACCCAACACACCTAAATGACTAACAATCACAACATACGTACACAAAAACCAAGTTTTGGCTATTCACTCACCCCTTTTCACAATAAAATTGTTTTTCATAACTGAACATCATAATGTGTTCCTAGCTAAACCTTTGCACAATCACTACAAAATCGTCATTGTACACATAATCACTTATATACAATGCAATTCCTAGACCCTAAATCACTTACATCTATAATTGGACTAGAATGCACTATTCTACCACATATATACAACCACAACCAACTCTTAACCCCTTTATAACATTTTCACCACTTATAATTCACAACTACAGGGCTAAGAATTACACGATTAACACATTTCACTTCTACCAACATAAACATGAGTCCTATGGCAACTTAAATCATTTTATAAATGCACTATAGTTTAAGTTCATTATACAAACTCTAAGATCTCATGACAATAGTTCTACTGTACCAGTCTAACGTCCTTCCCTTTCTATGGCTCACCACTTTGACTTGTAAAAGTGTAACCATAGGATGAGATAATAATCTTAGTAATAGAATAACTTGCTACTACTAACTATCATAAGTAATTATAAGCAAGTATATCATATATAGAGTCAAACATAACATATAGCACAAATCTCATTTTATAAAACCATTTTCACAAGAAGTCACCATTATTAGTATGATCACTACCATCCGAACCTCCAAATTACCCTAACTGAGACCATAAGTTCTTATTAGGCTTATACATACTTACTGACCTGAGCATACCTTCAGCAATAGAATTCCACACATTCTGTCCCACTTCTAGACTATAGTTTCCCTCTATCACACACTGATCGAGGTGTTGTTACTCTAACACCGCATTGACATATGATAAGGAGCTCAAATCTCTAACATCACACCCCTCATGGGCACTAAGGATATAATTTCAAACACTATACCCCGTCAGGCACTAAGGAGAATAATGACATATGGACTTCTCACTACTTCTTCGTATGGGTGAACTCCTACCCCCTAAGATCATGCCTTTGTAACAATTGTTCGTATTCAAAACCACACACACACACACACACACACAACTAATGCAACATCCTAAAATTCAGTCTTGGAAAACTAGTTGCTAATCAAGGATAAATTAGTAATTATTGGATTGATCATGGTTGGGATATTGAGTTGATATTTTGTGTTGATTAGTTTTATATTAATAGGATTGAATAGTAGAATGGTAGTTAGAGGCATAATGTGTGAGTAGCAGTGAGAGTTTTCTTAAAAGCTAAGTTAGAACTCGTAAAATCAGAAGGAAAAGGAAGGGAAAATGTAGTTAAGAGGTGAGAAGAGTTTGGCTTTACTAAGGCTTGCATTATCTTGTGATTGGGAGTCTACTTTGACTAGTAACTTATTAGATAAGTATCGTACAGCCCTAAGCTTCATTTCTAGCCCATTTTCATTAAATTTGATCAGATGAAAAATCAAATTAGGAAGTTTTGAGGTGTTGGAATCTAAAAGAAAGGTTTAAAAAGGGCCTTTAAATATGAAACTATAGTTTTGTGACTAGTCTAGAGTTGAATGGTTGAGCTTTGAATTTAGGCTCAATTAGCCTAAAAAGTTAGGTTAAAATGGTGAAAATTAGGTGAATAGGTGAGTTAGGAAGTAGTTATGGTCATTTAAATAGCCTATAGGGCCAATGACTATGGATAGTAGAGTTATAAATTCAAAGGGTTATAATTGAATTATTTTGTGTGTTACGAGATTCAGTTTAGTTGAATCAATACCTATATTAAGTGTTGAGAATTGACTTGAGGACATTATGTTATGTATATTGAGCATTTGAGAAGTTGCTCGTAAGAATCTGCACCTTGAAAGTCCTCTATGATTGGTAACCCTTAATAGTAAGGGTAAAAGGTAGCTGAAGTAACCCTTTTATTTATTCATTTGTAAAATTATTTACAGGTATATTATATAACTATGTACATTGTGATTTATGAACTGATAGAGTAGCATAATTTGTGAAAGTATATGTATATGGGTGTGTGAGTAATGTTTAAGATATATGAGATGAGACATATGCATAGACATGCGCATCACATTTGTGAGAGTACCCTAGACTAGGGTAAGGGGTTGTGATCTTATTCTGTGTAAGTCTAGGAAGTCCTAAAGGTCTTAAGCATAGAGTTTGACTTCACCAGGAAAGACCTAGGAGATCCTGATGATTTCAAGCATAGAGCTTGACTCTGTCATAATGGACCTAAGATAATGATCCACGAGTTACCCTAGACTAGGGTAGGGGGTCGTGGTCCTACTCTATGTAAGGCTAAGAAGTCTTGAAGGTGTTGTGTATGGAGCTTGACTCTGACATGATAGACTTAGGAGACCACCCATACGTAAAGAGAATTACCTAGTCTAAAAAGTGGTATGGTAGGCCCTATTTCATGAAAGACTAGAAGACTTGGTCGAAGTTTAGAGATTGCTCCACTGGGTAGATCCAAGAATGCATGAGCATGAGTATGATAAATAGATATGGATGAATTCTTATATATGCATATTATACTATTTTTGTTGAAACACATGCTACTTTATCTCTTGTTTATGATTTTTGCTTACTAACTAGTATTTAGGTTATATTTAAGTTACTAGGACGTATGTCTCACTCTGTTACTTTTGTACACAAGTGAAGAGATTATGAGAAGGCCGTGAAAGGAAGCAAGGAAAGAGTAGTCTTGATTAGTAGTGGTAGCATTACCTTTTGTGTAAATGAATGTATAATAAGCTGTTAAAGTTGAGTTGCCACCTAGGATGCATAAGTGTATATTGATATAAAAATATGAATGTGTATATGAATTATGGTTGAAAACTTTCTTGTATATAGATGATTTTGTATCTCACAGAGGATACCACAGTAGTAGGTACGTGGCTTGGCTTAGATGCTAATCAAGTAAGCGTATGTTACTATATAACTTGTTCTACTCATGTGTGTGTGTGTGTGTGTGTGTGTGTGTGAATTGAATGTGAAATTATGTGTATATGTGAGAATTTGACATAAATAGTGAGGCTAAGCCCCATTTAGAAGAGTTTAGTATATTATGATTCCCGATCAGAACTTGTTCTACTCATATATGTATATGTGAATTGAATGTGAAAATTGTATATATATGTGAGAATTTGACATAAATGGTGAGGTTGAGCCCCATTTGGAAGAGTCAAATATATTATGATTCTCAACCATATGGTGAGGCAGAGCCCCATATATAAGTATCGAATGGTTAAAAGTAGAACAGGTTTATGTGTATATGTGTTACATAGATTATGCCTCATATAAGTCTACAAGTGTGTAATGTGGCATTGAGAGATCAAAATGAGTTATTGATATGATATATGTAGTTAGAAGTCTGAATCAAGTGTATATAGTCCTTTTGAACTTAGTTTAAGGCCTGGAGTGGTCTAATGAGATAAGGAATAAGAATTGAGCATTTAGGGTGCAAGTTTTGAAAGAAAAAGTAGCTTTTTGCACTCGGGTGTCCAAATTTAGATTAAACTGTCAGATTAAGTCCAACCTTTCTCATTAGATAGCATGTGTTATAAGCTTCGTGTGGGCACTTGAATCATTCCAAACGGACGTCAGATGTAGAAATGGCGCGCGGTAGAAGTTCACCTTCTGAACTGTCACATGATAGCAAATTTTGCTATCATATACATCACAGCGCATTGTGTGCCATGCTGCTGCATATGGCACAAAGAAGAATAGGGTCATGGCTCTGTACCACATGCCGCGATGCATGACCTTTTTTTAGGGTAAAGATGTTGTGCTTTATTGAGTCTTAGAATTGCGTTTGCACTTTCGTTAGCCTTCTTATTTGAACATATATTTTATGAAGTCAGGATCCCACATTTTAAAAATGAATCGAGATCTATTACTCTGATATGTTATTGTCATTAGAACAGTAAAGTCTGGATTAAGTAGGGACTTTACAACTAATTTATCCTTAAATAGCAATTATTTTCAGGATTAGAAAAATTAAGATGTTACATCTTCCAAGTGTATCCTTTAATGTCACATATCACTCTCATCTTCTTTGTACTATTGTTCTTATATTTGTACGGAAACTTATGGGCAATACTATATTTGTACAATGCTTTTTTGAAGGTTTCAATATGGGAAAAGGTCTGCCCTACCCCTGACAACAAATCTCTCTACTTAAAAGAATTAAGCTCTGGATATACTTTGTACTCCCTATGGTAATGTTAGAAATTTTCTAGAAGTTTGATAGGTTAGACATTCTCCACCATTTTCAAAGGCTATATGTTCAAAATCATGATCTTCAATTGTAGGAGAAGGAGAGTTTTGGATGTGAAAGTGATAAGAATTACTCTATCCTACATTCACAATCCATCCAACTTCATGTGTTATTTATATTCACATTGACAATCACAACTTTAGTTACTAAAATAATAACTATCCTATAAGAAATGACAACTTTATTTAGAAGAATTAACATAGTAATTTACACTAGTGCTTCCTCAATTGTTGTTTCTCTACTGCCATTTTCTTTACAACATATATATACATGACTACTTCTAACATTATGCTCGAATAGGGTAGTAATTCCACCATTATCAACAAGGTCTATAATGGTCATTTCATCAAATCTCACAGTGTATTTCATGTTACTCAAATTAGTGTCAATGCCAAGATAAGATGATATCATTATTCTGAATTCTTCAAGTGTGATCCCTTCTCTTATCATTTTTACCCTCACACTCCCCCATCATATTGTATTTTATCTTCAATATTTTTTTACAAATTATCCCCCTATATGGAAATAACAAAATAGTTCCTTTCCAAAACCAGAAGCAGAAGAACCATTTTTCATGCTAGCCATTTATCAACATGTTTATTTTCCAAACATTATGATCACATATCTATTATGTTTTATCCAATAATGACTATTCTTCTTATATTTACAACTTTGTATTAGTTATTCACAACTTTAGTTTATGCATTTACAATAAAATGGAACATGATATATCATTTATCATTTATCCATACAGAGTAAGCATCTATACCTACATTATTCAGCCTTACGCATGAAGAGAAAATAAAAGCCTCAATCATTTATGTAACATCCTAAATTTCTTAATCTCGAGAATAGTAGTGAATCGAGGGAAAGTAATAATTAGTGCAGGATTAGAGATTTGGATGATTACTTAGTGAATTAACTTGTTGGTGTGTTGTATAAGAAGATATAGGTGGAAGAAATGTGTTTTGAGTCAAAGCAAGTGTGCATAGTAAGAATAAATCTCACTGTGCCACACGCCATGACTTGTGCTGCATGTGCTGCGACGCATGGACTAGAAAATCACTTCTTAACTCGTGAAATTTTAGAAAGGTAAATTTTGAAAGCACATAAGAGAGGGAGAGAAGAAAGGTTGGGGAGCTAGGGCAAGCTATTTTAGGCATAGGGAGGTGCTTTTGATTGATAACTTATTAGGTAAACTACGTATAACTCTTACCTTCCATTTTACACAAATTTATCTAAAAATGAGTTATAGGAAAATTGAATTGGTGGAATTTGAGGGGTTTGATTATTGCCTAATAGTAGTAAAAAGGTTCTCAAAAGTTAAATTAGAGCTTTGTGACTAGTTTAAAGCTGAGCGGTATAGCTTTGAATCTGTAGGCTCAATTTTAGCTCTAGAGAGAGAAATGGTAGGGCAAAAATCATGTTTGAGTAAAATAAGACTAGTTGAGATGGTGTAAAGTAGTAATCAGGTAATAATGGACCTAGAATGGATAAGTGGAAAAGAGTTTACAGGTGAATATAGCCTTAGGTAGTAAATATGAGTTTTTGGTCAAATTAGATCAAATGACTAAAATGTACCAAATGTATTCAGATTGGCATATTAGACGTGTAAGTAGAGAAAGTAAGCTTGTGATAACCTGTTATGGTAGTTGAAAGCTACGAGTAACCTTTTTAGTGACAGAAAGGTTGAGGTAATTGAATAACTTTCTTTGTTTGACTGTTTATTATAACTATGTGTTAGTATTCTATATAGTGCATGAACTTGCTTTGGATTAAATATGATTTATAGCATTGTGTGAATGTTGCATGAGAAAGCTTTTGATTGAAATAAAGCATTAAAATGAGTGTTTTCAAATGGTATGTTAATATATATGCTATGTGTGAGAAAAAGAGTGAAATGGTAAATGAGAACCTTAAATGATTTGAAAAGCATGATCATAGGGGTGGGAGTTCACCTGAGTGGAGGTGGTGGTAAAGACTATATGGTAAGATTTTCTTAGTACTCGACAGGGTACGGTGTTGAAACAGTTCTCCTTAGTGCCTTATAAGGTGCGGTATTAGAGAAGATCTGCTTAATGCCTATTGAGGTGTGGGGTGTTAGACTCAGTGTTTATGTGATATGGTGTTGGAGTCAATGATGCCCTATTGTGTGGATAGAGGGAAACTGTAGTCTGTATGTGTGCTAGAACATCTTTAGCTGGGTGATTCTACCACTGCAGGTGAGCTCAAGGTCAATGAGAGTATGCATTAGTCTAAGGTGAGCCTATGGTTTTGTGTCGTGGTGATTTAGAGGTCTAGTTGGTAGTAATCATGCTATATGATGCTAAGAGATACTATTATTATTATGCGAAAGTGGTGAAAAGTTGAGAATGAATATGTGTTATATGAATGGAAATAAGATATATGGTATAAATGCTATTTTAATGAGATTTAAATGATATACTATGCTTTACTTTCATATTGTTACATGTGATAGTCAATAGGAGTGAGTTATTCTATTATTGAGATTTTTATTTCAACCCTGCGGTTACATGTTTATAGGATTGGGAAGTAATCAGGGCAAGGAAAGAGAGTCTGGGTTGGCTTGAGTTGTGAAGCTGTGTATACTCAGAGTTGTGTAATAAATTGAATCAATATCTTGTGTCTATGTGTAAATGAGTTTCCATAGCGTTACATGCATGATTTGAGTAGTTATTTTGTGGAATCCTAGCCCAAATTATATGTATTTGTGATTAAATGGATTGAGGGCTATGATTGGGATGAATATGTGTTGAATTGTTAATTAATGGTGAATCTTAAGCCCAAGTGAGAAATTATGATGAAATGAGTAATTTGGGGCTAAGATTGTATTGTGAATGTGAATGTATATGTATGTGATTAGAAATAGCCAAGTTGGCTAAGTTATGCTAAGAAATAGCAAGTTGTGCAATTTTGTGAAAATGTAGAAATTGACTATAGAAGGGTCAAATTTCAATATATGTGTATGATTGTGATGGATTGAGATCAATCAAGTGTATTAGTTCGGTTTAGACTTAATTCAAGGCCTAGAGTAGTCTAACGAGAGAAAGGTATCGATTTGAGTGTTTGGGTATGCAAATTTTTTTTAAAAAAGTAACTTTTTGCATCCCAGGTGTTCAGATTTTGATCGGACCATTAAGTCATGTCTAAACCTATCTCATTTACTAGCTTTCGAGTAAGCTTCATATGGGCGCTTGAATCACTTTGATTGAATGTCGTATGTGAAAATGGCACATGTCGAAAGTTCGTCATTTTTGTTGTCAAAATGATAGCAGCAATTCAAATAGGCAGGCTATGGCGCATGGTGTCACATGTCGAAATGCATGACACAAAAAAGTTAAGAGTGTGGCTTTATGCCACATGCCACAGTGCACGTATTGCATGCCGTGGCACATAGACCAAAACCCTAACTTGATTTTGTGATCTAAATATATGCAATTACGAAGGGAATGCATATGGGTTGTGTCCACTATGTATTATATGATTGTGAAATTACTTCCACTGTGTATTCCCAGATAGGGTATGATTTTACAAAATAAGTTTTTAGCCAAAGCTTTTCAAATGAGATTTAATTATTATAATTGATGTGTTGATGTGGTAACACTGTTAATCTTCTCTTGTATCAGGAGAATATAGAAGGAGGTTACAATTTACACATATTAATCCACATTAACTTCAACTATCACATATGGTAGGAAAAATTTTCAAGGAAGAAAAGAAATTTACTGATGTACAGCAAAGCTAACAGAGGAAGAATGATTGCTTATATATATCCACATGCAACAGCTAAAAAAAAATTACCCACATACAATAGCTAAAAAAAAAAAGACGAGAAGAAGAAGGAGGAGCAAAAGAAGAAGAAGAAGAACAAGAAGAAGACCACAAAGAAGAGAAGAAGATGAGAAGAAGAAGATGATGAAGCAAAGGTAAGAACATGCGTCAATTACTCTGTATTAAGGCTTAAGATTTTTATTTTATTTGAGGGCAATTTGGTCATTTCATTTAATTTCTTAATGAAAGAAACATCCCATAGGACTCCAGGGGAATTATGCCATTTTGTGGGACTAATATGTCATTTAAATAATTTAAAAGGATTTTACTATCATTTTCCCTTTAATTTTTCATTGACAATAATGTTAAATGTAATAATTATTTAAAAATCTTCATGCAACATCACATTGAATGAATTTAAAAACTAAATCAAATTTTATAAAACATATTTAAATTAACTCATTCTCCTTGAATGGCATATTTAAAATAATTTTACAAAGGTAAAATAAAACATCATATTTTGTTTTTATAAAGCATATTTAAATACGTTTTATAAAAACTAATTTAGTTTTTATAAAACGTATTTAAATTATAAAAAATATAAACACATTCCACAATTAAATTAGAATTAAGAATTAAAATTAATTTCATAAATTAGATTCGAGGTGAAGATTATCTATCACAATTTTATTTGCTAAAGCAAAATTTGGATTTAAAATGTTATTAAATTATTTTTATAATAGAATATTTTTTATCATTTTTATTCCTATCACTGATTATTTATCTTATGCCATGAGAACTAAATTTTTAAAATTAAAAATAAGAATAGTATGATGTGAAGTTACAATAATGGGAGGGTGGGTAAGATAATGGGAGAGGAATAAGAAAACTGTATGAATTATGATAAATCAATAAATTATTTTAAAAATATAATGAGTGAGAAAAAATATTGGACAAAGTAGGGTCTGATGTTTGTAGAAATAATATAGGGAATTATGATTTTAATATTGTAATATTTGAGAAAATGTAATAAAAAAATTTGATGTGGCACATTGAAATTATATAAATATTCTATATAATTATATACAATTTTTTAAAACTATGACAATATTTAAGAATATGTAGTAAACAGTGGAGAAAGATTCATCACCTCCCTAATAACGTTAATGAAAATTCTTCTAATAAACCTTCACTTAACTTTGCCTTTTTGAAATAAACTCAACTTCAATATGTTTAACAACCAACTGTGTAGGCAAAATTATACTGATATGGCATCACATTTTATGTAATATAATGAAGGGAAATTATATATATAATTTCATAAATATGATCTAACTCTAAAAACAAGCCTAAACACTTTAGACTAAAGCTCAGTGAAAGAATTAAAAGAATAGCCCAAAGTTGGTGCATTGGAATTTGAAAACTATGTTGAATACAACCTTTAGTAGCATTCAATTATATAAAATAAAATTTTAAAAATCATAATGTCTCCTAAAAGGAATAATATCAAACAATGTCAATTCTTTTATAAGATAATTTGTATGAAGGATGAACTATAGAAGGAGGAAATTAAGAAATATATTCATGAAGATTAAGCGCGAACAATAAAATCACTGAAAAAAGTGGTGAACTCTTTTAAGAGGCTATCATTCTTTAAGCTTGAATTAGAAATATGATGCCATTTGTTATGGCTGAAACACTTCCTTACAATAGAGAATAGTAATTCTATGCACTAATTGTTGTAGCTTAACTCTCCTTTACATTTAAACCTTTTTTAGGTTCCAAGTAAACATAGCAATGCAAAAGCTTGAATCATATAGACCATATCAATCAATATATGGTCAGAAAAATATATAAAACATTTATTTTATAGAAAATCTATAAGTCAGTGCATGATCTTAAAGTGACCAAAAAGAGAACAAAATTAATGCTCCAAAGCCACAACACAACCTCATTAGATTAGATGTGAGAAAGATACAGAAAATCATACAAAAAGATCACTACAACAATTTTGTCTTATAACAACAATTAGAAATTGTTGCTAAAAGTATGAAAATTCTTGCCAAAAACTAAAGGCGACATTTTTGAACTTGTACCTATTCTAGTGTTGCTTATTATAAAAGGCAATAGTTTTCGTACTTTATAGCCACACAGTTAAAAAATAGTTGCCCATATTTTAGGAATAAGCAACAATTCTCATGTCAACCTATTAATACAGTTTTAAAATGTTGTCTATCATATTATAATAGGCAACAATTAAGAACTGTTGTATAGATATAAAATAGAAAAATTTAAAATTTCTACTCATACCTAGTATTCGAACCCTGAATCTTAAAGGAGTTAGAAATCACTCTTACCACCTTTCTAGAGCTACCATAATGTCATTTAGTGCAATTTCTTTTATATATAGATAATTTCTAAGTAATTTTTTTAATTTAACTAATTAATAATTTAAAAAATCAATCAATTAATTAATAAAAGTATAACAAAAAATATTAAAAAGTGTGAAAGTAAATGGGTTTTATGTATAAAAATACAATGGCAATGGTTATTAAATATTGCAAAAAGAAACATTTAAAGGCAACACTTATGTAATTGTTGCCTATTAGAAAATGGAACATTTTCCAAATGTTGTGAAAAAAGTCATTATATAAGCAACATTTCTAATGTTTTCTATTTGAAAAATGCAATTTAACAGCTTAAAAGTGTTGCCTATCATATGTTAGGCAACATTTTTTAGATGTCGTCAAATATATGTTGCTCAAAAGTAGTAATCAATTGCAGCATATAACCCTCCCCTACATTCGCCAGATATAGGAAAAGATTAATTTAATCACTACCACACAAAAACCAAGTCATAATCAATCACTTTGTTTGAAAAACTTAGGCCCAAGACTTGTTTAGCAAAATCATCAAAATTATAACACATTAAAGCAATATATAGTGGAAACAAACTATATGCATTCATATAAATCATTGCATGCTACTAAAATAAAGAAATAAGGTCAAATTAGGGGCCATGTGCCATGGTGGGCAACACATGTGCCATGACATGTGGCACAAAGCCACATGCCCTAACCTTCTCTGTACCATGCGTCATAGTGCAATGCTTAATTTTGCAATTATCATTTAACAGCACAAATGATGAACTTTCAGCATATGCCTTTTTCACATGCGACGTTTAATAGGAGTGATTCAAGAACCCACATGAAGCTCATCTCATAAGCTAACTAATGAGATAAGTTTGGATACGATCTAATAGTCTGATCAAATTTTGGACACCCGGGTACAAAAAATTACTTTTTCTAAAAAATTAACGTGCTTAGGTGCTTAAATTGATCCTTTAATCTCATTAGACAATTCTAGGCCTTAAACCAGGTCCAAAAGGACCTAATACATTTAATTAATCACATTATACATCATATACACACATATATCACAATTTGGCCATTCAACGGCCCATTTCCACAAAACACAAACTTTGCACAACTTGGCTCAAAAACTTTCCTTTGGCCATTTTCACGACAATATCACCATGAATCACCAAACATTCATAACATATTTATAACTAAATCTTAGCCCTTGCAATCATTTCACCATACATTTTCACATATGGGCTAAGATTCACAAAATCACTACAATTTTCCACATTTCACAACTTAAACATGTATACAATCCCTATGGCAACTTATATACATAACATAAACAAAAGTAATGCTCATTACACAAAGCTCAGACATTACACAACCACGATACCACTATGCTGGTTCTGACTCTTTTCACTTGCCTTGATCACTACTCTATCTTGTAAAATATGACCAATAGGTGAGATAATAATCTTAATAATAGAATAACTCTCTACTATCGACTATCACATGCAACCATAAGTAAGTATAGCATAATATATCATTAAACATAGCATATAATGTATGTTTACTTCAAACCTCATTAACATAAATCATTTCACCACTTTTAAATCTATATTTACCACAATTCACTACTTTTCACCATTTTTCTAATATATAGCATAATCTCTACCGATCGAACCTCCAAATCATCCCGACTTGAAACTATAGGCTCACCTTAGACTAATATACACTCTTATTGGCCTTGACCTCTGTAACCTCCTACTATATACTCCAGATATAGGAGAAGATTAATAAAATCACCATATTAAATGCATTAATCAAATATTTTTTTGTAAAGCTTTGGCTAAAGACTTGTTTAATGAATCATTAAAACCACAATACATCAGAGCTATACGTAGTGAAAATCAATCATATACTTTATCTCAGCTATTGCATGGATTCAAAACCTCAAAATCAAGTTGGAAATTAGGCCATGCGCTATGGCATGTAGTACATGCGTCGCGACATGTGGCATAGAGCTACACAACTAAACTTTTTGTGTCATGTGCCGTGGCATGGGACATCATGTGTCGTAGCGTGCCGTTCTGAAATTTCTACTATCATTTTGACACCAAAATGATAAACTTCCGGTATGCACCATTTTCACATATGATGTCTGATCGGAGTGATTCAAGTACTGACATGAAACTTATCTCATAAGCTAACTAATGAGGCAAGTTTGGACATGATCTAATGGTCTGATCAAAATTTAAACACTCAAATGCAAATAGTCACTTTTTACAAAAATTTTATGCACCTAAGCGCTTAAATTGATTCCTTTCTCTTATTAGACCACACAAGGCCTTGAACTAAATCCAAAAGGACCTAACACACTTGATTAATCATAGCATAACAATATAGTCACATATACCAAAATTTGACCCCTCAATGACCAATTTTCACATTTCTCAACTTTTTACAAATTAACACATTTTGACACAACTTGGCCCACTTGAGCCATTCACAACATATTCACAATACAATCTTAGCTTCAAATTACTCATTTCATCATAATTGCATACATGGGCTTAAGATTCACCAATACTTTCAACATTTATCACATACACAACCAAATCCTAGCCCTTGATTCATTTCACCATATAAATACCCAATTGGGCTAAGATTTTACAAAATCACTACTCAAATCATACATGCAATCCTATGACAACTTATATACACATAATTCACACTAAATCAGTTCATTACACAATCTCAAAGCTTTCATATGACCACGGCACCACTATATCAGTCTAGACTCTTTTCCCTTACCCTAATTACTACTTTATCCTATAAACATGTAACCATAGGGGTAAGATAATCATCTTAGTAACGAGATAACTCACTCCTATTGATTATCACCTGTAACTATATGAAAGGAATGCATAGTATATCATTTAATATAATATCACATATTCCATTTCAAACATTACTTATGTCAAACATTTTATCACTTTTATACTTGTCTTACCACTTTTCTCTACCTTTACAGCATATAGCAACATATAACATCACATAGCATGATTACTACCGACCGAACCTCTAAATCACCCCAACATGAAACTATAAGCTTGTCTTAGACCAATGTACATACTCATGAACCCTAAGCTCATCTCTAGTAGTAGAATCACCTGGCTAAAGGCATTCTATCTCACTTTCAGACTATGGTTTCCCCCAATACATATAATGGCGTGTCATTGACTGCAACACCATATCACACAGACATTAAAGAGTCCCAAATCTCCAATACTACACCTCAATAGGCATTAAGGAGGTCTTCTCCAACACTGCACCTTCAAAGGCACTAAAGAGGTATAACTCTCCAACACTGCACCCCGTTGAGCACTAAGGAGAATATGCCATATGGTCTTAACACCTCCTCTCTACTCAAGTGAGCTCCTACCCCAATGATCATGCTTTTTGAACCATTCAAAGGTTCCTTATTCGTACATATATTCTCATTACATAGTATATATTTAGGTAAAGTATAAAATCACATGTTCTTACTCATTCTTTGCTCAAAAACTATTTTCATGCATCATTCACGTAATGCTATATAATATGATTAGTTCAAAATAATTTCATGCACTACATAGCATACTCACACACAGTTACAAAAATAGTCAAACAAAGGAAGTTATTCAGTTACTTCAACCCTTTGTCACTAAAAAGATTTCTCATGGGTTTCAACCACCACTATAGCTTATCAAAAGCTTCCTTTCTCAACTCACACAATTAACATGCCCATCTAAACATATTTGGCATAATTTAGTCATTTGGTTCAATTTGATCAAAAACACATATTTACTACTTATGGCTGTATTTAGCCATATATTTTTTCCACTTATCTATCTTAGGTTCATTACTACTCAATTACTACTTTACATCACCTCAACTAGTCTTATTTTACTCAAACACAATTTTTTACCCTTCTCTCTCTCTAACTTAAGGCCAACAAGCTTTATGCCGTGGCATGGGTAGCTTTGTGCCATGGCACATGGCACAATAAGGAGAACCCTCACCGCATGCACATGCTTCATCCTGAAACATGATTCTTTCACCTATATGTATCCATTTTACATCCCAAGGAGTTAAATTACCAAGTAATCATCCAAATCCTTAATCATTTACTAATTACTAATTTACCCTTGATTAATAACTAATCGTAAGATTAAAAAATTAAGATGTCACAGTTCTCCCCTCCTTTTAAGAATTTTGTCCCTAAAATTCATAAAACACTTAAATACATACTTATGGAAACAAGTAGGGATATTGTTGCCTTATTTTATCCTCTGTCTCTCAAGCAGCATCACTAGGAGCCATGCCTCGCTAGAAAACTTTAACTAATCATATGGTCTTATTCCTCAATTATTTATCCTTTATATCCACAATCTGCTTTAGTTTAGCCTCAAAGGTAAATTTTTCTTAGAGCTCAATCTCTTCTAGTTTTATCATATAAGAAGGATCTGGTTAGTACTTCTTAAGTTGCGATACATGAAATATATTATACATACTAGACAACTGTGGTAGCAAAGCTATTTTATAGGCAACTGGTCTAATTCTCTCTAGAATCTTGAAAGGACTAATAAATGAAGGAGTCAACTTCTTAGCTCTAATTGACCTCCTAATCCCTGTTACTGGTGTAATCCTTCAAAATACATGGTCTCCCACCAGGAACTCTAATAGCCTTTTACGCCTATTTTAGTAACTCTTCTACTTGCTCTAAGCCATTAATAACTTTTTCCTCATTAACTCAATCTTCTAAGTCATTTGATCCACAATATCTAGTCCCAATATACTCCGCTCACTTAACTTTGTCCAACATAGAGGCGACCTATACTTTCTTCCATAAAATGCTTTATAAGGTGTCATTTGAATACTAGAGTAGTAACTATTGTAGTAAGAAAACTTATCCAAAGCAAGATGGTTGTCCCAGCTACCTTCAACTCTAATACACAGGCTCTCAAAATGTCTTGTAGAGTTTGTATGGTCCACTCTATCTGTCCATTAATCTAGGGATGATACGCTATACTAAATCTTTACTCAGTATCCATACTTGTTGCAAAGCTCTTAAGAACTTGGATGTAAATCTTAGATCTCTATCATAGACTATATTCTTTGGCACTCTATATATCCTTACAACTTCTAGGATATAGATATTTACTAGCTTTTTTTAAGAATCATTGATCCGAATAGCTAGAAAATGAGTCAATTTTGTGAGCCTATCGACGACCACCCAAATGGCATTATGCCCTGACTGAGTTCTCAGTAATCCATATATGAAATTCACAGATATACTATCCCATTTCCACTTAGGAATATCCAACGGTTGTGTTAACCTTTTGACAGGTCAAATATTGAGTCACAAAATCCATAACATCCCTCTTCATACTAGGCTACCACCAATATCACCTTATATCCTGGTACATTTTTGTAGCTCTTGGATGAATCGTGTATTTACTACAATAAGCTTTACTCAAGATAACCTTCTTCAAACTATGGGAGACAATATCAAGGATAAAGGAAAGTAGTTCTTATTAATTTTCAAAATAATAATTTTATATAGGAATAGGTATTATTTATATTGACATATTTAAGATTTTTAAATTTAAAATTTAAAATTGTGAATTAATTGAAAAAAATTATATTTCATATTTTGAGATCATGGGAGAGAAGTTATATTTTCAAATTACAATCTTATAAATTCAAAAAAAAGGTGAATTTGGGAGAGAAGTTATATTTGAGATCATGGGAGAGAAGTGATAGTGATTCGGTGCCAGATTATTGAAATTAGCACTTTTAGTCAATAGAGTTATTAACTTTGGGTGCTTAAATTTTTGTGAATTCTAGCATGTGACTCGTGAATAGAAAAAAGAAGCTTGAATAGGGTTGTGGAACATGGGTAACCCTTTCTATTGAACAGAAGGGTTGAGGTAACTATATAGTTTATGTTTATTAACTCATATAATGTGTAAAAATAATTGTGTTATTGTTTTATGAGGTTTTTATGCATGAGATCATAGTGTGAACAATTGTACCATGAAATTGATTTGAAAAAGAGAAGTTTAATGATTTCTAGTTTGGATTGATAATTATATATATATATATATATATATCTGTGTGTGTATGGCGGAAATTGTGGAGGAGAACATTAAAAACTATATCTGTAGTGGCATGGGCCATTTTGTGAAGGATTGCCTCAAGAATCAAAGGGAAGCTTCTGAGCAGCAACCAATAGTGCCAGGTTGAGTGTACACTATTTTTTAGGAGGAGGTTCAAACAACACCTAATCTGATCACAAGTACAATCTCTATTCACAAGCAAAGAGTTGAGGCTCTATTTGACTTGGGAGCTACTCATTCATTTGTGTTGCATGATTGTGTGGAAAAGTTGTTTTGCCTATGCATGAATTACCTTATATTGTTAGGGTTTCTACGCCCTCTGGATTATTGGATAAGACCAGTGAGGTGTGTAAGGGAGTTGAGTTGTGCTTTGAGGGCAGGACTTTGGTGATAGATCTGATCTTGATTCTTATAAAAGGATTAAATGTAATCATTAGGATAGATTGGTTGGTAGGGAATAATGCTACCCTGTATTGTTCCAGAAAGATGGTGTTACTACCAGTTCATGTGACGCCTACTGTGACTTCCATAGCAATTGCCAATCAACTAAGATCGTTGTCTGTAGTACAAGCTGAAAGGTTAGTATCTGAGGGCTATCAGGCCTATGTAGTTTTCTTCAAAATGAAAGGCAGTGATAGTAGTAATATTAATGAAATCCAAGTAAGTTTCTAGAAGTATTTGTGGATAGGGTATCAAGTTTGCTTTAGGATGAGTAGTGGAATTCTCTATTGATTTGGTACCTAGTATCGAACCTATATTAAAAGTACCCTATATAATGGCTCCTTTAAAATTGGTAAAACTCAAGAAGTAGCTCGAAGAGTTATTAGAGAAGGGCTTTATATGCCCTAGTGTGTTGCCATGGGGTTCGCCAGTCCTATTTATGAAGAAGAAGGATGGAAGCCTATGACTATGCATTGACTACAGATAACTAAACAAGGTGATAGTAAAGAATAAGTACCCACTCCTAAGAATAGATGACTTATTGGATCAGTTAGTAGGAGCTTCAGTGTTTTCTAAGATTGACTTCTGATCTGGATATTATCAGTTAAGAGTTAATGCAGAGGATGTGCTTAAGACAGCATTTCATACTTGATACAATCACTTTGAGTTCTTGGTAATGCCGTTCGGGGTGATGAATACGCCGGCAATTTTCATGGACTACATAAATAGTATATTTCATCCCTTCTTGGTTAGTTTGTTGCGTGTTCCTAGACAATGTACTGATAAATTCTAAGGATAAGGAAGAGCACATGAGGCATTTGAGAACTGTGTTAAGAATTTTGAAAGATAACTATTTATATGCCAAGTTGAGAAAATGTGAATTCTGGCTACGGGAGGTAAGATTTCTTGGATACGTGATATTAGCTAAGGGGATTTTAGTGGATCCTCACAAAGTAGATGCGGTATTACAATGGAAACAGCCAAGTTTAGTAACTGAGGTGTGAAGTTTTCTAGGTTTGGCTGGCTAGTATCAAAGGTTCATTCAAGGATTTTTGTAGATTGCTATTCCTTTATCTCGATTAATGAGGAAGGATCAACCTTTCATTTGGGATGATCGGTATGAAATGGCATAGTTTAAAGAAAAGATAAACTTGGCATCGGTATTGATTATTCCTGATCTAAGGTTGCCTTATGAGGTTTATACGGATGCTTCCCTGAAAGGTTTAGGAAGTATGTTAATGCAAGAGGACTGAGTAGTAGTGTATATATCTAGAAAGTTGCAACCTCATGAGGAAAGTTATTTGACACATGACTTAGAGTTAGCAGATGTGGTGTTTGCTCTCAAGATTTAGTGACATTATCTTTATGGAGTAAAGTTTAATGTGTGCAGTAGTCATAAGAGTTTGAAATATCTTATGGATTAGAAAGAACTTAATATGAGGCAAAGGCGATGGATGAAATTCTTGAAAGATTTTAACTTTGAGTTTAAGTACCATTCATGGAAAGCCAATGTCATGGTTGATACTTTGAGTCAAAAATCATTACATGTGGCTAGGCTGATGGTTCAGGAACAATAACTAATGTTATCTTTACTAGAGGTATAGCTTGAGGCATCGAATTACACTTTAAATGCAATTTACTCTATGACTATTTTCAATGAGTTTTGGAAAGAGATACGAGAAGCTTAGTTGAAAGACAAGTTTTTGTCAGATGTACGAGAGGAAATATAAGAAGGTCGCACTACCTTGTTTTAGTTCAATGATGACAGATTTATCCTATACCTATAGATGAAGAGATCAGAAGGAAGCTTTTGGAGGAAGCTCACCAAAGCAAATACATGATGCATCTTGGCGTGACCAAGGTGTATCATGATATGAAGAAGCATTGGTGGTAGCAGGGCATGAAATGAGATATTACTGAGTTTGTGAGTTGGTGTCTCACTTGTTAGAAAGTAAAGATTGAGCATTAAAGACTGGCTAGGATGCTTCAACCTCTAGAGATTCCCTAATGAAAATGGGACAACATATCGATAGACTTTGTGTCTGGTCTATTAAGGACTCAGGTAGAATATGATTCTTTATGGGTTATTGTGGATCGATTGACAAAGTCATTGTACTTTTTTCTAGTTAAGACCACCTACAATATAGAAAAGTATGCAGAGATGTATGTGAGAGAGGTGGTAAGACTACATGGTATACCTAAGGATATAGTCTCAGATCGAGATCCCTGATTTACTTTTAGGTTTTAGGGAGCATTGTAGAAAGCAATGGGTACTAAGTTGAGATTTAGTACCTCTTACCATTTACAAACTGATGGGTAAACTAAACATACAGTATAGACTTTAGAAGAC
Organism: Prosopis cineraria; assembly: GCF_029017545.1. Taxonomy (NCBI): domain Eukaryota; kingdom Viridiplantae; phylum Streptophyta; class Magnoliopsida; order Fabales; family Fabaceae; genus Prosopis; species Prosopis cineraria. The sequence goes on along the minus strand of NW_026555332.1, from coordinate 23,666,808 downwards.
ATGCTTCGATCATGTGCCCTTGAATGGAAAGATAGCTGGGACAACCATTTACCTTTAGCTGAGTTTGCCTATAATAACAGCTTTCACTCAAGTATTCAGATAGCTTATATAAGGCATTAAATAGGAGAAGGTGTCAATCACCTTTGTGTTAGGTCGAATTGAGCGAAAGAAGTATGGTTGGTCTTGATATGGATCATACTATCAAGAAGATTAGGGTTATCCAGCAAAAACTTCTTATTATCTAAAGTCATCAAAAGAGTTATGCTTAAGCTTTAAGGATTTTGGCTAAAAATAGCCTAAAAGGTAGGTTAAATATTGAAAATTAGTTGAATAAATAAGTTAGGAGGTTGTTATGGTTGTTTAAGTAGCCTATAGGGCTAATGATTATAAATAATAGATAATGGATTTAAAAGGGTTCTAATTAAATCATTTTGTGTATTGAGATTCAGTTTAGCTAAATCAATACTTGTGTTAAGTGTTGGTAATTGACTGAGGGACACTGTATTATGTAGATTGAGCACCTATGGCATTGTTTGTGAGAATCTATGCCCCTAAGATCTTAGTATGATTGGTAACCCTTAGCAGTAAGGGTTAAAGGCAACTGGAGTAACCTTTTTACTTGTTTGTTTGTGAAATTATTTACAATTATTTTTATATAACTATGTGTATTGTGTTGTGAATTGATATAGTAGCAGCATTGTGAAAGAATATGCATGCGGGTGTGTGAGTATTGATTGAAATGAATTTGATTTGGCATATGCAAAAAGTCCTGATGATATAGAGCATAGAGCTTCACTATGCTAAGATGGACCTAGGAGAATCCTGATGATCCAAAGCGTAGAGCATGATTTCGTCATGGGAGACCTAAGATATGGAATGATCCACAAGGTTACCCTAGACTAGGGTAGCGGGTTGTGGTCCTACTTTGTATAAGGCTAAGAAGTCTTGATGATCTAGAGTATAGAGTTTAACTCTGCCATGATGGACTTAGGAGACCACCCATATGCGGAGAGGGTTACTTGGTTTGAGCAATAGTATGGTGGGCCTTGTTTCGTGTGACTGGAAGTCCTGATTCAAGCATAAAGATTACTCTATTAAGTGGAACTAGGAATGCATTAGCATAAGCATAATGACATTGATGAGAATGAATTCTTGTATATGCATATGATATTGCTTTTACTGATACACATGCTACTTTATTTCTTGTTTATGATTTTGTTTACTAACTAGTAATTGGGGTTACTTTTGAGTTACTAAGATGTATGTCTCACTCTGTTACTTTTGAATACAAGTGAAGATAGAGTGAGAAGGCTGTGAAAGAAAGTGAGAAAAGAGTAGCTTCATTTAGTTGTATAACTACTATTGAATGAAATGAATGTATAATGTTTTTAAAGTTTGAGTTGCCAATTATGATGTATAAGTGATTGTGTATATAAATTGTGCTGTGAAACCTTGCTTGTATGTGTATATCATATTGTATCTCATTGAGGGTGCCCTAGTGATGAGTACGTGGGTAGGCCTAGATGCCATTCAAGTAAGTATATGTCATATGTAACTTGTTCTACTTGTTTATATGTGAATTGATGTGATGATTATGTATTGAATGTGAATTGTGTGTATTATATGAGAACTTGACACAAATAGTGAGGTGGAGCCCCATTTGAAAGAGTTAAGTATATTTATGATTCCCTACCATTTAGTGAGGCGGAGCCTAATATGTAAGAGTCGGAGACTTGAAAGTGGAACAAGTCTAGTTGTATACATGTGAATATGTATTATATGTGTACTCTTCATATAAGTCCACAATTGTGTAATGTAGCATTGAGAGGCCAAAATAGGCAATTGAAGTGTATGTGGTCCCTTTTTGAATTTATTCAAGGCCCAAGTGCTCTAATAGGATAAGGAATAAGAATTAAGCACTTAGGGTGCAAGTTTTTGAAAGAAAAGTGACTTTTTGCACTCAGACGTCTAATTTTAGATCGGACTATCAAATCAAGTCTAAAGTCATTCTATTAGTTAGTATATGTTGTAAGCTTCATCTAGGCGCTTAAATCACTCCAATCAGAGGTTGGATGTGGAAATGGCACGTAGTGAAAGTTCATCTTTCGAGTTGTCATATGATAGCAGAAATTGTTATCATATGTGCCACGGCACATGGCATAAACAAAAATAGAGCATTTTTTTCTGTACCACATGCCACAGTGCATGTGGTACAAGCCATGGCACATGGCCCCTTTTTAGGGTAGAAATGTTGTCTTATTAAGTCATATGACTGTGTTTGAGCTTCTGCTAGCCCTTTTATTTGAATATATATTTTAAGAAGTTAGGATCCTGTGATTTGAAAACAAATAAAGGATTATTACTTTGATATTATTGTGTTAGTATTTATTGATTGTGTGATTGGGAATAATAAAGTTTGGAATAAGTTAGGACTTTACAAAGAACTATCTATTAATGCTAGAAATATTATTGGCATATATATAATGTGTGTTTTTATTCTAAAGGTTGAAGACACCAATTTTGCGAGAGAATGGTTTGAAACTTTGAAAAAGAAGTAGTATAATATATATTTTTTTGGAGTTATCTATATAATATATTTTTATGACATATAATAACACAAAGAGAGGAATAAATGGGAGGAAAAACTAACTAGGAGAGATGTGTCTGTACTTTGAAGAAGGAAAAGAGGAGGAGACAAAGAGTAGAGATGTGTCGTGGGTCTCGCTATCACATGTCATGGGTCTGCCTTACTATCGTCTCACCTAGCCATGGACTTGCCTTGCCATGGGTCTCATGGTACCTCACCGTAGGGGGAGACATAAAGTAGACTTGGGGTTTAGCAAAAATATTGTGAGGGTTTGTGAGGGAGAGGGCTTCAAATTGAAATTAAAGGTAGCAATATCCAGGTCACTTTTTAATTAGAAGCGACGTAGAAAAACTACTTACCACATCAATTTTTAATAGAAAATCGACGTTATTATTAACATCCATGTCAATTTTTGTAAAAAAGAAATGTGGATTATTATAAATATAAAATTTAAATAGTACAATTTTTAACAATTAAAGCCACATCTTGTTTGCTTAAAAATCGACGTGGTTAATTTTAAATTTTAAATTTAAATTTCAAAATTTTCAATAAAATCCACATTGCTTTTATATAAAAGTGATGTAGAATATTTTATTTTTTAAATTTAAATTTCTAATATTTAAGAATGAAAACCACATCCATCTTTTCATAAAAGCGATGCAGATTTAGAAATTATATTTTAAATATTAAATTTCTAAAATTTTAAATCCACGTCCATTTTAATTAAAAAGAGGCTTTGATTATGTTTCACATCTATTTTCCCATAAAAGTGACGTGGATAATGGGTTAAAGAATTAATGTTTGTGTCACTTTTAAGAAAAGTGATGTAGATATATGTAATTATTCAGCACTTATTTACAAATTTGCTACCACTTCTATTTTTTATGTCAGTTTTACAAAAAGTGACGTAAATTGAGGGAGTAAAATGTATCTTTTTGCAGTAGTGTTGTCCTTTTTGTTATCTTACCTATAACTTTTGTGTTAAGTGTTTTTAGTTATAGAATCTCCAACATTTTTGAATTTGAAGAAAAATCTCATTGGGTCATTTTGGAGGAAATTTTGTCTCTAGAGTGCTAAAGGCCAACTTCAACAAATTACTAGGTAGTTTCTGTCTTGTCAAAAATTCTAAAATTTTAGTATGGTTTTGGCTTGTATTTCCTTTGTTTGTCTATAACTTTTCAGGTTGATTGGACAAGTGGATTGTTCTGGGAAAGATAGACAAGCTACTAAATGCAAAAATAGGACACACCTTCGAATGTTGAAGCATCATAAGTCTTTCTAACTCTCTCTTTATTGCATTTGTGTGATTTTGTTCGTTTGCTTGCTTTATTTTGTTTGTTTACATTATTTTGATGCATTTTCACTTATACACTTGTAGAGGGCATATCATTTGAGCTTCCTTGGTCATTGAATCATTTTGAGCTTGATTTTGCATCATTATTTATGGATATAAGTTTTATTGCATTTTATGGCTTGGTTTTATCATCATGATTTATTCCATCCTTCATTTGACATGCATTATCATCCATTTCTAGCACCTAACATTGATTGCACATCCTATTTTCATAATCAATTTCAACCATATAACTTTAATTGTCCATCTCCATATTGTAATCATTTTCATCCAAGTCATAATTTTGAATTTTCCAATCTTGAGTTTTGAATCCCATGTAAGAACTTATGTTGAGCATACACCATTCACTAACATTGATTATCTAGAAAAAAATTATATGCATAAAGGGGTAAAGTTTATTGTTTACATTATGGGGCTACCTCCCGCTTTTATAATGATTGTCTTATTCTCAAAGAATATTACGAACCATATGGAATAACCCAAGCCCCAAAAGAGATCATATTTCAAGTTGAACATACATAAAAAGTTACTCATGAATCTATTGAGATTAATAAATACATCGCAAGCCATTAATCTCCCAAAAAAAAGGAGTCAATCTAACCTTTGCTTCAAGAGGTAATTTCTCTTATTCCTAATGAAGTGGATTCTTCTTTACTTTCTACCATTTCTAATGGTTTGTCAAATGATTCATATATAGATGAGTAAATGTGAGTCCCCTAATATATTGGAGAATGGGCATGATAAATTGATATTGCATATTGATTATGCTATGAAAGAGCATTATGTATCTAGCAATGATATTATTGATGAATCTTTGGAAATTGATGCACATGTTTCTTGTTCCATTTGTGATGATGAGCATGAATGTGATGCATGTGTTGAAAATAATGTGCCTTATGTGGAAGAAACTTAAAATATCTCTTGTGTTATTATTGACAATGCACCTATACTTGCCTTTAGTAATCAAAGTATGCTTGAGAAAGTTTGTCCCACTTCTTTTGTAAAAGAAAGAGTCATAGAGACATAGGCACTATGATTGGGAAATTAGTCGCTTACCCTCAAAATTAAACTAAAGCTACCTTAATACAATATAGGGCCAACCCTAAGTTATCTCTAAGGAATGGTCTTTGTCTAATCTAAGGTTACCTAATGCAAAGGAAATTTGATTACCTAATTATCTAAACTAGTTATCTAATTAACAAATGATTAAAATGCTAGCTAAATTGAGTAAAATGAACTTCCCTTTTTCACAAGAGTGAAACCCTAGAGATTAGTTGATTTTAGACTCATTATTTTCTCATGATTAAGCTAAGTTAAGCTTTCTTTTCCTCTTGACTAAAGCAATCATGACTTAAGAAAATTATCCTAAGCCAATTAACCTAATTAGCTAACTTTCCTATGTCTTAGATTAAAGTCTCTAGTTCAATTAACTAATTGGTGAAGAAATTAGCCAAGTGATTCATTCAAACCTCTTCCCCAAGTGCCATGGCCAACTAAAGGAATTAAGTAATCACAAAATTATGTGAAGCTACACAACAACTTAAGTATTAACATAACAAAATTATGCCATATTAACACATGTAATTCACTAATTGAAAAACACAATATCATGTGCTAAACTTAAAGTGGCTGAAATATCATGGTTATCCAAAGAAAGAATTTAAATGAAACAATCCTCTCTCCCTTTACATCAACATCAAATTCAAATTAGAATTTACAAGCTAAGATGATCAAACCTAGATTAAGGAATCTAACCATATAGTAAAACGAGAATAGGATAGGAAACAAAAGAACTTTGCCTATTTAAAGCTCAAGACTTATCCTCCATCTTCATCTCTCTAAGATTTTACTAAAGAACTTAGCCAATCTTATCATCTTCGAGAACCCTAGAACTTACTTGTGAAGGCCGAATCCCATAGCTCTTGGATGAAGGAAATAAGCTTCAATCCTTGTGAAAGTGAAAGGGGTGGGATGAGATTGAGGAGAGAAGAAGAATGGTGTGAGTTTTGTGGAGGTTTGGTGGTTGAAAATGGGAGATAAGGTGCTGGAAAATGAAGAATACGAGAGAGAAAATGAAGAATATTATGAACAAGAGAGAGAGAATGTGGGAGATGAAATGAAATAGATGGATGAATCTCACTTAGGGCTGGAATGGCATCATCTAAGTATTTCCATCAGCTGAATGCTTAATTAAAAAATAAGAAAATAAAATAAAAAGGAAACAAGAGCTTTGTCACACTTGTAAAAGTGGCATCCTCTTATTGATTTATAGATGAATCCAATGTGTGTGTAATTTCTCATGTGTCATCCACATTATTAAGCTAATTAAATCCCCCAAATAAATCAAAAAATATATCCTATATGCTTAGCTTTAACCTCAAGGAGTGTTGACTTCAATTGTCTAATTGATGCACAGATCACATGCTTATGTCACATAAATCACATCACTCAATTAAATAACATATGACATAATTAAATCTAATTAAAGTCCATAACTAAATTTATAATCAGAAGGGAGAATACCTCTACTATACTAAACCTAGACACTTAGGCAATTTTTCAATTTTAATACAATGTGTGCAATTTAAGATGATAACAAATTAATAAAGTGGTCTTAATTGAAATCGATAAGCGTGTAACAAATGTGTTCTATCAACCTACTTCTACTTCTTTAGAGATTGATGTTCAAAAGGAGCCTATATTATAAGAGGAAAAGTATGCACCTTTGGATATTGAGATTAAGGCCAATCAAGGTTCTAAGCATGATGAAAATGTGGTAGAATATCATATTGAGTTATTTGGTGATGAACTTGCTTTGTTTAGTAGTGATCCATATCTTTTTATCCTTATAACTTCTTGTTTTTATGAACATGATCATAAATGTAAATCTTATGTGGATCTTGAAGAATTCTTGAATGAATTTTACACACCTTCTCATGCATTACTTAGTGATAATAGAATGTTAACTATACTTGAACTTGCCAAGCATGAGGAAGGTTTGGTTTCTTGTGTTGATGGAGGTGCCATTGTTGAGACCAAATGCCTAGAGTTAGTACCACTCGAGCATACTGTTCACTTGATTTCCAAGCTATTGGAAAGTGATTCTATACTTGATAAAATACAAAATATGACCTACATTAGCATGGTGATTGAAGAAAATGAGAAGGCTGTGGAGTTACTTACAATTTTCTTTAAAGAAAGTTTTGATTAAAGTATTCCTAAGAGTGTCAAACAAGAAGAAAGTGCAAAAGAAATTGTGCCACTTCAAGTAGAGGGCTACATGCTTGCTTGTACCATTTCTAAGGGGATCATATTTTATGACCTTTCACTGAATAAGGGAGACATTTATCTTCTTAAATATTTTGTAATATCCTCTGTGATTCCATTGATTTTATTAGTTGTCTCCCTTACCTTGACAAATCTACTTTTCATTCCCTTGCACATAATTCTATTTCATAAATCATGTTTTATGATCATGTTGCATATGATGTTTCCTTGTTTGAAAAAGAAAATATTAATGGTTGCATCTCATATGACATGAAAAGACAATCCACACCATACATCTTAGAGCCATTACCAATTAATCTCGAGCTACCACCGCTTGAGATTCTTAGAAGGAGGATCACAATGAAAAGTTTCATGATATTACTCCAAGATAAGAACTTCAACTTCAAGAGCTTGTGGAGATTTAAACTAGGTTGTGTTTTCTTCACCCTTACTTTTAATTTACTTTGCCTATTGTTGATTTGTTGATTGAGTAAAGTGAAAGCCTGGGGGAGATGTCTCCATTAGTAAAAGGTATATTTTTTTATTTCATTTTATCTTGTTTAGAAATTTAAAAAGAAATTCTACACTTGCACTTTTTTCATGCATGTATCTATATTGATCTTATCATATCATTAGTCTATGCTCACAATAAGGACAATGTATGATTTAGGTATGGGGGGAGATAAAAATATTTGATTTTTGCTTTTTTTAAATTTTTTTTGAAAATTATAAAATTTATTTCGTTTTATCTTGGGCTATTTGAGAAACTTATTTTTAATTTTTGGAACTTAAACTCTTGAAATGATGTTGCCTTAGTTGTTTTATCTTGTCAAACAAGCTTTCTTTTAGATTGTATGCAATTGATTAAAGAGACAAAAAAAACTATAGTTAGAAGAAGCCTAAACATTGTTGTGAGGTTTGTCTTTAGCATTTGTGCCCTCTGTTCTTCCTCTTAATCAAGGCTACACCATTGCATTTATTGTAGGGAAGATGACAATGAGATTCATTAAAAATAGCCAAGAGACTTAAAAGACCAACCCTAATGGATTGATCATCCTTTTGTTAGCCCTTTGAGCCTTTTATTTATTTTGTTCATTTCTTAAGCACTATCCCTATTTTGCCATGGATTGCATGTATTGTTTTTAAAGTATGTTTCAACATTCTCATCTTTCTTTGGTTTAACTTAGTGAATGAAACTCATTTTTCCATTTTTTTCATTCTTCCATTGTTCTATTTCATTCAAAGAACAAGTGCATTATTCTCTTATTACTTGATACCTGAGATGATTAGAAAGTGAAAAATATGAAAATATGAAAAAAAAAATGAAAGAGCAGAACAAAAAAAGTGAAAAAGAAAAGAAAAATGTTGAATAAAAGGATTGATACTTGGGTTACAGGTCACATATTTTGTTCTTTTCTTTTCACATCCATTCCACTTACATTTTCATCCATTTTTCACTTTGTGTCCACTTAGTAGAGTCTTAAAAAGATTTGAATGTTGTTGTATATTTACATTGTGTCCAAGACTTAATTCCTTGAGCCTAACCATAGCTTTAACATACAAATCCAAGAGCATCTATTTCATAGCCACATTACATCCCATTAAAGTCTATTTGATTCTTAAGAACATTTGCATATTAGTAGTAGAGAGGTAGAGGATTACAAGCTTGTGGTAGGTTATTTTTTGCTGAAGACTTTGAGTAAAATTGTTAAAACCTAAACATTTGAATGCTTGAGTGCATATGCTATCTGTGTAAGGCTCTCTCTATGAAATTGCATCTTTTTAATAGTATGCTTGTAGTTGATAAGGTATTCTAACTAAGACAGCAACATCTCTTCTATTTTTGTAAAAAAATTTATTGGCTTTTAACTGGATTACCCTTGACAAGTTGTTTTGTTTTACTTTGTTCTTATTTTAGGATTTTGAGAGAGTTTGTTTTAGTTTTGATTTTGCCCAGAGTACACATGGGTAACAAGATAAACCTTTCTTTCAATAGGTAGTTGAACATTTCCTCTGTTTTAGATGTGTCAAAGGTATATTGTATAGCATTGGGCTTCTTTGAGACCTTTAATATAGCTTTTCATATGTGCCATGTGTCGTGGTAGGCATGTCATATGTGTCAAAGGTACCATGTGCCGTGGTAGGCATGTCAATTTGCCATGGTGCACGTGCAAGGAATGGTTTATATGGTTAGAAAAGGAATTTATGTGTTATAGGTATTTAGAACCTAGTGAATTCGGCGTAATCTAGAGTGATAATTGACGATTGCCACTTGATTATGTAGATTGAGAGGTGCTTGAGCTTAATCGTGCTTATAGAATGTGTAAAGCTAACATTAAGCCACGGTAACCCTTTTGTGTGACAAAGGGTTGAAGTGACAGAATAATTTACACTATTTGATTATATTGCTTAATTTTTTGTCAGTAGACATGTTAAATTTATTAGTTGGGATTTGATAACCTTGCATATTATGAAATATGGTTATGTGCATGAAAAGCTATTTGCAAACACTGAGAATAGTGAAAATTTATATGGATTGGTTGAGAAATTTGAAATGTATATATGTTATATATGATGAGCATGATCATGTTAGGGGGTGGGAGTTCACCCGTAAGAAGGAGTAGTGGAAGTCCATATGGCATGTATCTTCTTAGTGTCTAGTAAGGCACAGTGTTGGAGATTTTCTCCTTAGTATCCATGCGGGATATGGCATTGGAGAGCGATGCTCCTTAGCATCAGTGATGCGGTGTCAGAGTAACAACATCCCAATTCATGTGCGATGGGGAAAACTATAGTCTAGAAGTAGGATAGGACACCTTTAACCGGTGATCCTACCACTGAAGGTGAGCTCTAACCATTGGATGTGCACTTGGTTCAAGAGCCTATAGTTTCAGTCGAGGTGATATGAAAGCTTCGATGGTTAAGTGATCATACATAGTGATAAATTATTTGTGTTTATGAAAAAGAGTATGTTATAATATGCTAAAAGTATATTTTGGTGTTTAATAGCTTTAATCTCTTATGGTTGTGCATGTTAATTAATAGTAGTGAATTATTTTATTACTGAGATGTTTATCTCACCCTATAGTTACATATTACAGGTAAGGGCTCCCATAGAAGCAAAGGGAAGGAAGGGGCAATTGAAGAGCAAATAGCGTTATAGTATAGCTCTTCTATTTTCTCTTTTGGGTTTGTAATGAATATTGTTATAATATTATGCCAACCTAGGATCATGACATTGTTTTGGTTACCACTTATATGAATATGTGATAAGTGTGTGTATCTTAGTCCAAGATTGACGTTCCGATACTTCAATGTATGGGCTTAGCATAGATATAATTACAAGTGATATATTTGAATGATTTATGTGTCAAAATAACCAAATTGATATGTGTGCTAAGTTTTATCCACCCTTTTGTGTTGTTGTCAATTGGGGGTTTGGTGGTCATTTTGAGTGTGAATGTTTAATTGTGTGATATGATTGACTTGTTATGTTGTAGATAGTCCATTTGAGGTGGTCAAAGTGTTATTGGGGCTAATGGCATTAGGCATTATGAGTTGGACACCTTTGTGTGTGTTTTGAGGTGAAAATGAACCATTTTGAGTTTGGGTGTCCATCTCTTTAACGGATGATTATTTGAGTATGAAACTAGTTCTATTAATTAGAGGGCTTGAAGAGCTTCGTGTGCACACTTGAATTGCTCAAATTGGACGTCGGATGGTGAAACGACAAGCTCTAGAAACTCAAAGGGCTGTCATGATAGTAATTTTCTGTTATGACAGTAGGTTCGCACCGTGGTACATGCTAGTTACGCCACGGTGCAATTGCCTTCTGAGGGAATTGTCCTTCTATGCCATCCATCGTTGACCAGATTTTTAAAAAATGGCTTGTTTCAGGTTGTTTTGAAGTTTCGTTTGATTTCTATACTTCTGTATTTGTATTTAATTGATTTTTAATCATAGTTTGAACTCAAACAATAGTTTTAAAAGGGTTTTCTTAGGATCATATTGTTTGAGCTAATTACCTTTTAAACCCTTGGGTTATGATAATTGTTGCTTGGGATTTTACTTAATCCTAGTTATCACAACGATATGTTAGAGTGTTGTCTTGGTAATATGAAGGCAGACATTACACTGAGCACATGTAATCCCTTACAATTTTCAATTTGGCTATAGCCACATTAAGCACACCAAAATAGCTAAATGTAGTGTTATATCTATGATGGTTTTCTTACTTTAATAGTTCTTCATATCCATAAATTCTTGCTACAAGTTCATAAAAGTCCCTGAATTCCACCGCCTAGAACTTCTTTCTCATCTCGATATCTAGCCTTGATTTTACTAGCTTGGCATACTTAGCTTATGGAAGAGGTACATTGCATTAGCCTCTCAAATGTTTAAACTTGGCAAGATACTGATTTGTTAACTCATCAGCTTGCTGGGTTGACTTGCACAACTCTATAATATTGACCTTAGGCTTGGCTTTATAAAATTGGATATGGAACTGTTATTCTCATTTTGTCCACATAGGGGTAGAGTTATGAACCAAGGTTGTTTAGTACTTGAGTTATGAGCCTGTGAGGGAATTAAGGAATAGCCTTAGCTTTAGATTGCCAAAATTCTCATAGTTGGAATTTCTCCACACTAAATGGCGAACCTTCCAATATACTCTAGAGTTGATTATGTACTATCTCTTGAGAACAATATGAAGTCTAGAATATGATAGCCCCTAAGATAAGGATTCTCCTAGTTTATATGTTTAGGATATAGCTTTATAAAAGCAGGCTGGTCAATTAGTCTTAGCCTTGGCCCATAGATATCCTATATAATGTCCCTAAGTACATCCACTATCACTTTTTAGTTTTGTAGAGGTGGCTAGTTTATTCTTTCCTCTCCTATGCCCCATGGGCCACTAGCATTTAGTTCCTATAGATAATAAAAAGGTTGCTTATAAGGTTAAAATGAGTAAAAATATGAGGGATAGGGTTGATCCATATATGCATGCCACCTCGAAGGCCTACATTTAGACTACTCCTTAAGGATTGCCCTTTATACTACTTGAAATTCTAGCTAGCCTCTATGGGTCCTCTTTTTAGTAATATAGCTATGTTTCTCATCCCTTTATGAAGGACTTGCATTAGTACCTACTTACACTCCCTTTCTCTACATTTTGAAACTTAAAAAGAGAGTGGGTATGGAATTTCTAACTTTCCTCTAACTTCTTATCTATATAGTCTTGAATTCAGCATATTACTTTTGCAACAGGCTCATTAGATACAATAAGAGGATTTATAGTCTTATTACTTGCCCTTGAGTTAGGGCTTGCACTACTGTTGCTAGTGGTCATTAGCACTACGTGCTCGCAATGTGCACTTATCCCATATTCATTTGCTAATGATTCCTTTAATCATGTGTCGGCAAAGCAACCTTCTAGTTTATGAGAACCAGTACCTTTCTCATCAATCTTCTTGTCTTTATGGTAATTGAGTGATTTGATGTGGTGTTTGGCTAGAAAGGTCTAATATATGTAATTGGTTGTGAATTCAATCTTAATTATGGGTTTGAAGTAAAGTTAGGCCACTCGAGCATTAAAAGGAAGAGAAAATGTGAATGAAGTGTCTTTATGCCACATGCCGTGGCATGTAGCACATCCACTATGGCGCATAAATGGACACTAACGTGAGAAGACCTCTTTGTGTCATGTACCGTGCTAAGAAATTGGATTACATAGGTGAGTAAGTTAACCCTAGCCCGATAGCTCCTCAGAAGTGGAAGGCTAGGTTAGTTTGTGAAGGATGTAGCCATATGATAGCCATCGGTTTCATGTCAAAGGTAACAGGAAGGTATAAGGGTGGCATATGATCATGCATATAAGTCTGACCACATAGTTGTTAGTTTTGTGGTCCGGTATGTGTTAAGGGTATATGGTTGTTATTTTTGTGAACCCGTGTTTTGAATTGCAAAATAACATGATTATTGTGTGCAGTAAGCCTGGTCACATAGTTCTTAGTTTTATGAACCGTGGCCGAGTGTTTATTCATTATATCTGTGCTTAATTGCCTATTTGCATCTATTTACAATTGATATGCAACTGTACAGATTAGGTGAAACTTAGTTACTGAGTAGTTGTACTCACCCCTTAATTCTCAATATTTTCAAGACCTAGCTCATCGGATTCGAGTCAGGGAAAATACACAGAGGCCTAGGATTATGGAGTAATCCTCTTTATGCCTCTTTTTATTGTTGTCATGTGTATTTGTTAATGTAATTGCCAAATAGGAACATTTGATGTTATTTTTGTACTACTTGCATTATTTTGTGTACAACTTGTGTATTTTGTGCCCTAGGTTAGTGAGTTTTAGTTGTAAACTCGTGGATAGGGCTAAAATACTTGTGCAAGTAAAAATATATGTATTTTGAAAGATTTGGAATGAAATTGATGAAATTGTGCAACTTTTACTTCCCCTTTGTGTTTTGAGAAAACCAGGGTTGAGTGGTAATTTTGTGATATAAGTACTTTTGATTGTGTATGGTGCATTGCACGGGTCCATAAGAGTTTATTGGGTGTGGTCGGATGGTTGGTATATACTATTGGCATGTGTGGCTGAGTTGGGACACCCATTCGTGGAATTTTGTAACAAAGTGGCTAAAGTGAGTTTTGGTGTCTAACTTTTTGTAGAAAAAGAGTCTAAATGTGAAACTAGTGCCATTAGTTAGATATAGGAGAAAGCTCTATGTAAACACTAAAACCACCTTAATTGGACATTGGACAAAGATTTAGGACTCATTGAAAGTTTGCTCCTTATGTTATCAAATGACAACATTGATGCTGTCAAATTCGTGCAATTCGCCACGGCGCATATGTCATATGCCATGGTGCACATGTCATTTTCTATACAAAATCTATTTTTGAGTTTTAAAACTCATGATTTTGGGTCCCTTTGATTTTCAAGCTTCTGCATTACTTTTAAAACTCTAATTTGGGATTATTAAAAATTATTTAAGATTTGAAATGTTGAATTTAGGATTCCTTTCAAAAAGGATTTGAGAAATTCCCTTTTTGTGAAACTTTATAATTTGGTAATCCTTTGAGGGTTAATCCATTGATTGCCATGATTTGGAGTTAAAAAGTAGATTAGTAAGGGAGACCTTACACTTAGCATCCATAGGATGCGGTGTTAGAGTAACGACACCCCAATTACTCTTAATAGAGAGAACTTGTGGTCCATAAGTGGTTAAGGATGCCTTGGCTAGGTAGTCCTACAATGGATGGTGAGCTTAGAGACCATATATGCAGTTTGGTTCCATGAAATAACCTATCGGTTCAGTCGGGAGTATTGGAGGATTGGATGATTAGTGATCATGCATTTTATTATTGTGAATTGTATATGGTGTGTTTGTTATGCATGTTTTAAAGCTTGTTTATAACTTGGCATGTTAATCGATATTATAGATTATCGTAGTTATTGAGATTTTTATCTCACCCCGTGGTTATTAGAGTTTGAGCAGGGGAAGGAATCGGGAAAGGATTAGTAGATTTTTTACATTACAAATAATAATGCACAACTTTGTTTAAGTAGTGTATATAAATTTAGTGATATGATATTATATGTTGCCAACTAAGAATACATATCATTTTGATTAGTTACACTTATATGTTATATATGAGGTGAATATGTGGTGATTTTTGTGGTGAAGGGCTAAAATACTAACACAAATGCAAGGAATGCTGTATACATGTGGTGATAATGTATATATGGTGTATTATGTGGCAATAGAGGCCAAATAGTATGTGTGATAGTGATTTTGTGTTTTTGGCCATATTGGGTGAAACTAGTATTAAGCAACCAAATTTTGTATTTAGTATGAATTTGTATGTTTAAATGCTCAATCAGGTGTATATTGGTCCACTAGACATAGTTCAAGCCTCAAAATGGGTTAACGGTATAAGTTTTGAGTTTTGGGTACTTGGATGCTTGAAAATCGTTTAAAAAACTAACTTTTGCATCTGATATCTAAAATTCTCATACAGTGTTAGATCATAAGAAACTTGTACCATTAGTTATCTTATTGAATAAGTTTCATGTGGGTGCTTGAATCACTCCTATTGAACATCGGATGCGAAAATGGCTCGTGTTTGAAGTTCATCTTAAAAAGCCGTCATAATAGCATTTTGTTGTCATGATAGAGACACATGTGTCATGGCACGTTGCACACAAGCCACGGCACATGGCACAGAGACTAAATTAGCCTCTCTATGCCACGTGCCATGACACATGGACCATAAGCCATGGCGTGTAACACTTGCCTCGAGTATTATCCAAAAATAACATAATTCGAATAAACTAAGTGCGGTTAAGGAGTTGATCTTAAAACTAACTTAGGAAACAAATCATTTAAATCACTAAACAAATGCATCATCACAAAATAAATATTTAAAACCTTTAGAAAAATTTATAGGTTCTACCTATAGCACATGGAAGCAAGTTAGATGAAAGTGGGATGAAAAGATGCTATTATGACAGCATTAAATTGCTGCCATGACAGCCCTCCTAAGCTAACTTCTGGGAAGAATTGTTTCATCATTCAACCTCTGATCAAAGTGATTTTAAAGCTTGCACATCATTTTTAATGATTACTAGTAGTGTACTAAATTTTAAAATGATCTAACAGTTGGATTAGAATTTGGACACTCTACAATGTTGGATAAAGTTGCTGTCATGATAACACTTCTGAACCAACTTTTAGAGTGCACAACTTTATCATCTAACCTTTGATCGGAGCAATTCTAGAGCCCACATGTCACTTTTAAAGAGTACTATTAGCATACTAAATTTTGAAGAGATCCAACAGACAAATTGAAATTCATGCATATTGCAAATTCAGCCACTTTGCTGTCATAAATGTTGTTATGACAACACCTTCGGACCAACTTCCAGAGTGCACCATTTCTTCGTATGATGTCCTATCGGGGTGATTCTAAAGCCCACATAAAGATTATAAAAATTTTTATTTGTGATCCAAATTTCTAGAAAATCCAATGGTCAGATTGAAATTTGGACACCCAGATGCAAAAGTGTAGCTTTTTGGTAAAAACTATTTTCAAAATTGTCCAAATCTCATTGTAATGGTTACAAACCTATGGTAACACTTCGGACACGTCAAATAGGACTAAGTAACTAATAAAACATTCAAGTGATGGAAAATCTCCGTACATCAAAATTTGACCATTCGGATGCCATTTCTCAAAATGGACCTGAAACCCCAAAATGCACAAATCATATAAGAGCGGTCAAAAATTAATCAAGAAACCATATATTTATATAAATGCACATGCTAAATATTTTTACTTGGCTTAAAGATCCCCGTAGGGCTCACGCACTAATTCTTTCTATCCAAGGTGTATATTTGCCCTTAGCATACAATTCACAATGCAACTACTTTGCAATTGCATGTAGAATCACACATATTCATATATATATATATATACACACACACACACACACACCAAAATAAACATTTACTTGTAGTAAAAACTTAGTCCATCAAATGAATCCATCAAAACCACACACCATAACCAAGTTTCCTAAACACAAGTCTATAAGCGGCAAAAATTCATACACAAGCACACAATCCACACATATTCACATATATGTATAGTGACATCCTATTGGCACCCTAATCCTCAATACATTACAATATACTTGCTCAAAAGAAAAGGGGATGTTGTTTGTTACAAATCACAAGCAAACCCCTAGCTTAGCTCTTTTCTCCATCCATCACTGGATCCTTTACTTGGATTTATAACTATTGTAAAGAAAGAGGTAAGACAACCACAGTCTCAATAACAAAGAAATCTACATTGATTATTACAAAGTAAGCCATAATCAGATAAACAAATAATAGATTCAACATAGTATATAATTTAGTCATTTAAAATGCATGAACGCATGACGTAAGCCGGTATAGCCTTTCCTGATCAACATAATACCCCTTAGCACTCTTTAACTTGTAGGTAAACCTTATACCTACTTGTACCTCCATAGCCATAAAACATAATATAAGGCATGATCGAATCCACCTAACGGCCTGTGCTCCTTTGACATGAATCCTGAGTAGCCAAAGCTAACTCCTTTCTAGAGCCAGCCTGACTTAATCTCCATGTGAGGGCTACCTTGGCCTAGGCACTCAACCTTACATTTTATATGTCGGATTCCCTCCCCCACTGAGAGGTGTCAAACACTCAATACACTAACCACTTTAGTGCATTAAGCCTACAATATGTAAGGCAACACTAAGTATTAGCAATATACCATAGAATATCACAAGTCCACACCTCCTCATTGGTGAACTCCCATCGAGATCATGCCTTTTACTCTTGTTTACCTTTCCTGAGTATTGACCACTTCAACATTCTAAGGTAGTATAACATTTATAATTTTCTCTTAAATGGTTCCTCAGCTTATCTAAGGTACCTAAGCTAGTTACACTTCCTCAAGTATAACTTCCATTCTTTATTATTACAATACATGCAAACAATCTCGTTTCCATAAAAATATTGTTGTTAAACAAATAAAAAACAGATTTTCACTATTATCAAAGTAGTACCCCATAAGTCCTTATAAAGCACATTTAATCTTTTAAAACATGTAATGCATGATAGCTAGTAATATTTATTCAAAAATAGCTAAATAAAGCAATAAGAAATATAAATTCCCCTATTACCTCAACCCTTTAATTCTAAAAGGGTTTCCCTTGTACAAAATAAGACTTGGCTTGTTTCTTAACTTCTCAATAAGTTCCACCAACAATTCCCTACAACAAATAAGTGATCCATATTACTTTTTATAGCAAATAGCATATAAGAAGACTATAACTCATACTACACAACTTGAGTCAATGAGCCATAATCCATTCCAATGGTCCATGTATTAAACAACTATTCTCATAATACCACTTAACCATTAAAATCATTTATTAGCCATTATCAGGTAAATTTCCAAACTATACAATTTTTAATCAACCAAAAACCTTCACTCAGCATTACCAACTTTGACCATTAGCACTTATAATGAAAATCAAAGCTTAATTTAAATCTTATTGGATTCAAATAGTACAATTATAACTAAATCAATAGGCATAAACCATTGAGGAGCAAATCCCAACCTCTTGGGGTTTGATTTTTTCCCTAAAATGCCCTTTTTCATCCAGTTGTCCACTCAAAATATTAGAGCACCATATAGAAACTGAAAATAATCTCCCAAAGACCTAAAGAAACTAAAGCTTACAAAAATAAAGCCTTTAGGATCAAAATCCAAAAATTTCCTCTTCCAAAAATTGAAGAAAATCAAGAGGGAAGGAAGAGGATTGAAGTAGGGAGTTTACCTACCACGTAACTGAGCTTGCAATAGCCGCAAAGCTTTTTGGATCCAAGCTCTAGCTTCCTTCTCTTCCTTCCTTTCTTCTCCACCATCTCTCGTGCTCTCTTGCTCTTTGTTCTCTTCTTTCATTTCCTTTCCTTTTATTTCTATTTTTAGTTTCTGCATGCATTTCCTTTTAAAAAGCTAACTTTAGTAATTTAGGGAAAATTATAAGGAAGGGCCTAATGTTTCTTATTATAACACAAAAGCCCAGATCAACTTTGGTAATTTTCTCATAGTAAAAAATAAAATAAAACTAAACTTTTGTTGAGTAAAATTCAAACTCTAAACCTCTATCAAATTATTCTTAATTTTAATTTAATTATAAATATTTTATTTTAAAATAAATACAGGTCTTAAAATTTTCAAGATGTTATATGGCGCATATACCAGAATACACAAAAATAACATTTTTGGCCTTGTTTTCAAGTGTTTGCTTCCTAAACTTTTCCATGCTTCCTATATCTTTATAAATCATTAAGTTTGAGTTTAAACTACTTATTTGAAGGACTTTTATGGGATCCCAAATATTTCAAAGTATTTCTAAAGGTTTATTGGTTTTAACCTTTTTGTATTTTACTATGAGCTTAGGAGTAATCTATAACTCTTAATTATCATTATTTTGTTGTGATTATGAGGTGAATATTGGTAATGTCAAGGCAGACATTACATATAGAGTGTAATGCCCTTAACAATATTACCATACAACCTTTCACTCTTTCTACTAATCAATTCAAAATCATTTTTTTAAAGCTTGTGATCCTAGATAAAACATTTCTAAAACCATTTCATAAAATATTAAAATTGCAAAATACTACATAGCAAAAGTATTAGGCATAAGCATATCAAAGAGCAACTTAAACCATCATAATTCATATAAAAAGTAGGCTATGCACTGCAGCTCATACTACATGTGTTGTTAGTTGTGGCACAGAGGCATAAGCCCTATGCTCTATATCATGCGCCGCGGCATGTGGTCACATGTTGACACATACGTCACAGTGCACATACTAGAATCTATTGTGAAATTGCAGATTCTAATGTGAACTTCAGACGTGCACTATTTTTATATCTGATATCTGATTTGAGTGATTTAAGTGCCCACATGAAGCTTGTTCCATAATCTAACCAATGACATTTGTTTCATTTAAATCTTATATCTTGTTTAATAATTGGATACTCTAGTGCTTTTTGATTGTTTTATGTCAGAATTTTCTACTTAAGCATCACCATTTGAAACCACAAGTCATTAGCCACTTCTAAGGCCTTAACCATATCTAAATGGACAAACAACACCTGGTTGAATAGTTATATACACAATATAACACACATATCCACATTTGGCTTATAAATTGCCCATTTCTCACTTTTGGGCACAATCCATTTTTTTCCTAATTTGTATTATCATTCCAAGCCAAGGTTCAACTTATCATCACACATACTTCACAACCATATTTTTAAACACCATTATTTAGCCCACATTGCCATTTCATCAGGTACACACACATACACAAGATTATTGGGCTAAAACTCAAAAATCTCACACACATATATGCACATTCATAGGTTTATGCACAATTATTAATTCCTATGGCAATTTATATATATCTCTATATATAACTTATATTTTCAAGTTATTACACCAATTCTTATAATAGGCTTTCAAGAGAAATCTCTACTCTTAGCCAATTCCTTTTCCTTTGTACTACTAGTGCCCGAACTTGAAAAATCTAAATAACCATGAGTGAGATCAAAATCTCAGTAACCAATATAGTTCATTTAATGTCTATTAACACAAATAACCATGTCAAGTAACAAAACCAAAGTAGTAACACATGTACATATCGAAAGTAAATATACAGTTTTCTCTTTTCAAAATGTTTCCATAATCATAATACTAGCATGATCACCTATCTGCCTAACCTCCAAAGGTCCCTAACATGAAACTATAGGTTCTAATGGATCAACTACATATTGACCCAAGCACACTTTTGGTGGTAGAAACACCCAGCCAAAGGTAATCTATCTCACCTACAGACTATGGTTTCCCTCATTTTACACACTTGTGATAGAGGCATCGTTAAATCCTAACCACATCCTAACAGGCACTAGGGAATTGCCAAACTACTCAGATGTTCCATAGTATTATCCTAATATAATGCTGTACCGAATTACCCATGGTACTAGCCTAAAAAATGCTACACCGGATGTCCCATAGTGCTAGCCTGATAATATGGATTTCTTTCCCTCACATCTCCACACACTCATATCCACACGTACCCTGAGTGAACTTCCACCCCTTATGATCATGCTTTTCCACACGTATTTTACTGCTCTTTCACTTTTACATACTTAGCACACATAAATACACACACACACACACACACACACACACACACACACACAAACACATGTTCTTTTCACTTAAAAGTAGTAGTTATACAATAACCTTATCAAATTCTCTTTTCATGCTAAAATCATTTGCCAAACCATGCATAAAAGCTTACTGTAACCTCCTCTTATATTTCTCAGTATAAAAGAAGATTACGATGTTACTACTATCTTACATCAATTACAATACTCAAATTTCATTTTCAAAAGCTTTGACTAAAGACTTATTTTGTAAGATCAATCAATTCACAATATAATTAGAGAAAAACACGGTGGAAGTAAATCATACACTCCTACAATACATAGTAGACATAACCCACTAACATTTCTATCCTAATTGCATGCATTTCAACATAAAATAAAACTAAAATTTAGGTCATGAGTCATGACGTGCAGCCTATGTGCCGCGGCATGTGGCACAAAGCCACACGCTCACCCTTTCTATGCTGTGTGCTGCGACATGTGTCACCATGCACCACGGCATACCTGTTTGAATTTTTGCTATCATTTTGACAGCAAAAACAATAAACTTTCGGCATGCATCATTTCCACATATGACATTTGATTAGAGTGATTCAAGTGCCCACACAAAACTTAGCTCACATACTAACTAATGAGATAGGTTTGGACATGATCTAATGGTTTGATCAAAATTTGGACACCTGGGTGCAAAAAGTCACTTTTTTAAAAAAATTTTGCACACCCTAAGCGCTCAAATTAATCCCTTTCTCTGATTAGACCACACTAGGCCTTGAACCAAGTCTAAAAGGATCTAATACACTTGATTGATGACAATTAATCACAATCATACTCATATATCAAAATTTAACCCCTTTACGGCCAATTTCTACAATTCATTAACTTCACATGCTTTGCCATTTCTTGGTATAATTTAGCTCACTTGACTATTTCTTAACCCATACATATATAATCATACTCACAATACAATCTTAGCCCCCAAATTGCTCATTTCATCATAATTTATCCCTTAGCTTAAGATTTACTAACACAACCAACCATATTAACGCAAACATACTTAAATCATAGCCCCTTTGTGTCAAACAACATATATACACATGATCGGACTTGATTTCATAAAATCTCAATTCAATCCATGAATGCAACCCTATGGCAACTCATATACACTTATATATACAATCTTAGTTCAATTTATTACACAAACTTAGAGTGCACGGCTTCACAACTCAAGTTAGTCTAGACTCTCTTCCTATGCATTGATCACTTGTCGGTCTTGTAAACATGTAACCATAGGGGTGAGATAAAAATTTTAGTAATAGAATAACTCACTCTTGTTAATTATCATATGCAATAATATAAAAGTAAACATAGTATATCATTAAAACCTCATAAAATAGTATTTATATCACATAGCATACTAGCATGATCTCTACCAACCGAACCTCCAAATCACCCCGATACGAAACTATAGGCTCATCTTAGACCAATCTATACTCTCATTAGTCTTAAGCTCATTTGTAATGGTAGAATCACCCAGAATGTTCTAACGCACAATACGGACTATGGTTTCCTCTAATACATACAATGGGGCTTCATTGACTTTAACACCATATCACTAAGATACTAAGGAGTCTCTCACCTCCAACATCATATCTCAATAGGCACTAAGGAGATCTTCTCTTATACTGCACATTTCAAGACACTAAGGAGAATTGTTTCCAACACCACACCCTACTGGGTACTAAGAAAACCTTGCCACATGGTCTTTATCATCTCTTACACTCGAATAAACTTCCACCCCTATAATCATGCTTTCTCGAGCCATTTAGAGTTCCCATTTACCATTTCACACTTTCTTACATAATATATACAAATAATATTTTATATCACAAAGCACATATTTCCATGCTTATTTTAACCAAAAGTCATTTCACACATAAAAATCACTCAATGCTATAAAGCATGCTTAATTCAAAATCACTTCATGCACTACATAGCATACTAACATATAGTTACAATAAATAGTCAAACAAAGGAAGTTATTTGGTTACCTCAACCCTTCTGTCACTAGAAAGGTTACCTGTGGATTTCAACTATCACACAAGCTTATCTTAAGCTTCCTTTTTCTACTCATGTGTCTAATACGCCAATTTGGATACATTTGGCATATTTTAGTCATTTGGTCCATTGTGACCAAAAACTCATTCTTACTACTTAGGGCTATATTCATTTGTAAACTCTTTTCCATTTATCCTTTCTAAATTTAAGACTATCCAATTACTACTTTACATTACGTCAACTAGTCTTATTTTGCTAAAATTAGATTTTTGCCTTAAGTTTCTCTCTCTAAAGGCTAAAATTAAGCCTACGGGTTCAAAGCTCTACTGTTCAGCTCTAAACCAGTCACAAAGCTTTAATTTAACTTCCAAAAACATTTTTATTATTATTGAGCAAGAATTAAACCCTTCACATTCCACCGATTCAATTTTCCTATAACTCATTTTTAGAGAAATTTGTATAGAATGAAAGGTAAGAGTTATACGTAGCTTACTTGGCAAGTTACCGATCTGAATCACCTTCTATCGCTCTAAAATAACTTGTCTTAGCTCCTTAGCCTTTCTCCTCTCTCTATCTCATGTGTTTCTCAATTTTACTTCTATGAAATTTCTAAATTTTTATGACTTATGAAGGTAATTTCTGGTCCAGGCACCATGGTGCATGCAGCACAAGCCACGATGCATGGCACAGTGAGATTTATTCTCACCACGCGCACTTGCTTTGACCCGAAACATACTCCTATCACCCATATCTATTCATACAACACACAAACAAGTCAAAATACTAATTAATAATCTAAATTTCTAATCCCACACTAACTTTCACTTCACCCTCGATTAACCTCTAAACTTAGAATTAAGAAATTTAGGATGTTGCACTTATAAACAACAATTCCAAAATATATGTTTACTATTACACAGTTATAATAGCTTATAAACATAACAAACTATATGGTTACCTCAACCCTTCCGTTCGTAAGAAAGGGTTACTTGTGTTATATCCTTACTCAAGTCTCTTTCCATTATTTATGTGTCACACACTAGAATATACACAAAATTGGCAATCGAAGCTAATTGTCTCATTGACTAAAATTGCCAATTACAATAATTAAGCACATAATTACTATCATTTCCTCTATTCATATTCATTCATGTGCACTATGACTAATTATCATTCATAATAAACACTAATCTTCTCACAATCAAATTCTCTCATTATCTCTAAATTAGGTTAAATTGAGCCTATAGCTTTAAAATTTTATTGTTCTGACTCAAACCAGTCACAAGTACTAGTTTAGTCTTAGAAAACCTTTCAATTATTTTAGGGTAAGAAATTATCTCCTTAAAACTTTTGAATTCAATTTCTCAATAGTTAAAACAAAGAGAAAATAGTGTAGAATCAGAGCTTAAGGTAGTACAAGACTTACCTGATTAGTAACAAGTCAGAAATATCATCCTTGTTCTTAAAATCACTTGCCCTAGTAGAGCACCCCTTTTCTCCACTCTCCCATACTCTCTTCTCTATTTCTCTTTTGTTTTTCACAAGTATGACACATCTAACTCATCATAATTCTGCACCATACATTGCGGCGCATCTAGCCTCAGCTGCGATGTGTGGTACAATAAGGGAAATCCTTACTACACTCACACACTCTGCTTTGAGATGCCATTCTTCTACTCATATCTGGTCATATAACATCCTAAAGCATCAAAACAACATTTCACTTTCCAGAATCCTAACCTCACATTAAATTACTAATTCATTTCTTAATTAGCATCAATGCAAGAGTCAAAAGTTTGAGATGTTACATAGAGAAGCATTATTCATTGTGAAAATCCATAGGTAACCATTCTAGTGATAGAAAGATTAAGGTAATGAAATAACTTACTCTATTTGACTGTCTATTGTAATTGTTTGTAAATGTTATAGTTATTGCTTGAAATCATTTTAAACTAAGTATATTTTGAGCTAGTGCATGATTTATTGCATGAAATGGATTTCTAGCATTCAAACAAGTGGAAATGTATTATTAAATATTCTTTGTGTATATATTTATGTGTGTGTGTGTGGGGGGTTTTTGGAAAGTATATCAGTTTGGTATGAAAGCATGATCATAAGGGGTGAGAGTTTACCCATTGGGAGAAGAAGTGAAAGTCTATATGGCACATTCTCTTTAGTACCCAATAGGGTGCAGTGTTGGAGAATTTTATCTTCTTAGTGCCTATTAAGGTGTGATGTTGGAGATTATCTTCTTAGTTTCTATGAGGGGTGTGATGTTAGAAATATGAGCTCTTTAGCATCAGTACGATACCGTGTTGGAGTAATGATTCCCTATTTAGTGTGTGATGTGGGAAAACATAGCCAGAAAGTAAGATGGAATGCCTTTGACAAGGTGATTCTACCACTGAAGGTATGCTCAGGGCTAATGAGCATGTATATTAGTCTAAGGCGAGCCTATAGTTTCAGTTGGGGTGATTTAAAGGTTTGAATAATAGTGATCATGCTCATAAAATGGGTGATTTATGGTGAAATATGGTTTTATGTAATTGAAACATATGAAATATGTCGTGTTTATGTATATTTTTGTTGATACTTGCTTATAGTTACTTGTGATAGTTAGTAGTTATGAGTTGTTTTGTTATTAAGATTACTATTTCACTCGTGGTTTATATTTTTATAGGTCATAGTAGTGAGCTAGAAAAAGGGAAAGATTCAGTGCTGGCTCAGTATTGATAAAGCTTGGTAACCTAGATTTGTATGCAATGAACTCAAAATATTGTGAATATTGTAAACAAAAGTTGCCATAGGATTTGCATGCATATTTAATTAGGATTTATGGTGATTTTAGTAATCTTAGTCCAGTATGTGTTGAATATTGTGAATTGTGTGATAAGGGCTAAGAATTGTTTAGGACTATATGGTGAACATACTTGTGGTGAATATGTATGTGGTGAATGAAATAGGAATTGACCAATTTTGAATGGTTTGGCAATGTTATATAATAGCTCTTGTTTGTGTATGTAGGTTGTGGAATGGCCAACCTTTGATTTATGATTATAGATATTGTGTTTATTGGTTAATCAGGCGTGTTAGGTCCTTTTAGACTTGCTTCTAAGCCCTGAATAGCTTAATGACACTAAGAGAGCAATTTGAATACTTTGGTGCGTGAAATTTTAGTTAAAATGACTTTTTACACTTGAGTGTCTATATTTAGATTGGACAATTAGATCGTGCCCAAACTGGTCTTATTAGCTAGTTCATCAAATAAGCTTTGTGTGGGTGCTTTAAACACTCCAATTAAGGGTTGTATATGAAAATGGCGCATGTCGGAAATTTACTTTTGTGAACTGATATCTAATAGAAAATTTCTTTCATGTGCATCATGATGCATGGCACAAAAAGAGTTAGCTCGTGGCTCTATGTGTAACATCTCAAAATTTGGACCTGAATGCTTGTAGGTTAATTTTGATTCGTATGATATCTTTTCAATTTAGATAGGAACTCAAACATGAGGAATCTAAGATGTACTCAAGGTAACAGAAAGAAAAAATAAAGAAATTTTTATAGATAAGAAATTTATAAGAAATTTACCTATGTTCAGTTTTATAGCATATAATTTATTAGATTATAAATTATGGAAAGTGAGAGCACATATGGAATTCTCCATTAAAGTATAGAGATGCTTGAGAATATAAAGGGAAATTTAAAAAGAGAAAATAAAAAATTGTAAGGATTAAATTGAAAAGATTATTCTTTATTTTAACTAAGAGACATCTTACGTTATTGGGTGGATTATGGAGAACCCTAATCATAATAAATAAGTTCAAGTTATATTCAATGGGCATCAATTTAATATTTTAAGAAGGAGAAGCACAAAATTAAGGATGATATATTTATTGATATTTATTCAAGTCTTAATGAGTTATTTTATGGTAATTGACATTTACCATGTATTTGAATGAGAAAAGAAATAACCTAATGTGAGATATTAAAAAGACATATTTCCTACTTATAATTCAAAGGGAAAATAAAAATGAGTGGGAATTAGATGTCAAAATATGAGACTAAATTAAAGAGGAATTGGATTATGTGTCACCAAGAAAAATTAGCTCTAGTTAAAATGTGAATAGGTGTATGGCATTGAAAGAAATTAGGAACAAGAAGAGGGATTAGATCATGGCATAAGAAAATTGGAAAAGAAGGATTATGTGACAATAGAAGAATTCAACTGTCAACCTTATGCTATCATCTTTATTTATTGATTATTAGTTCCCATCAAGTTTATTATTAAAACAAATGAAAGAGGAAGAGGAAAGAGAACAATTTGTGTGCGTGGGCTATCATCTACTATCAAATCAAAGCTTCAAAGACAAATGACATAAGAAATGAACTATAAATGAGTTGAACTATTTCCACAAGCCATTAGATTATATAAAGATACATGGAAGTGAGGTAGTGGAAGTTTTATTAGGTGGCAATGACTTTAGGTTAGGTGGCATGAAGATAGATTAAAATGAAGTAAGAAGAGTTGAGGTAGCAGCAAGTGGGTTTTTCATATGCACTTTTGGTGGAGAAATATATATATATATATATATATCAATGTCCTTTCCCATCTAATGCAACTATATATATACCCATTATCCTTATACACATTCTTCTTTCTTTCTTTCCTTTTGCAACCCAAAACTGAGAGAGAGTGAGGAAAGTTGGAGAATTATAGAGGAAGAAAAGGAGAAACTAAAGAGCAAGCTAAGTGATTTAAGCTAAGAAGAAGGAAAGCAAAGTTAGAATACATATAAGGTAGCAATCTTGCACTTTACTTTTCTATGTTTTAGAAAGAGTTAGTTTTTCTAATGTAAGCCTAAGCAGAATTGAACTCAAGATTCAATATGATGAATGTTCTTCTCCATGATTCTTTTACCATGATTATAGATATGTGCTTATACGGCATGTTAATTTGTTTGAGCTGACCATGTACATCATAAGTAAATGTAAGTTTAGCTACTAAGATTATTATAACCTCACCCTCCAAAAGTTTATTAACCATGCAAGGATCAAGCTCAAGCAAAGACAAAGGCAAAACAATTTAAGAAGTTTGATTCCACGGTAAATATTGTCATGCTAAATTTGTATCAATATTTTCACAAGTGCATGCAAATATGGAGCTGCATGGTTGCTGGAACATACTCCAAAAATATGTTAGTTAGTATTTCAGAATCAAAGTTGTTTTATTTTGGTTGTATGTATTGACTCAAAAAATGTTAAGTCTACCTATTTATAACCAAATGACTATGTGAATGTTGTTAAGGGGTATGTTTGCATAATAGTTAGTTTCATGTTGATGCTAGAGCTAGAAAACCATGTATATTTGTTCCTAGATAGAACACATTTAAAGCTTTAAAATGACACCAACATGACTTTATTTGAATACTTAAGATGTGATTTTTCAAACATACAAGTTCCTAATTTAAGGTTGTCTTAGTCAGTTTGAAAGCTTGCATCTATGTAACCTGTTACAACTAGCTCATTATCCACTCCATCATATACCAAGAATAAATCCTTAGTCCTTATTAAGTACTTTAGGATATTCTTGATAGTAATCCAATAGTCCTCTCCTAGATCTGTATGGTATTTGCTAGTCATACTCAAGGTAAATGAAACATCAGGTTTAGTGCATAGCATGGCATACATGAGAGATCTACTTGCCGAGGCATATGAAACCTTACTCATGCTATCTTACTAATTAGGTGTACTAGGACACTGTTCTTTGTTAAGATGAATGCCATGAGACATGGGGATGAAACCCTTCTTTAAATCCTACATACTAAACCTATGTGGTATCTTGTTTGTATATTTGCTCTGACTTAGGCCTATAAGCCTCTTAGATCTATCTCTATAAATCCTAATCCCTATGATGTAAGTGGCTTCACCTAAGTCCTTTATAGAGAAATATTTTCCTAACCAAGACTTGTCATTTTGTAAAGTATGAATGTCATTTCCAATGAGTAGGATGTTATCTACATATAGCACTAGAAATATAAATATGCTTCCATTAACCTTTTTTTAAACACAAGGTTCTTCGATATTTTAAAAGAATCCAAACTCTTTGATTACTTCATCAAAATATTAATTCTAGCTCTAAGATACTTGCTTCAATTTATAAATGAATATTTAAAGTTTTCACACCTTACAAGAGTCCTCTAAATGCACAAAGCCTTCAGGTTGTGTCATGTATACTTTCTTATGTAGATTTCCATTAAGGAATTCTATTTTAACATCCATCTATAATATTTCATAGTCATAATATGCTGCAATGGCAAGGATGATTATGATTGATTTGGCCATTACAACTGGGAAAAAGGTTTCGTCATAGTCTACACCATGAGTTTGGGTGAATCCTTTTACAACTAATCATACTTTGAAGACATTTACTTTGCCATCCATGTTAGTAGGCTCAATAACTTCTTGTAAGTCTTCTCAATTTTTCATTTGTGACTCTGTGCTATTTTATGGTTATCAAATTTCTTCAAGATGTATCTTGCTCCCACTGGTCCTCTTAAAGATAAATTCTCTTTTTAAAAAGACACCATTTCAAAGTACAAACACTCTCAATTGGATTGTAGACATAGTATCCCTTTATTTCTTTAGGATACCCTATAAAAAGGCACTTTGTGGATTTAGGTGCTAACTTGTCTGAGGCCTATTTTTGAACATATACCTCATATCCCCAAATTTTAAGAAAAGACAAAGTAGGTTTCTACATAGTCCATATTTCATATGATGTCTTTTCAATTTCCTTAGACCAACCATGGTTCAGTGTGAACACAGTTGTTTCTAGTACATGGCCCCAAAAGTATAATGGAAGACTTACTTGACTCATCATGGATTGAACCATATATAATAGTGTCCAATTCCTCTACTCAGAAACTCCATTCCATTGTGGTGTTCCTGGAGGAGTTAATTGTGAGACTATCTCACACCTCTTAAGATAATCAATGAATTCTTAGCTTAAATATTCACCTCCTCCATCAGATTGAAGAGTTTTAATAGTCTTGCCAAGTTAGTTTTATGCTTCATTTTAGAATATTTTGAACATTTCAAAAGATTCAAATTTGTGTTTCATTAAGTAGATATATCTATATCTACTGTAGTCATTAATAAAGGTAATGAAGTACAGATAACCCCCTCTGGCAATTGTTCTTAATGGTCCACATACATTTGTATGTATGAGTCCCAATAAGTCACTAGCCATCTCATTATGCCCAATAAAAGGTGCTTTTGTCATCTTTCCTAATAAACAAGTTTCACAAGTGTCATAAGATTTAAAATCAAATGAGTTGAGAAGTCCATCTTGATGGAACTTAAAATTGTGCTTCTCATTTATATGGCCTAGATGACAATGCCATAGGTAGGTTGGATTCAAATCATTTTGACTTGATCTTTTTGGTAGTTACATTATAGATGTTTCTATCATTAGGATGTTCCAGATTTAAAAAATAATGACCAAAATGCAAATAACCTTAGCATAAAAAAATGTAATTACGATAAATAGAACATTTATTATTCTGAGTAATGAAAGTATAACCTTCCTTATCCAAATAAGAAAAAGAAACAATATTACTACTTAAAACAGGAATATAATAGCAATTATTCAAAATTAACAAGAGCCTACGGGACTAATTCATAAATGCCTACAGCTAAAGTAGTAACTCTTGCTCTATTTCCAACTCGTAGGTCCACTTCACCCTTCATCAACTTTCTACTGTCTTTAAGATCTTGCACATTTGAACAAATGTGAGAATCACATGCAGTATTTAATACTCATGCAGAAGAAGTAGAAAGGTGAATATCTATAACATAAATACCTAAAGAAGTAGCCTCGCTATCTTTCTCCTTTTCTAGATTTTCCAAGTAAAGCTTGTAGTTCCTCTTCCAATGACCAAGTTCATTGTAAAAGAAACAGACTTCTTCTTTTAGAGGCTTTGTGTTCTTGGCTATAGGCTTGGTTTTTGGCTTATTTGACTCTTTGGTCTTATCATCTGAGCCTTTACCCTTTCCCTTACCTTTGCCTTTAACTTTCTTTTTCTAACCATTTCTTTTCTGAACTAACAAAACAATGCTAGGATTTTTCTTAATGTTTTGCTTAGCAATTTTAAGCATCCTATATAGTTTAAAAATGGATTTCTCCATGTCGTTCATGTTATATTTCATAACAAACTGGTCATAACTTTTCAAGAATGAGTTTAAGATCAGATCTGTAGCTAACTCCTAGCGTTGGGAAAATCTGAGCCTCTCAAGGTGATCAATATAACTCTTTATTTTTAAGACATGAGAGCTGACTGATCTACCCTTAACCATCTTGTAGTAATATAAAGCCTTTGTGGTCTCATACCTCTCTTGCCTTGCCTACTGGTGGAACATTTTCTTAAATGTACAATCATCTTATGAGCCTTCACGTGTTCTAAATCTCTTTGTAGTTATGGAATCATGGTAGCTAGCATTAGGCATCCTACATCTACTGAGTCATTGGTGTGCTTCATATAAGCATCCCTTTAAGCTCTTAGAGCATTGGCCACAGGCTTTTCAGGAATGGTTCACCCAAGACATATGCCTTTCTTTCCTGCTTCAAAACAATTCTTAAGTTCTTGAGCCAATCAAGAAAGTTTGTCCAATTGAGTTTATCCTTCTCAAGAATCAATCACAATGATAGTATAGTAATGTTACTAGTCGACATGATTCTTTAATGATAAAATACACAAAGTTAATTTTATATCTCCTACTAAAACTAACAACCCTCAAATTGATTAGTAGGCTAAAATCCATATTTCACTCAAATTTAAGTTCGGTTTGGTAGGACACTTAAAAAATTAAGTTATTTAGGTAGGTAACTCGTTTACCAATTACATAACATGTAACTCGTAGATCTTATGGGATTCAATTATCATATGATTCAGCATGTTCAATCACATCTAATGCCTTCAGATCCAAAACTATTTTGATACTCTCAATTAAGTTAAACAATAATGAATCTTTGTGAACAACACCATTACTCATGCTTGTCTTACTAAGATAACCCAAATATATCCACTTTAGTAGAAATTACATTTGAGTGATTTAGGTTTTGACAAGTATTCATTAATTGACAGCATTATTACTTAAGATTTTGATTTAAGGGTTTAATTGATCAATTTAGTCATTGTGTAAAATATAATGTGGTTGTATCTCATACAAAATTATGCATATAATGATCTACATCAAAAGCATAATTTAAATGTGACATAATATAGCTCACCTAACTATGTCCTCCCCTAGCCAATGAGAGGACCTCTCTAAGAAAATAAATTACATAAAGAAACCTCATTTATACATACGTAGATGAGAAGAGAATGAACATTCAAAGTTTATTGAGAGAGGTATAACACATAGGCTGTATTTAAACTTTACAACCCTTATAAAGCTAGATCCATATCTGTCACCATACCCAAACAACTTCAAGTGAAAGAAATCACAATAAATAAACAAATCATTTATAATGAAAAGCTACAAATTGTGAATTAGGTTATGCTAGAAACAGTTAACCCTAGTGGTCAAAAAGCTTATTCTCCTTGAATGAGTTGCTATATTAGACCCTTCAGATTCATCAATCATATCAAGAATTAGCTAAATGGAATACATATCAAACGCACATCATATGGACAAAAATATGCATTAAAATTAACTTATTTATGCTCATATAAACTTTAAATATAAAACAAGTATATATATATATATATATATATGTTTTGAAAACATCACATATAAATTTCAAAAAAAATCATGGCAACGTTCATCTAAAGAAAATTATCACATGAATATTCAAGAACATATGCTATCATAACCCAAATAAAATGACAATTCAATCTTGCTCTAGTACTACTGATGGATTAGGAGGCATAAAGGAAGATTAAAAATTTAAAACCCCAATCACGACACAGACCAATCAAACTCATTTAAGTCAAGGTAGACAGAAGAGTTACCTTTTGAGTTTAAAATTCTCACTTGTTATTTGGCAAGGATCTAGACCTCAGGAGTCAATAATGTAGATCTGCTCCCTCTACCAGTATTCACACAAATAGTTCTCTAACTCAAACAGTGTACTAGCACTCCCAACATTCGTCCATCCTTTTGAATGTCATTCTTCTTTTCTTTGGGGTGTTTTGTGGCTCTCAAAGTGTTTAATCATTAGGACTCTTTCTGATTCTCTCTTTTAAAGCATGCACCCTTCTCTATAATATATATAGATTAGTGTTTTATCTTCCTTTTTTTAATTTCAAAAATAATGATAATTATTTTTGAAAATCATATCTTGAGCTAACAAAAATTTGATTAAATTTATCTCATAAGTTTAGTATATGATA
Organism: Prosopis cineraria; assembly: GCF_029017545.1. NCBI lineage: Eukaryota > Viridiplantae > Streptophyta > Magnoliopsida > Fabales > Fabaceae > Prosopis > Prosopis cineraria. The sequence continues at coordinate 23,633,355 of NW_026555332.1, read as the reverse complement.
TCATATCTAATTCAAATTTATTTCATAAATTTAAATTATAAAAATAATATAATATCTTCTTATATCATGTTAGTTAAAATCGAGCATCAGAGACCAGCAGGAACTTTACAACTACTAGAGATATCAAAGGGGAAGTAGGATAGTATATTTATGGATTTCATTTCAGGATTACCAAGAACCCAATCCAGTCATGATTTTATCTAGGTGATTGAAGATAGATTGACAAAGTCAGCCCATTTCTTGGCAGTACGAATAAGTGATTCGTTGGAGAAGTTGGCAGAGATATATATTCGGGAACTTATGAGATTGCATAGGGTGCCAAAGGATATTGTTTCTGATCATGATTTGAGGTTCACCTTAAACTTTTAAAAAGTGTTGCAAAGAGTAAGGGGTACTGAATTAACATTTAGCATAGCGTATCATCTACAGATTGATAGATAGACAGAAAGGACTATACAGACTCTAAAGGACATGTTGAGAGCTTATGCCTTAGAATTGAGAGGCAACTGAGATAGCCATTTTCCTTTAGCTGAGTTTGCTTACAATAATAGTTTCCACTCGAGCAAAAGGATGGCTCCCTATGAGGCACTATATAGAAGGAAATGTTGATCTCCTCTTTGTTGGGTCAAACTGAGTGAGAGAAGCATTATGTGTCTAGATATTGTAGATCAAATGACACAAAAGATTCAAATGATAAGGCAGAAACATCTAACGGCTCAGAGTAGGCAGAAGACCTATGTGGATAAACGACAAAGGTCATTGGAGTTTATGATCGGTGACCATATTTTTCTAAGAGTTTCGCCTGTGACGAGAATCGAGAGGTCAATCTAAGCAAAAAAATTGTCTCCTCGATTCATGGGTCCATTCGAGATCCTCAGGAAAGTTAGGCCGATTGCCTACCAAATAGCCTTTACCAACACAATTATCTAGGATTCATGATATTTTTCATGTTTCTTAACTGAAGAAGTATCAACCTGATCCATCTCATATGATTGAACCTGATAAGGTAGAGCTGCAAGATAACATGACTTATCGAGAAGAGCTAGAACAAATAGTGGATGTTAAAGATAAGCAATTATGGAACAAGACTATTTGGCTAGTTAAGGTGATGTGGAAAGGAATGGCCCCTGGTAATGCTACCTGGGAAACAGAGGACAAAATGAAGCAACAATATCCCTATCTGTTTCCTTAGGTATGTGTTGTGGTTGTTGTTGAATTTTGGGGGCAAAATTCCTTTAGAGGAGGGGAGAACTAAAACATCTGAAAACTTTAAATCCAGAAAAATTGACTAATTAAGGGATAAATGAGTTAAAAAGATGATTAATTAATTTAATTATGTTTTTGGCTTGTCAATTAGCTTTTTAGGTCATATTTGACTTTAAATTGAGTTAGGATGGAAGTCGGATCAAGTTGGGTGGCATTGGGGGGAGCAAAGTTGACATTTTACTTGCTGCATCGTGAGTCACGGCTTGTGTGGTGTGTGCTATAGCACACAACACAGCAAACAACTTGAAATTTTGAAAATCATCAAAAAAATTAATTTTTATGGTAGGAAACCTAAAACACGAAGGGAACAGCTTTGGGCACTGCTAGGGCATTATTTTAGGAGGATTTTGAAGATACTTTGAGCCTTCAAACTCTTGAGTAAGTTTCCTACCCTTCTCCTCTACTTTTTCATCTCATTTTCCATGGGATTTGAAAGTGGGAGAATTTGCTTTAAATAGATTAAGCTATGAGTCTATGTTTTGAAGGTTTCTATTAACTCTAAAGTTTGATTTACATTTATTAATCTTGAATATGTGGTAATATGAAGCTACTTTATTATTTGGTGAAAGTTGGATCAAGCCCTAACTTGATCATCGGGTTTTGATGTGTGATAAGTTGAGATAATAAGTGTTATGTTATGATAGAGTTAGAGGGAGGCTTGAAGGGATTGTGTAAAAAAATTGTAATCTTAACAAGCCTCTTTGTTGAGAATAGGAGTGAGAAGTGGAAGAATTGGGATGTTATTAGTAGCTAATAGTGCTTGTGTTAATTGAAAATTGACATATAGTACTTATTGATGTAGATTGTGGTGTGGGAAAACTTACCTTAACACAAGAAGAGATATAGTACCACGAGTAATCCTTTTAGTAACAAAAGGGTTGAGGTAAATAGATAATTTACATTATTTATTACCTTGTATAAGTTATTCTCAAGTTGTTCTTGTATGATTTGTTATGTATATATGTATGAATTTTTTAAAAGTTAACTATTTCAGAAAACGAATGGAGTATTAGTTTGTAAAATTCTATATTTTTAAAGTAAGTGGTAAGATTTGTTATACATGTTTAGAAAGTTGTTTATGCATGATCAAGTGGAGATATGTAGTGAAATGTGGCATATTAGAAGGCGGGAGGTCACCCTAGTGGAGTTAGTAAAGATTAAGTCCATATGGCACTGCTGGCACCTCGAGACGCTAGGTGCAGCTCATATTTCTCCTTAGTACCTAAAAAAGGGTGCGATGTTAGAGACTTACTCTCCTTAGTACCCAAAAGGGTGAAGAGTTGGAGACTATTCTCCTTAGCATTCATAGGATGCGGTGTTGGAGTAATGACACCCCAATTACTTGTAATGGGGGGAGCCAGTAGTCCAGAAGTGGTTTACGACACCTTGGCCGGGTAGTCCTATCATGGATGGTGAGCTTAGGGACTATACATGTGATTTGGTTATATGAAATAGCCTATCGATTCGATCGGGAGTATTGGAGGACCAGATGGTTAGTGATCATGCATGTAACTTGTGGTGATTTTATATGGTGTGGTTATGTTACTTATTTTAATACTTGTTTATAACTTGACATGTTAACTACTAATGTAGATTATCTTAGTTACTAAGCTTTTTATGTCACCCCGTGGTTGTCATTTTACAGGTTCTACCGCTGACATTAAGCAAGGGAAGGAATCGGGCAAGGGCTAATGTACTTGTTACATTACCATTGTAAAGCTCAATTTTATTTTAATTCATGTACATAAACTTATATGGATAATATTATATGTTACTGACTAGGAATGCACGTCCTTTTGATCGATTGCACTTGTTTCATACTATGTTATTTTGTATTTTAGCCCAATATTGTATATGATGTGAATATGTGGCAATTTTTATAGTGATGGGCTAAAACACTAATACAAGTGCAAGGAATGTTTTATCTATATGGTGACAATATATATGTAATGTATTATGTGGCAATAAAAGCCAAATAGTATATATGGTGTTAATTTTGTACTTTAGCCATATTGGGTGAAATTAGCATTACGTGGCCACATTTTTTGTTTGGTATGTTTTTATGTGTTTTAATGTTCAATCAAGTATATTTTGGTCTATTAGAATTGGTTAAACCTCAAAATGGGTTAATGGTATAAGTTTTGAGTTTTAGGTACTTGGATGATTGAAAATCGCTTTAAAAACTGACTTTTGTATCTAAGTATCTAAAATTCTCATACGGTGTCAGATCATAACAAAACTTGTACTATTAGTTAGCTTATTGAATAAGCTCCACGTAGGCACTTAAATTACTCTAATTGGACATCGGATGCGAAAATGGCGCGCGTTTGAAGTTTATCTAAAAAAGCTATCATGACAGCATTACTGTCATGGACACGTGCACTATGGCGCATTTCGCGCAAGCTGCGGTGTATGGTACAGCAGGCAAACTTGCCATTCTATGCCATATACTATGGCGCATGGACCAAAATACTCAAAAATGTCATTTTGGCCTATTTCGAAGTGTTTTGCTTCCCAAAACTTTTCCATGCTTTTAATACCTTTATAAACATTATGTTTGAGCTCAAACTAAAAATTTGAAGGGTTTTTATGGGATCCCAAATATTTCACAATTATTTTTAAAACATTATTAGTTTTAACCCTTATATATATAATGTGAGCTTAGGAGCAATCCTTGTTCCTAATTATGATTGTTTGTTGTGATTGTGTGGTGAATTTTGGTAATGTCAAGGTAGACATTACATTTTGATATTAGTTTCCTGACTTTCAAGATCTGGTTGTGGTGCTGTGTCTATTGCATTCATTCTCATTATTGGAAACTTTAAGTACACAACTCTTTTCCTTTATCTCATTTCCTTTATTTTCCCACCAATTCCCTTTCTCTATTTGGTTTCTTCCTTAAAAAGGGAGAAAAATAGTTAGAAGAAGCACCCAAAATGCCAACAATTCACCCGACAATTTATCAGAGAATGATGGGCCTATGCTAGAGGTACAGCTAGAGATACAAGTAGAATAACAATAAAGGCCCCAAGGTAATGATGCAATTCTAGAAGAATTATAGGATATAATGAGGAATATTCATAGAACTATTCAACACCATGACGCTCTACTCCGTAATAGAGGTCATGAGGAGGACCAAAAAAGGCCAGAGGAAGCTCATGAGAGCAAATTAGAGCCTTCTCATGGTTTTGATAGTAGACCTGGATCATCTGGGACTAGAGCAAATGGAGATGCTCATGGGATGGCTATTGATCGAGCATAAAGGACTTTCTCTTGATTTAACCCTTCAACCTTTAATGGAACTATGAAGGAAGGAGAAGCGGAGAAATGGATGGAGAGAGTTGAAACCATCTTTGAGGTGGTATCGTGCTTTACAGAACAAAGGGTGATTATAGCCATAGTGTTTCTAGTTGAAGATGCTAAACACTGGTGGAATTCCATAAGACCAATGGATGGATGTTAGCTAACTTAGGAACAATTCAAGGAAATGTTCTTTGATCATCATTTTCCTCCTGTATTCAGAGATGAGAAGGAGGCCAAGTTCCATGCATTTTGACAGGGAAATCTTGACGAGGAAGCATTTATTCAGAAGTTTAATTAGCTATTAAAATTTTCTACTTATCTAAATGAGACGGATGATAGTGAGTAAAAGGTCAAGAGGCTTTTGGAAAAGATGAGGCCTAAATATAGACAACAGATTGCTCTGCTAAGAGTAACCACGTATGCTGATATGTGTAATTGACTCTAAATTGTAGCAAGAAGGGGCTAGGAAGTAGAAGCAGAAAGGAGACGAGATAGTCATGGGAGGTTCTCGTCCTCCCTAGGCCCTTCTGGAGGAGTCTCCAAGAAGACTGGTTATGGCCTGAGTAGTTCTATAGCATCGGGCAAGAAGAGTTTTGTTAAAGGATCACAAACTCAAGGAACATTTCAGAGGGGTGGTTTTAGGAGTCATGGTGTTCCACAACCATCCCGACAAGCTTTTAATATGCCTGGGAGGTACTGGCCATATTTTATATGTGGAAAACCCAGCCATTTAGCAAGACAGTGCCCTGAGGGAAGAGTGGAGATGGTAGACCAGATATTTGCCATTCCAGGACGAATCTACACACTATCTTAGGAGGAGGCAAGAGCGTTGCCGAATTTAATAAAAGGTATTATTTCTATCTGCGAGCAGAAAATTGAAGTATTGTTTGATTCTAGTGCTACACATTCATTTATTTCATATGAATGTATAGAGAGGTTGGGACTTCCTTTGCATGAATTACCTTATGTGATTAAAGTGTCTACGCCATCTGGGTCATCCGACATAACTAGTAAAGCATGTTTGAATGTAAAATTGAGGTTTGAAAATTATTCGATCACTCTCAATTTAATCTGAATTCCTATAAAGGGTTTGGATGTGATTATTAGTATGGATTAGTTGATGGAAAATAATGCCACCTTGGACTGTGCTAGGAAGACAGTTTTATTACCGGTACATATTGCATTGGCTAATATTCCTAGTGAGTCTAAGTTCTTATCAGTGGTGCAAGCAGAGAAACTAATGCAACAAGGGTGTATGGCTTATATGGTTTTCTTCTCAGTGCATGGGGTCTACGATGAAAGTATTGATAAGATTGGGGTAGTGAATGAATCCCCTGAGGTATTTACGGATGATATGTCCAATTTCCCTCTAAAAAGGGAAGTGGAATTCCTGATAAACCTAGTACTAAGAACTGAACCAATCTCAAAGGCACTGTATTGGATGTCACCAACTGAGTTAGCTGAGTTGAAGAAGCAGATAGAGGAGTCACTTGAAAAGGGGTTTATTAGACCTAACGTGTCACCTTGGGGATCACCTGTGCTGTTTGTTAAAAAGAAAGACGACAGCTTATGGCTCTGTATTGATTATAGATAGTTAAATAAGGTGACGGTGAAGAAAAAATATCCTTTACCAAGGATTGATGATTTATTAGATCAATTGGTGGGAGCTTCAGTTTTCTCAAAGATCGACCTGAGGTCAGGATACCATCAATTGAGAGTGTACTTGGAGGATATGCCCAAGATGGCTTTCCGTACTAAATATGGGCATTATGAGTTCCTAGTAATGCCATTTGGGTTAACAATGCAGCTGTAGTTTTCATGGACTACATGAACTACATATTTAGGCCTTACCTGGATCAATTTGTCATGGTATTCATTGATGACATTCTAACATATTCTGAAGATGAGGAGCAGTATGCGAAGCATTTGAGGATTGTGCTATAAATTTTGAAGGACAACAAGCTCTATGCCAAGCTTAGCAAGTGTGAGTTTTGGCTGAGGGAGGTCTGATTTCTAGGACATGTTGTGTCAGCAAAAAGGATTATGGTGAATCCGCATAAAGTAGATGCGATGTTGAAATGGGAGAGACCTAGTTTTGTAACTAAAATACGGAGTTTTCTGGGGTTGGCTGGATATTATTGTAGATTTATCCAGGGTTTCTCTTAGATAGCTTCATTATTGACTAGGTTGACTTGAAAAGATTAGCCATTCATTTGGGATGACAAGTGCAAGATTGCATTTCAAAAGTTGAAGGAGAAACTAACTACAGTACCAGTATTGATTATTCCTAATCCATCATTACCATTTGAAATGTATACAGATGCATCTCTAAAAGGTCTGGGATGTGTGTTGATGCAAGATGAGCGGGTAGTAGCTTATTCTTCTAGACAGCTCAGGCTGCATGAAGAGAATTACCTAACCCATGACTTAGAGCTTATCGTAGTTGTGTTTGCACTAAAGATTTGGTGACACTATTTGTATGGGGTAGTGTTTAATGTTTTTAGTGACCACAAGAGCCTAAAATATTTAGTAGATCAGAAAGAACTTAATATAAGGCAGAGAAGGTAGATGGAGTTTCTAAAGGATTATAGCTTCAAATTTAAATACCATCCGGGGAAAGCAAATGTGGTTGTAAATCCCTTAAGTCAAAAGTCATTGCATGTCGCTTGTCTAATGGTACAAGAGCACAAATTACTAGAATCCTACTTGGATATTCAGTATGACTCATCGAAATTAACTTTGTATAGTTTATATTCATAGAGATTACCAATGAGTTTTGAAGAGAGTTAAGGATAGCACAGCTTGAGGATGAGTATCTGTTGAAAATTGGAGAAGATGTAGAGGAAAGGTGAACCACAGATTTTAGTTTTATTAATGATGGATTTGTTGTGTATCGAGATCGGGTTTGTGTACCAGACTAGGATGATTTGAGAAACAAAATTCTAAATGAGGCACATAAGAGTAGATATACAATTCACCCTGGAGCAACTAAGATGTACCAGGATATGAAGCAATATTGGTGGTGACTTGGAATGAAAAGGGATGTTACAAATTTTATATCTCGATGTTTAATTTGTCAAAAAAGTTAAAATCGAGCATCAGAGACCAGCAAGAACTTCACAACCACTAGAGATATCAAAGTAGAAGTGGGATAGTATATCTATGGATTTCATTTGAGGATTACCAAGAACCCAATCCAGTCATGATTCTATCTAGGTAATTGTAGATAGATTGATAAAGTGAGCCCAGTTCTTAGCAGTGCAAATAAGTGATTCATTGGAGAAGTTAGCAGAGATATACATTTGGGAACTTGTGAGATTGCATGGGGTGCTAAAGGACATTGTCTCTAATTGTGATCCGAGGTTCACCTCGAACTTTTAGAAAGCGTTACAGAGAGCAATGGGTACTGAATTAAGATTCAACATAGCGTATCATCTACAGACTGATGGATAGACAGAAAGGACTATACAAACTCTAGAGGACATGTTGAGAGCTTATGCCTTGGAACTGAAAGGCAACTGAGATAGCCATCTTTCTTTGACTGAGTTTGATTACAATAATAGTTTTCACTCGAGTATAGGGATGGCTCCCAATAAGGCACTATATGAAAGGAAATGTCGATCTCCTCTTTGTTAGGTCGAACTGAGTGAGAGAAGCATTATAGGTCTAGATATTATGGATCAAATGACGCAAAAGATTCAAATGATAAGGCAGAAACGTCTAATGGCTCAGAGTAGGCAGAAGAGTTATGCAGATAAATGGCAAAGGCAGTTGGAGTTTATAGTTGGTGACCGCATTTTTCTAAGAGTTTCGCCTGTGACAGGAATCGAGAGGTCAATCTAAGAAAAGAAATTGTCTCCTCAATTCATGGGTCCATTCAAGATTCTTAAGAAAGTTAGGCTAGTTGCCTACCAAATAGCCTTGCCAACATAGTTATCTGCGATTCATGATGTTTTTCATGGTTCTCAACTGAAGAAGTATCAACCTGATCCATCTCATGTGATTAAACCTAAAGAGGTAGAGCTGCAAGAGAACATGACTTATCAATCAGAGCCAGAAGAATAGTTGATGTTAAAGATAAGCAATTACAGAACAAGACTATTCGGCTGGTTAAGATGGTGTGGAAAGGAATGGCTCCTGGTAATGCTACCTGAGAGACAGAGGACAAAATGAAGCAGCAATATCCCTATTTGTTTTCCTAGGTATGTGTTGTGGTTGTTGTTGAATTTTAAGGGCAAAATTCCTTTAAAGAAGGGAAGAACTGTAACATCTAAAAACTTCAAATCTAGAAAAATTGACTAATTAAGGGATAAATTAGTTAAAAAGATTATTAATTAATTTAATTATGTTTTTAGGTTGTTAATTAGCTTTTTGGGTCATATATGGCTCTAATTTAAGTTAGGATAGAAGTCAGATCAAGTCGGGTGGCATCTAGGGGAGCAAAATTGACATTATACTCATTGCATCGAGCCGCGGCTTGTGTGGAGTGTGCTGCGGCGCACGGCATAATAGACAACTTAAAATTTCAAAAATCATTAGAAAAAGTCAACTTTTGTGGTGGGAAACCTAGAACATGAAGGGCACAGCTTTGGGCACTGCTAAGGCATCATTTTGGGAGGATTTTAAAGATAATTTGAGCCTTCAAACTCTTGAGTAAGTTTCATACCCTTCTCCTCTACCTTTTCATCTCATTTTCCATGAGATTTGAAAGTGGGAAAATTTGCTCTGAATGGATTAAGCTATGAGTCTATGTTTTGAAGGTTTCTATTAACTCTAAAGTTTGATTTACATTTATTAATCTTGAATATGTGGTAATATGAAGCTACTTTATTATTTGGTGAAAGTTGGATCAAGCCCTAACTTGATCATCGGGTTTTGATGTGTGATAAGTTGAGATAATAAGTGTTATGTTATGATAGAGTTAGAGGGAGGCTTAAAGGCATTGTGTGACCAAATTGTAATCTTAACAAGCCTCTTTGTTGAGAATAGGAGTGAGAAGTGGGAGAATTAGGATGTTATTAGTAGCTAATAGTGCTTGTGTTAATTGAAAATTGACATATAGTACTTGTTGATATAAATTGTGGTGTGGGAAAACTTACCTTAACACAAGAAGAGATTTAGTACCACGGGTAACCCTTTTAGTAACAAAAAGGTTGAGGTAACTAGATAATTTACATTATTTATTACCTTGTATAAGTTATTCTCAAGTTGTTCTTGCATGATTTGTTATGTATATATGTATGAATTTTTTAAAAGTTAACTATTTCAGAAAATGAATGAAGTATTAGTTTGTGAAATTCCATAATTTTAAAGTAAGTGGTAAGATTTGTTATACATGTTTAGAAAATTGTTTATGCATGGTCAAGTGGAGATATGTAGTGAAATGTGGCATATTAGAGGGCGGGAGGTCACCCTAGTGGAGTTAGTAAAGATTAAGTTCATATGACACTGCTGGCACCTTGGGACGCCAGGTGCAGCTCATATTTCTCCTTAGTGCTTAAAAAAGGGTGCAATGTTGGAGACTTACTCTCCTTAGTACCCAAAAGGGTGCAGAGTTAGAGACTATACTCCTTAGCATCCATAGGATGTGGTGTTGGAGTAATGACACCCCAATTACTTATAATGGGGGGAACCAGTAGTCCAAAAGTGATTTACGACACCTTGGCCTAGTAGTCCTACCATGGATGGTGAGCTTGGGGATCATACATGTGGTTTGGTTCCATGAAATAGCTTACCGGTTCGGTCGGGAGTATTGGAAGACCAGATAGTTAATGATCATGCATGTAACTTGTGGTGATTTTATATGGTGTGGTTATGTTACTTATTTTAATTCTTGTTTATAACTTGATATATTAATTAATAATGTAGATTATCTTAATTACTAAGCTTTTTATGTCACCTCGTGGTTATCATTTTACAGGTTCTACCGCTGAGACTGAGCAGGGGAAGGAATTGAGCAAGGGCTAGTGTACTTGCTACATTATCATTGTAAGGCTCAATTTTATTTTAAGTTGTGTACATAAACTTATGCAAATAATATTATATGTTGCCAACTAGGAATGCACGTCCTTTTGATTGGTTGCACTTGTTTCATACTATGTTATTTTCTATTTTAGCCCAATATTGTATATGATGTGAATATGTGGCAATTTTTGTGGTGATAGGCTAAGACACTAATACAAGTGCAAGAAATATTTTATCTATGTGGTGATAATGTATATGTAGTGTATTATGTGGCAATAAAGGCCAAATAGTGTATATGGTGTTGATTTTGTATTTTGGCCATATTAGATGAAATTGGCATTATGTGGCCACATTTTTTGTTTGGTATGTTTTTGTATGTTTTAATACTCAATCAAATATATTTTGGTCCATTGGACTTAGTTCAAGCCTCAAAATGGGTTAATGGTATAAGTTTTGAGTTTTGGGTACTTGAATGCTTGAAAATCGCTTAAAAAACTAACTTTTGCATCTGAGTATCTAAAATTCTCATATGGTGTTGGATCATAACAAAACTTGTACCATTAGTTAGCTTATTGAACAAGCTCCACGTAGGGGCTTGAATCACTCCAATCGGATATCGGATGCAAAAATGGCATGCGTTCGAAGTTCATCCAGAAAAGTTGTCATGACAACATTGCTGTCATAGACACGTGCACTGTAGCACATTTCACGTAAGTCGCGGTGCACGGTACAATAGCCAAACTTGCCATTCTGTGCCACATGCTACGGTGCATGGATCACGAGCCACTGCATATGGACCAAAATACTCAAAAATGACATTTTTGGCCTTGTTTTGAAGTGTTTTGCTTCCCAAAACTTTTCCATGCTTTCAATACCTTTATAAATCATTACTTTTGAGCTCAAACTACAAATTTGAAAGGTTTTTATGGGATCCCAAATATTTCATAATTATTTTTAAAACATTATTAGTTTTAACCCTTATATATATAATGTGACCTTAGGAGAAATTCTTGCTCCTAATTATGATTGTTTGTTATGATTGTGTGATAAATTTTGGTAATGTCAAGGTAGACATTACATAGGTCAACCCTAAGTCTTCTCTTAAGGAGGAGGTTCAACTCTAAGTTAAGTAAGCTAGTGAATAGATTAACCATTGATTGAGATTTGTTAACTAATTACCTAAAGAAATTAAGTGCAAACTAAACCTAAGAATGTAGTGGTTGGCTTCCCTATTAAGGTAAGAAACCTATAGTATTGCTAATAGAAGATTGTTAATCTCTAATTGATTATGGCAGCTCACTCAACCTTTCTTCCTTAGCTAGAAAAAGTGTTAACTTAAGACAACTGTCTCAAGCAACTTAGCTTTACTAATTCAATTCCCTAAGTGCTCATAACAAGCCCTTAAGTTGTCTCACTAGCTTAGCTTTGAAATTAACTAAGTGTATAATTAAATTACACTCCCCAACAAATATGGTTTATAGATAAGTCAAGCACAAAACTATGCAACTCAAACATTTAATAAAACATTTCCTAAACATAATAAGTATAAGGTTAATGCAAGACTAAGAATCACTTGAAAAATCACATTGTCATGAGATTCATTCAAGTGACCGAAATTCCAGAATGCTAAGGGAATGAAGATTAAATCAACAATTATGTTCCAATACAATCGATAATCACAAACTATGAAACTGAAGTCAAATTTAACTACAATCAACCCTAGACAGTATTCAAATGAATTGAAACAAGATGAAGAAATAATTGAGTTTAGCTAAGTGAAGACTTCAAAACTCCTCTTCCATCAACTCTCCCCAAGGATTTCATGGAAAATCTAGCTAGAAAACATCAAGAACTCCTTACTCCTCCAATAACACCAAGAGGCCGAGATACTTGCTCTATGAATCTTAATGATTTGAGCTTCAAATCTCCTTCTAATTGATTTGGATGGGTTCGGTCATGAGAGGAGAAGAGAATGGTGGAAGATTTGAGTGGATTTGATAGTGAAAAGTAGGAGAGAATAGTGCTATATGAAAATTCTAGTGTAGAGATAAGGAAGAGAAGATGAAGAACAAGATGAACAAGAGAGAAAAAATGTAAGAGATGAATGAGATGGTGAGTGAATCTGATTTGAGGGGCGGTGGTGCATGTAATTTGGTTTGCAATCAGCTGAAGCTCAATTAAAAGAAATTAAAAAGGAAATGGGAGCCTTATCACACTTGCAATGTGGCATTCTCCTATTAGTTTGTAGATGATTCCAAAGTCTGCCCAATTTCTCATGTGTTATCCACATTTCAAGTTGATTTAATCCCCCAAAAATGGTAGAAATTATGTCCTAAACACCAGCCAGTGACCTTAAGGAGTGTTAACTTCACTTGCCCAATTAATGCACGAGTCGCATACCATTTATGTTGCATGAATCACATAATTCAATTAAATAACATGTGCTATAATAAAATTTAATTAATGTCCAAAATTAAATTCATAATTAGAAGGAAGAATTTATTAAATTAACTAAGTTCTAGACTGTACAAAATTATATAAAAAATTTCACACAAAGGCAAACCGAAAGCTAAGTCAAATTAGGACACTTAAGAAAGTGTTGACTTTTTATTTAATTACTTCCAAACTAAAATGAAAAATCTAATTTGACTACTAATCAACTAAACATAAAATTCACATTGTCAATTTTTCTTCTACATTTTCTTAAAATTTTTTTTACCAAAATACCCCTAGTATACTAAACTTAGAAACTTGGGCAATTTTTCAAATTTAATGTAATGAGTGCACTTTGAGGTAATAAAATATTAATAAAAGGGTCCTAATTGACATGGATAAGTATGTAACAAATATGTTCTATCAATTTTCTCACACTTTGTTGCTTTTCTTTTTCACTATATTTTTTTTTTACAAATCTTTTTTATTTTTCTTTTTCTTTTGGTTGCCCCTAACTCTTTGAGAAAACAATGAAAATAATGGATATAATGGTGTGACAATGGAATATAAAGAATAATGGATAGAAAAATGACAATAGACATCCACTCACTTAATCAAGGACATGCAATGCATATTAAAAAGATATAAAAGTGCAACATTCATCCTTTTAGAAAATAGGGTGAATACTTTTTTAAGAATCAACCAAAAGCTCAAAGTGGCTAACAAAGGATAATCAATAATAATAGGGTTAGCTTGCCTTTGTTATTTTTGTGAATGCCATCTTTCATTTCCTATCAAGTAAGTGCAAGACATGTGGTCTTAATTAAGAAGTGAAATAAATTCTAGAGGGTAACATCACTAAGGAACTACTCACACATGAGTATTTGGCTTCTTCCATGAAAAGGGTAATGTGCCACTCAAATCCATTAATTCAAGGTAAAAGAATGTTCACTTCACACCTATTCAATCCTAAAAGTTACCACATCTCAAGTATCAAGGTATCCATTCAAAGAGCTAGGTCATTAAGTAACTTCAAGCAAAACAAAACAAAACACAAATTTTTTGAAAATTTTCTAAAAAATCCAAACAAAGAAAATAAAATGTTTATTTCTCTCCCCCATACTTAAATCATGCATTGTTCTCAATATATGTATAGACTAGTGATATGACAAGGTAAGATCAGTATGGATGCACGCATAACAAAAGTGTGATGTAGAATTTTTTTTTCAAATTAAAATCCAAAACAAAGAAACCAAAAATAAACAAATAAATCAAATAAATTCTACTCCTACTAGGTCCATCTCCCTTACACTTGAACTATACCAATCATCAAATATATCAATCAAGGCAAGGTAAAAGCTCAAGGTTAGATAGATACAACCTTATCATGGTAGCTCAAAAGTGCGAATAGCATATTCTTCATCCTCGGCCTCCTTGTAGAGTTTGCATAAGTGGCCATTAATCTCCCAAGTGGATCCCGTGGCTTCATCCTTGAGTTAGAGCACTCCATAAGAGAAAACCTTGGTCACCAAATATGGTCTATTCTATTTATATGTGAGCTTTGAATGCTTGTAGATATATCTTGTCTGATAAACAAGGACTTGTGGATGTATCTTGTCTAATAAATAAGGACTAAGTCTCCAACTTTGAAGTTATTCCTCAATATCATTTTTTCATGAAGAAATTTTTTTTTCTCCTTATAAAACCTTGAAGACTCATAGGAATCAAACCTCAATTCCTCTAGCTCTTGCATTTGAAATAATCTATCCTTGGCCAACCCCTCATAGTCCATGTTCAACTTCCTAATAGCCCAAAAAGCCTTGTGCTCTACTTCAACAGGTAAATGGCATGCCTTTCTAAAAACCAACCTAAAGGGAGACATCCCAATAGGTGTCTTATAGGCCATCCTATATGCCTATAAAGCATCATCCAAGTAAAAAGACCAATCTTTCCTATTAGTTTAAACCACTTTGGTGAGAATGGATTTAACTTCTTTATTTGGCACCTCCGCTTGCCCATTGGTTTATGGGTGATAAGGTCTAAACACCTTATGCTTCACTCCATATTTGGACAAGAAATTAGTCATGAGTTTGTTGCAAAAGTAGCTCCCTTGATCACTCATCAAGGCTCTTGGTACACCAAACCTACAAAATATATGAGATTTGAGAAACTTAAGCACAATATTTGCATCACAAGTCCTAGTAGGTATGGCTTCAATCCACTTGCTCACATAATCAACACAAAAAAC
This sequence comes from Prosopis cineraria, assembly GCF_029017545.1. Lineage (NCBI taxonomy): Eukaryota > Viridiplantae > Streptophyta > Magnoliopsida > Fabales > Fabaceae > Prosopis > Prosopis cineraria. The sequence continues at coordinate 23,618,141 of NW_026555332.1, read as the reverse complement.
AATATATTGGAAGCCAAAAAAAGATATAAAGGGGCCCATAAAGTCAATGTCATAAACGTCAAACACTTCATAAAATATTATGGGTTATTGAGGCATCTCATGTCTCTTGCCCCAACTAGTAAATTTTTGACAATTCAAGCAAGGTTTGCAAAAAGCATAATGTAAAGTTCCTAACTCAATTCAGACTTTACCATACACAACTACATATAACAATACAATCACAATTCAATATCAAAGTAATAGCCCCTTATTTGTTTTTAAAATCACGAGCTCTTGACTTTTTAAAACATATATTCAAATAAGAGGGCTAACGAAAACATGAACACAATTTAAGACTCAAAAAGGCACAATATCTCTACCCTAAAAAGGGCCATGCACTGTGACTTGTACCACATACACCACGGCATGTGGTATAGAGCAATGTGCTCTGTTTCTGTCTATGCCATGTGCCGCGGTGTGGCACATAGTGCACCCCGGTGCATATGATAGTAAATTTTACTGTCATATGGCAGTTCAGATAACAAACTTCTACCATGCATCATTTCTACATCCGACTTCTGATTGGAGTGATTCAAGCGATCCCATGAAGCTTACAATATATACTAACTAATGGAACAAGTTTGGACTCGAACTGATGTTCTAATCTAAAATTAGATATTCGAGTGCAAAGAATCACTTTTCTTTGAAAAAAATTTACCTTAAGGCCTCGTTTGGTATGATGAAATAATTTTTTTTAGAATTAGAATTAGAATTGAAATCAAAATAAAATTGAGTTATAAAGTATGTTTGGTATGGAGATAGAATCTTGATATAATTTTAATAAATATATGTATTAGAAATAAGAAAAAGACAAAATGCCTTTCAACAAAAATTGAATTTTTTGCTTTGAATCACATAATGATGAGAGAGAGAGAGGACAAAACAAAAGTAAAAGCACCTTTGCTCTCTTATACCGATAAAGCTAGACTTATCACAGTAGAGAGAGAAATAGAAAGAGTGGAACCATTCACGAGGGTAATAGTGAGATAAATAGTGGATTCTGTGAATAGTGACCTAACTCCATAGAGATAAGGATGGAAACAGATTTAAAGACTTTTGATAGAATCAAGATTCTTGGGAATCTTAAATATGTCATACCAAACATGATTCCAATTCCAATTCCATTTCTTTACCTACAATTCCTAGATACCAAACTGGGCCTAAGTGATCAATTCTTATTCCTTATCCCATTAGACCACTTCAGACCTTGAACTAAGTCCAAAAGGATCATATACACCTGATTGAAACTTCATACCACTTATAACACATCATATACTCAAATTGACCTCTTAATGTCACATTACACACTTATATACTTATATGAGGCACAACACATATAACACATGTGCACATAGACTTATTCCACTTTCAACCCTCTGACTCTTACATATGGGGCTTCGCCTGATCATTTGTGTCAAGTTCTCACATATTATGCCAATTCACAATCAATTTCACATTCAACATATACATAGAAGTGGAATAAGTTACATAATGACATATACTTGCTTGAATAACATCGAAGCCTATCCACGTACCCACTACTAGGCACCCTCAGCGAGATGCAACATCATATACACATAAAAGCAAGTTTTCACAACACAATTCATATACACATACACTTATACATCCTAGTTGGCAACTCTACTATCAAAACTCATTATACGTTCATTTACACAAATAATAGTCATACCACTACTAAGTGAGGCTACTCTTCCCTCAATTCCTTTCTCAACCTTCTCATGCTCTCTTTACCTGTGTTTAAAAGTATCAAAGTAAGACATACGTTCCAGTAACTCGAAGGTAACCCCAATTACTGGTTAGCAAGCAAAATCATAAATAAGAGATAAAGTAGCATGTGATTCAATAAAAGCAATATCATATGCATATACAAAAATTCATTCTCATCAATCTCACTATGCTCATGGAATGCATTTTGTTCCACCTAGTGGAGTAATCTCTATGCTCGGACTAGGACTTCTAATCATATAGAATAGAGTCCACCATACCACCTAAGTCTGTCATGGCAAAGTTAAACTCTATGCTCTGAATCATCAAGACGTCCTAGCCTTATACAAAGTAGGACCATGACCCCCTACCCTAGTCTAAGGTAACCTCGTAGATCATTTCATGTCCTAGGTCCGTCATAGTGGAGTCAAACTCTATACTCTAGATCATCAAGATTCTCCTAGGTCTGTCATGGCAGAGTCAAGCTCTACACTCTGGATCATTAGGACTTTCTAAACCTCCTCATGGTAAGGCCATGTCACCTTATCATAATCCAAGGTATACTCGTGAATGCAATGCATGTCAATGCACATGCTATCTCAAATTCATTTCAATTAATACTCACACACCCATATGCATATTCTTTCACAATACTGCTACTCTATCAATTCACAACACAATGCACATAATTATATAAAAATACTTATAAATAATTTCATAAACAAACAAGTAAAAGGGTTACTTCAGTTACCTTTAACCCTTATTACTAAGGGTTACCAATCCCTACAGATTCACAAGTATGTAGATTCCTAAGAGCAATATCACAGATGCTCAATCTACACAACACAATGCCCCTCAGTCAATTCTAAACATTTTACATAAGCATTGATTTGACTAATCCAAATCCTTTAACACATAAAATAGTCCAATTAGAATCCTTTTGAATTCATTTATTCACTTCTTATAGTCATTAGCCCTATAGGCCACCCAAATGACCATAACAACCTCCTAACTCATTTATTCACATAATTTCATCCTTTTAACCTAACTTTTTAGGCTATTAAGGCCTAAATTCTTAAAGCTTAATTATTTAACTCCATATTGGTCACAAAACCTTAGTTTTATATTCGATAGTCCATTTTAAACCCTTTTTTTAGATTATAACACCTTAAAACTTCCTGATTCAATTTCTCAACCAATCAAATTCAAAAAAATAAGGTATAAATGAAGCTTAGGGTTGTGCATTACTTACCTAATAAGTCACTAGTCAAAGTAGACTCCAAACCTTTATATATTACGTGCCCTTATAGTAAGAACTTCTTCACCTCCTCAGATACATTTTCCTCATTTCTCCCTTTTGATTTCATGAGCTGATCACATTAGCTTTAAGTGATTTTTGTATTATGTGCCATAGCACACTCATCCCCTACCACGACGCGAGGCACAATGAGTTTAATCTCACTTATTCTCAAGCGTTATGCCCTAGATTTCTATTCTACCATTTAATCCTATCAACACAATATCCAAACAATACAAAACATTAACTAGACATCCAAATCATAATAATTCACTATTTACTAATTTACCCCTAATTAATAACTAGTTCCTGAGACTGAAATTATAACATCCTAACTTTCTTAATCCTGTGATTAGTAGTTAATCAAGGGAGAATGGTAATTAGTGTGGGATTAGAAATTTAGATGATTACTTGATGATTTGACTTGTTGGTGTGTTGTATGAACAGATATGGGTGAAAGGAGTGCTTTCAAGTCGAAGCAAGTACGTGTGGTGAGAATAAATCTTACCATACCATGCATTGCAGCTTGTGCTGCATCTCACAATGCATGGACCATAAATTGCCTTCATAAGTTGTGAAATTTTAGAAATTTCAAAGAGGTAAAATCTAAAACACATAAAAGGAGAGGAGAGAAAGTGAAGGGTATGCTAGGGTAAGCCATTTTGGAGTGGTGAAAGGTGATTCGGTTTGATAACTTGTTAGGTAAGCTATATATAACTCTTACCTTCCATTCAACACAATGAGTTATAGGGAAATTAAATCGTTGGAATTTGAGGGGTTTGAGCCTTGCCTAATAGTAATAAAAAGGTTCTTAAAAGTTAAATTAGAGCTTTATAACTAGTTTAAAGCTGAACAGTAGAGCCTTGAACCCTTAAGCTTAATTTTAGCTTTAGAGAGAGAAAGTTTAGGGCAAAAATCTAATTTGAGTGAAATAAGACCGATTTAGGTAATGTAAGGTAGTAATTGGGTAGTAATGGACCTAGAATGGATAAAAAGAAAAGAGTTTATGGATGAATATAACCCTAAATAGTAAAAATGAGTTTTTGGTCAAAATAGATCAATGACTAAAATGTGCCAAATGTGTTCAGATTGGCATATTAGATGTATGAGTAAAGAAAGGAAGCTTGAGATAAGTGGTTGAGGTTGTTGAAATCCACAGGTAACCTTTCTAGTAACAGAAGGGTTGAGATAACCGAATAACTTCCTTTGTTTGACTATTTATTGTAATTGTATGTTAGTATGTTATGTAGTGCATGAAATGGTTTTGAACTAAGCATGTTTTATAGCATTGTGTGATTATTATGCAAAATAGCTTTTGGTTGAAATAGAGCATTGAAATGTGATTTCAAATAGAAGGTATTATATGTATGTGTTATGTGTAAGAATGAGTAAAATGGGAACTTTAATTGGTTCAAAAAGAATGATCATAGGGGTGGGAGTTTACCTAAGTGGAAAAGATGATAAAGACCATATAGCAAGGTTTCTTTAGTACTCGATAGGGTGCGGTGTTAGAGAAGATCTCCTTGGTGCCTATTGAGATATGGTGTTGGAGATGAGAGACTCCTTAGTGTCTATATGATACAGTGTTAAAGTCAACAATGCCCCATTGTGTGCATTAGGTGAAACCATAGTCCATATGTGTGTTAGAACATCTTTGGTCAGGTGATTCTACCATTGCAGGTGAGCTCAAGGCCAATGAGAGTGTACATTAGTCTAAGGTGAGCCTATGGTTTCATATTAGAGTGATTTGGAGGTTTGGTCAATAGTGATCATGCTAGCATACTATATAATGCTATGATAAGCTATAAGATGATATGGAATCCTATGTGAATGATGAAAAGTTGAGAATGGAATGATATATGTGAAAAAGAATAGAAATGAGATATGTTATATAAATACTATTTTAATGAGATTTAAATGATATACTATGCTTTACTTTCATATTGTTGCATGTGATAGTCAATAGGAAGGAGTTATTCTGTTATTGAAATTTTTATCATACTCCTGTGGTTATATGTTTACAGGACTGAGAAATGATCAGAGGAAGGGAAGAGACTTTAGATCGGCTTGAGTTGTGAAGCCGTGTATACTCAGAGTATGTAATGAACTCAACTAAGATCTTGTGTATATATGTATAAATGAGTTGCCATAAGAGTGCATGCATGTTTTGAGTAATGAATTTGTAAAATCTAGCCCGTTTGTGTGTATATGTGTTGAATTAAAATAAGGGGCTATAATTTGAATGTTTGTGATTGAAATGATTGTGATTGTTTGGGAATCTTAAGCCCAAGTGAGAAATTATGATGAAATGAACAATTTAGGGCTAAGATTGTAATGCACATGTGTTATGTATATGAATGTGTTCAGAAATAGCCAAGTGGGCCAAGTTATGCCAAGAGAGAGCAAAGTGTGTGAAATTGTAAAAATGTGAAAATTGACCATAGAAGGGTCAAATTTTAATATGTGTGTATGAATGTGATAAAATTATGGTCAATTAGGTGTATTGGGTTCTTTTGGACTTGATTCAAGGCCTTGTGTGGTTTAACAATAGAAAGGAATTGATTTGAGCGCTTCGATGCCAAATTTTTTAGGAAAAGTAACTTTTTACACCCAGGTGTCCAAATTTTGATCGGATCATTAGATTGTGTCCAAATCTATCTCATTAGTTAGCTTATGAGTTAAGCTCCATGTGGGTGCTTAAATTGGATAGGAGCGCCGCGGCGCATGGTGACACATGCCGCAATGCATAACACAGAAAAGTTGAGTGTGTGGCTCTGTGCTATATGCCGCAGCGCATGGATCAAATCCCAACTTTATTTTTGTGATGAAAATGCATGCAAAGAAAATGGGATTTGTCCATTATGTGTTAGACTAATGTGTAAATTAGTTCTGCTGTATTTTCCTCTAATTGTATTGTGATTTGATTGGTTTTGTATAAACAAGTCTTAAGCCCAAGCTTTTCAAACAAATCATTTGTTTACTAATTGGTGATCTGAGGTGGTAGTTTTGTAATCTTATCCTGTATATAGAGTATATATATAGGAGGAGGTTATAGAAATTCAAGATGTTACAAGCCACAATCCAAAACTTTCCTAGAAGTCCTTTTTGCACTAAAATGCCCCCCACATGCATTTGAATAACAAAATTCAAGAATAGAGGGAACATCATGTTTATCAACACAATGCCTAAAGACTTTATAATTGCAAATTCTCCACATCAAAGGTCGATCCCAAATGTGGTATCTTGACTCTCTTTTCAATTTTTCACTTTGGAATCTAGAGAAATTGGGAGGAAGAACTCCACATTCAAGATAATTAGCTAGGTGAGCATACCATGGCCAATGAGAAGACACACCACCCGAACCCTTATTTGGGAATAAATCACACTCATGAGAGTTAAGTTTAGAGTTTACCAAGCAATCCTCTAAATGGGGTAATCTAGAAAGGCGGTTGGCAACATGGTTTGTGGAACTATCTCTGATCTCAAGGTCAAATTCTTACATAAGAATGACCCATCTAATCAACCTTGGTTTAGAGTCTTGCTTGTTCATCAAGTACCTTATAGTTGCATGGTCACTAAATACAACAACCTTTGAATTGAGGAAGTAAGAATGAAATTTATCAAGTGCAAACACAATGGTATAAAGCTCTTATTTAGTGGTTGTGTAATTAATTTTTGCATTATCCAAAGTCTTGGATACATAAGCAATGACATGAAAATTTTCCATCCTTTTGCCTAAGCATAGCACCCACAGTTAGATTAGATACATCACATGAAAGCTTAAAATCAAGTGACAAATTAGGAGATATTAGAATGGGAGGAGATATTAGCATGCCTTTCAAACAATCAAAACTCTTTTTACATGCCTCATCAAACACAAATGGAACATCTTTTTCAAGCAATTTAGACATAGGCAATGCTATCTCACTAAAACCTTTAATAAATCCCCTATAAAATTCAGCATGTCCTAAAAAGGATCTCAAGTCTTTCAAATAAGTAGCATATGGTAATGAAGCACTTACACCCACCTTAGCCCTATCCACCTCTATGCTCATGGAAGAAATTAAATGGCCCAAGACAATGCCTTTGTCAACCATAAAATTACATTTTTCAAAATGAAGAACAAGTTTCTTCTCAATGCACATACCAGGTACTTTATCCAAAGAATGCAAGCATAACTCAAAGGACTCACCATATACTTTAAAATTATCCATAAAAACTTCCATGCAATTTTCAATAAAATCACAAAATACAGACATCATTCATCTTTGAAAAGTTTCAAGTGCATTACATAAACCAAAAGCATCCTCCTATAGGTAAAAGTACCAAAGGCGCATGTAAAGGTCGTCTTATCTTGGTCACAAGGAGCTATGGGAATTTGAAAATACCTATTGAAACCATCTAGGAAGCAATAATGAGACTTAAAAGTTAATCTTTCAAGCATTTGATCAACAAAAGGCAAAGAAAAATGGTCTTTTCTAGTCACATTATTAAGCTTTCTATAGTCTATGCACACTCTCCAAGCATTTTAGACTCTAGTTGGGACAAGCTCTCCTTTCTAATTTTTTACCACAATAATCCCTTCTTTTTTAGGCACAACTTAGATTGGAGATACCCACTCACTGTCTGCTATAGGATATATGATCCCAACACTAAGCAACTTAACCACTTCTTTCTTTACGACATCTAAAATCAATGGGTTAAGTCTCCTTTGAGGTTGCCTAATGGGTTTAGCATTGTCCTCTAGAAAAATTTTATGAGTGCACACAATAGGGTCATTCCCTGGAATGTCAACAAGAATCCAACCAATGGCAAGCATATTCTTCCTCAAGACATAAAGTAATACATTCTCCTCTTCAAGAGACAAAGAGTTAGAAATTATTACTAAAAGTTTCTCATTTCCAAGGAGATATGCATACTTAAGGTTAGATGGCAAAGGCTTTAAGTCCAAGGTTGGTGGCTCCAAGTAAAAAGGAATGAGTTGCTTCAAGTCTAGCTTCTTATTCACCCTTATGGCCTCCTCTTTTTCTTTAAGCTTGTCCTTAATGCTTTGAATGGTACACATAGCCTCTATTCTTTTTTAGGAAAACCTTCATTCCTCAAGGTTAGGAATCTATAAAAGTTCAAGCCTTGTCAGAGAAGATGGGCTTTCAACCATGTCACCTACAAAACAAAGAGAACTTACTTTCCTTTGATCAAGTAAGGCCATCCAATGAGTCAAATCAAAATCATCACAAGATGTACTAGTTTAGTCCCAAAAGACCTTTCTATTATTATATTTCTTACCTTATAGTAATAAAAAGGCTCTCTAGGACTAAACTAGTACTTTGTGACTAGTTTGAGTCGGACCAATAAAGCTTTGAAATTATAGGCTCAAATTAACCTAATCTAGAAAGAGAATAGTGAGAGAGAGTTTGATTGTGAGGGAGTTAAAGCTTGTATTAAGTGGTAATCGATTGTAATATGCGTGAGCGAGTATGAATTATGGAAGTGATGGCAATTAGGTGCTAAATTACTATAATTGACACTTTTATTCAATAGAGTAATTGACTCTGGGTACCTAAATTGTGTAGATTCTTGCGTGAATAGCTAAAGAAGCTTGAATAGGGTTGTGAAACATGAGTAACCCTTTCTATTAGATAGAAAGGTTAAGATAACTATATAGTTTGTTATGTTTAATAGCTATTATAACTGTGTAGAAGTGAATATGCATATATCAAGCTATGATTTTGATGATTGTGCTTTTAGTACATGATTTTGCATCACAAATGATCTTGGCATGCAATATGATTTGGGAATGTTTACAAAACTTCTATTGGATTTCAAACTGTAATGAATTTATTTATATTTAAGTGTATAGTGGAAATTATGAAAGTAGTGATTGATATGTTGTAAAGTGTGAAAAGCATGATTATAAGGGGTGAGAGTTCACCCAGGGTATGCGTGGATATGTATGGGTGGGGATGTAAGAGAACAAATTCATATGATCAAGCTAGCACCACGGGACATTCGGTACAGTATGATACGCTATGGCACATGACATATACATTGTGATGTATGACACAAAGCACTTTTGGTTGTAGTGTGTTGGACATTTAGTCGTGACTTGGTTTCTTTTTGTCATTAACCGTGATGAATGACACCAACATCATGGCAAATGGACCAAACTAGGGAAAAATAACGTTTTTACCCTTGTTTCAATGTTTTATCTTATTTTGTTCAAAATTACCATGCTTCCAAATAGTTTTATACTTTGATTTTAATATAGGTTTGAGTTCAAACAATTTAAAAATGATTTTATTGGGATCCCAGCTTATAAATGTTTTAAAATTATCAATTGTTTAATCATTTCTATCATGGTAAGCCAAAAGAAGTTAGTTAACTCCTAATTACCATGATAGGGTGTTTAGTTGATAAGTAACATGATAATGTTAGGTGAACATTACATATATATTATTAACATTTAATTAAAATTAACTTATATTAAGTCAAATAAATATTTTTTATTTTTTTTCAATTTTTTATTTCACTATAATAAATAATATTTAAATACATAATTTATGATTTTTTTAATACTTGTATAACACATAGGATTTGTTTCTAGTTGAGTCTCAAAAGAGCTATGTTTGGTTGGATAGGAGGGGAGAGGAGATGAAAGGAATGAAGGAGGGAGGGGAGGGAGAGGAAGAGAGAGGAATCCCTCCTAATCCCCCCTCCCAATTTGAAGAGGAGGCTCTACGAGGAAGGGGAGAGAAAAATCAAATAGGGGATAAGAGATTCACTATTAGACCTTTTTCTCAACATTGAGTTGGGCCTAGCTGAATGGCTTTTAGGCTAGAAATGGCCTCGCTTTGTCTTTGATAAATTGAACTTAAAATATCTATATGTCAATTTACATGTTTTATCAAAATGTGAAATAAACTGTTCATCTTTTTTCATCTATAGAAGCCACCTAACTAATTAACCCCTCTTCCTATATGCACTCCCTTAGTTAATTTTTATAAGATTTTTTAATCAATTACACAAACTAAAAAAGTGGTTGAAATTAGTTGGATGTCATTATTTTTTAAAAAAAATTAGTTTGACATTACAATACTACGCTTTTATATCAAATGTCACTTTAATTATATTTTTATTATGATGTAATTTGATTTTGTGTTATTAATATAGATAATCATGTTATCATGTGAAGTTTAAGTTGCATGTAATATCGATATGTATAATTTTTACATAACTTTAAAAAAAAACAAAAAAGGGGGAAAAGTTAATTTGGTTTGTAAGTTGAACCATTTAGCCCACTAATCTACATGATTTATGTTGACATTCTTAATTTACTTTTTCCCAACTCATATGGGCAATCAATATGATTTGACCTGTATGAACCAATCCATATGGCCATATAATCCTAGTTGGCCTATATTTTCACTTCTAGCTTAAGCAATTTATTGCTATCCATTTTTTCCCATTATGCATGCCTTTTTTTGTTTAGTTGGTCTTGCTAAAGACATTCTCATTCAAGAAGCATCCAACCTTACTATCCTTTAAATTATTTCACATATAAATAAAATAAATGTTTTATTTAGTTAAGGAATCACAAATGTTTATTTATTTATCTATTATTGAGGATTTAAAATTTGTATTTAGAAAAGGAAAATAAATTTTCAGAATAAAAAATATTTTTTTATGATCACAACTAAAATTACTGATTTATGTTATCTCAACTTACTTTCTGCGAATAGATGGGTTAGTTTGGGAGGTACATCTCTACTAGAACACTGTATTATGCTAGTCCCAACTCCATGGTATACAATGGAAGGATGGAAATAATCACATGCATTCTTTGCTTCAAATGACAACTACGCCGAAAACTAAAATAAGCGAAGTTTCAACTCTAAAATCATGTCATGGGTAGTAGGGGCAACCAATGACAGATCCAGAAACAATAGTGTGGGGGCCAAAACACAAAATGACATAACAGTGGGAGGGGTAAGAATTAATTTTATCATTTTTTATAAGGCAAAACTAAGTAATTTTGTCAAAAAATTTGCACTCCCCACCCCCAATCCGTCACAGGTGGCTACGCATGGGCAAAGCATCTTCAACTCATCGTCACGACCTTTTTTTTATCAGCAAAATGTCGCGAGTCTCGCGTTGAAGGCCTTACAAGTAGTATGGAGTTTATAAATTTAAAAAGCTCTCCTTCCTAATAAGCTAACCTTTTGAAATCAGCTCTCCCGAGCTTATGCTTGTCACATTGATGTTTTCATTGAGAGTCTGATGTCATGAAAAGAGCTACCCATAGAAGATTCTAAGCGACAGAAGGCCGAGTAAAATGTTATGGAGTAAAACCGCCAAGGACATCAGCTCTTAACGAAGTGGTATTGTCACGAGTCCCACATCGAAAAACCTTACAAGTGGTGTGAAGTTTATAAATTTAAAATACCCTCCCACCCAACAAACTAATATTTTAGAATGAGCTCTCCCTTTAAACTTGTACTAGTTACATTGATACTTTTATTGAAAGGTTGGTGTCATAAAAAGAACTACCCACGGAAGATTCTGACCGGCAAATGGCTAAATAAATTGTTGTTGAATGAAGTTACCGAGGACATCGGCTCTTGACAAAGTAATATTGTCATGAATCTTACATCGAAAAGCCTTACAAATAGTGTGAGATTTATAAGTTCGAAAGACTTTCTCTCCTAACAGACTAATCTTTTAAGATAGACTCTCTTTTTAAATTTGTGCTTGTCACACACAAATTTATGTGAATCAAATCTTGAAAGTTTTCTTTTATCAAAGCATGCCTCCAAAATTTAAAAAAAAAATACTAATATATTCACATATCATACACCAACAAGCTCCTCACATGGACAATAAAATTAAAACCCACAATTTCAAAGATTCAGTCAAATCCTTGGCCATTTGAAAGCATGAAATGATAGATGCAGATTACGTACACAATTGTAAGCCACAAACCCACGACTCTGAACTTGCCACCATTACAAAGGGCGAATTACAGTAGACTCGAGTTTTCTCCCTTAAAAAAACAAAAAAAAAACAAAAAAAAAAAAGCCCATCGTAGATCGATGATGAGCGTTAGAAATCAAATCTCAATGGCCCTCGAGTTTTCTCAAAACTCACTTGGAGTGCAATTGCTTTTCACTTTTTTAAGTTAAAATTAACTACAGCAAGAATTTTAAAAATGGCCCTTGAAAGATTTAACAAGCTGCATGTGGACAATTTTACATTCCTATCTAGCCCTCGAAAGAAAATCCCTCTGGCATGTTACAACAAGCTCGAATTGTATTGCTGGCCACATCAAGAAGCTGCAAATATTCATCAGCACCATCAACAAGGCACTGCAAATCCACAAGCAATAAATAAGCCATGTGCCGCACAGGCCTTGAGCAAACTTGTTAAGCTTTTAAAAGCCAGTTAAAAAGTGTTGAAGCCCGAACCTAGGAGCAGGCTAAACTACAGTTTTGAAATCCAAAATATCATAGTCAAAACTTCAGACAAAACATTAGGATCACAAAGCACCTTATCAGCTTCACCCAATTTCTTGGATATTCTTGCCTTCTGTTCATCTGATATATCATCTGCTTCAACAATGGCCTCAAATAACTGGATTAAAATAGAAAAAGAAAAAGCAGTATCCTTTAATAAAAGAACTGATTCTGCAATTACTGGCAAAAAAGGATTCGCCAAACTGGAGAAACAGACCTGAATCAGTAACTGAGAGACTGGATATCCTTCAGCAATGAAATCATTAACTTCCTTGTTTGCTAAATCAAAATTACAACTTTTACAGGTTGCAAGAAAAGCCTGCACAACCTCTGTTGCAATGACCTTATATATTGAGAGATTTTATAGAGTCAGGAAATGACAAGGTGAAAATGAATAAAGTATAACGAATTTAAATAAACAAGTGTTCCCAATGAAAACTTCAAAACGCAAATGGTGTCTAGGATAAATACATGACTTAATTAACGATCAGTTTATTATTCTAAAAATTGTCAATAAGTCAGTATCGTGGCAAGAACAGAAGATTTCATATAGGAAGCCACTTTGAACAAAAAAATTCAGCCTTAAACACAAAATAGCATATATTATTTACTGAGAAGTGAACTTCTATATCAAAATGCGCAACAGACATTTTTAAGCCAGTTTAGAGGGAGGGTGCGAGGGAAGGAATCATTTAAATAAAAAAAGAGCAAATAAAAGCAACAGTTGCAATTCAAACCCTTCAACCTTTTTAGGTCAGAAAGATACCATTAAGCAGAAACATCATTGACTACATAATAACCAGTTTCTGCTGACATTATGCCAATCATAATGACTACAGACAATTTTTATTGCATACCATATTTTAACTTTCCTGAAAACTTAACAAGACAAAGGAAACTTAGTACCACGACCTACCCCAGAGACAGAAATCAGGTCCTTTGAAGAAATTGAAGATCCAAATAAGCGGGCAGCTGACTGCAATGTCAATATGTTAGCTCAAATGACAAACGGGAAAAGTAACTATGCATAGATGCTTGACACCTTGCGCCAAGCTCTGCTCATTGCTGTTGTCAGAGAAGAGATTAAGCTACCAAAAGCTGAAAAGGTGAAGATTAAAATCTATAGCATGAATAATTAAAAAAAGAAACCTCATCCCTTTTCTTTTTGAAAGACTGCGTCATTAAAAAAAAAAATAACAAGATTTTAAGGTGTTCTCAAATGAAGGGTACCTAAACAAATAAAGCAAAACTTCTTTGCAGTACCACTAAGTTTTAATCAACTACTGTGCACAAGAGAATCCGAATTTTTTCCCATAGACTAGCTTTACACGCATAAGGTGAAAGACAGCATATAGCAGACTTACTATCAATGAAACTTGGAAAACTATTTGGTAGATAACTAAATATTAAAGAAATTAGCAAGGTTGCTTGGTGGTATAGAGCAGAACGAGTTGGAATCATGCCCATTAACACACGCACACTAACATTCACGAGTTGTTTCAGCTCAATTCACAAAGTTACTTACCCACTAAAATTACAGAAAACACAACCATCATTTGAAATCACAAAATTAGAAGTACTATAACTCACATCTTTGAAGTGCAAAAATATGATATCAAAGAATGTATCTCACCTGCAAGTATGTAATAGCCCTACGGAGATCTCCTTGAGAAATGGAACTAAAGGTTGAAAGAGCCTACAGAGGTAAAGAAGAATCAAACATTTCGCTAAGATGTCTACAAAACCACCATAAACACAGTATATATATATATATATATTATAAACAACACTATTGCTGTACAAGCTCTAATCTCTTTGCTTCTGACCCCAGAATCAAGATAAAGCCCTTCTTCTTTGCAAATGTACAGTATTCGACTGCTCATGATTTCTTCTGACAGTGGCTTAAATCTGAATTTTGCACACCTTGAAGCGAGTGGTTCTATAATCCTACAGAAAATTATAACCTTTCTGTTATAAAACCAAAGGCACATCTCTCAGTCAAAAAATTGACATGAATAGAAGCATAAATATGTGATAGCAAAAATGCTAAGAATGGTAATTTGTAAGTTATAACAAGACAGATAAGGTACCTGCTAATGTAATTGCATATAAAAAAGAACCTTGTAACCTTAGAGTAAGTCTCCATTGTACGACGCAGAGCATTCTGTACAAAAGAATATAAGAGGTGAGAGAACAAAGAACTTCACAACAACCAAAGTCAGAAATTCTAAATATAAAGAAACATGCCTGAGCATCTTCGGTCATTGAATCTGCCTCATCTAGAATAATAATCTTATATGGCGGGCATCGATAACCACTGAATTTGATAACATCAAAATAATGAGAGGAAGGCAGAAAAACACATACGGACAAAACAGATAAAGGGAATCAATCACAAAAGAGGACTAGATATTATGTGGGGCTTTCCAACAGGTGGGGCCGTGCATACAAACGGAGGCCCAAAGGAGATACTTAGGGACAGGGGAGACAAGGGCAGAATGGGGAAAATACAGTAATTAACGAAGCCTGACAGTGTCAGGATAGTGGAAGGGGGTAAAAAGGAGGGTGGGGGGTGACAGGAGGGTAGGGAGTAGAATCTTCTTTGGGGAGAGGACCTGGTCTCTTGAAAACCAGGTTGTTTGGGAGGCTCTTTCTTGTTTTCTATCTCTGTGTGACGTTTGAGATAGGAATTAGTGTGTATGAAGCTGACTAGTGATTGTATTCTCTACATTTTCCATTAGTAATAAAGGACACAGGTGGATTTCTCTTCATTTTTCTGTTATTGGTCTCTTTAATATCTGTTATTGGTGTTGGTCCTACCATTTTAGTACCAAAGCGGAGTACTCAGGGGTATGATTGGTACTAGAACAAATAGAAGAGTTGAGCATTTGGAGCGAGTTGTGGAAGAAATGCAGAGGAAACGAGGGGAGACTATAGAGAAACTTACCAGTGTTGAGACTTCTACGATGCTCATCATACGACAGTTGAAAGAATTAAAGAAGACGTTGGAAGTTATCAACCCACTACCGCTGTCACCGCCTCCACCAGAGGATGAACCAAGGAATGAAACTAGGGATACAAGGTTCAATACCAATGTCCATGAAGAAACGGGACAGAATGAAGGCTTCAAGCACTGCCGACTTGAACTCCCTCTATTTGACGGTGAGGACCCATTGGGATGGATTTTTAGGGTGGAGCAATACTTTAACGTGAATGGAGTTGGAGAAACAGAAAAGCTAGATGCTACCATGGTGAGTCTGAAGGGCAAAGCCTTAGCCTAACTCCAGTGGCTTGAAACATGCACCCCTATGCATTTATGGCAAGAGTTCAAAAGAGAGGTGAGAGACCGGTTTCATTGTAGGCAATTAAGGGGGGAACATCAACGTCTTTTGGAACTTAAGCAAGAAGCAACAGTGGCTGAATTCAGGGAGAAGTTTGAACTATTATCAGCCCCTTTAGCCATAGTACCCGATGAGATGCTAATGGGGGCCTTCTTAAATGGTTTAAATGAAGACATCAGGGTTGATGAACATCTTATGCACCCTAAGGGCCTTAAGGAACTCATGGACTATGCAGGACAGGTGGAGGATAGAAATAAAATTAAGGAAAAGGCACTAGAGGAGAAGAGAAGTAGGACAATGAAAACATTTAATGGGAGCCGATGGAATGACCTGAAACCTGTGACTCCAAAGTTTAGCACTGTGGAGGCGTCCAAGAATCTGGGCTTTTCAACAGGGACGAAAGCTCTATTAGGCAAAACGATCGAAGAGATGAAGTCGACGCCAGGGAAGCAGACGAGGCCTAACATGTCTTAGATTAGCAACAGCGGGAGCGTGGCGCCATGCAAGCGTCTCTCAGAGGCTAAAATAAACAAGGGGCGTGAATTGGGCCTGTGTTTCAAGTGTGAGGAGAAGTTTGGCCCAAACCATAAGTGCAAAAACAGACAATTTAGGCTCCTAGTGTTGGATGAGGATAAAACCAGCCCAGAAGAGGAGGGACCAGAGGCCGAAACTAGAGAGCCCAGTGAAGAAGGGGAGCTCATGTCTATGGAATTATCCATGGCATCTGTAGTGGGTCTTACGGGACAACAAACACTAAAGTTGAGAGGGAAGACATGCGGCGAACTAAGTGTCTCTGTGTTAATCAACTTCGTGGCTCCGGCATTGGTCGAAGAGCTCAGAATTCTGACCCAAACCGTTACAAGGTATGCTTTCACAGTCGGAGATGGGCAGAAAGTGTTTTCAAACCTCAGGTGCCCGACAGTGGAATTGAGATACAAGGAATGAAGATAATATAGTCCTTTTATCCATTTAATTTAGGTAAAGTGGATCTTGTGTTAGGGGTTGAGTAGTTGGAGTCTTTAGGGGAAACACGTATGAACTTGTGGCAGCTTTATATGAAAATAAAGGTGGGAAAGCAGTGGGTGTGTAGTGGGTGTGTCTCAAGGGAGATCCTTCTCTGTTGCAAGCCCAAGTTTCACTTCGAGTAATTAAAAAAAGAATATTTAGGAAACTAGGGTAGGGTGCATCATTGAGCTAGCAACCTTGCCGCAGCAAGACGATGAAGCCCGACCAATTGAACAAGGTGATGAGGCTAGGATACTTGAGGAATCCCCTGCTGTGTGCAAACCCATTAAGGGATTACCACCAAGACGCACTCACAACCACTGTATAACCATCAGAGAAGGTTCGCAGCCCACCAACACACATCCATATAGGTACGAACATGCCTAAAAGGCTGAAATTGAGAAGTTAGTCCGAGAGATGCTGATGGCAGGGGTAATACAACCCAACACGAGTCCCTACTGAAGCCTAGTGTTGCTGGTAATGAAAAAAGATGGTAGTTGGAGGTTCTGTGTTGATTACAAAGCCCTGAATCACATCACTGTACCTAACAAGTATTCAATTCCAGTCATTGATGAGTTACTGGATGAGTTGGGAGGAGCAACAATTTTCACCAAGCTGGACCTCAAGTCAGGCTACCACCAAATTCGCATTAGAGGGAGATGAACCCAAAACGGCTTTCCACACTCACGATGGGCACTATGAGTTCAAGGTTATGCCATTTGGATTAATGAATGCACCTTCTACTTTTCACTCTCTTATGAATGATATTTTTAGATATTATTTGCGAAAGTTTATACTTGTGTTCTTTGATGATATACTTGTGCATAGCAAAGATAGAAAATCTCATCAGGAACACCAAAGGAAGACCTTGGAGCTGCAGGAGCGACATCAATTAGTAGTGAATCTAAAGAAATGTGTGTTTGGGCAAACCCAGATCGAATATTTGGGACACATCATTTCTGATGGAGTGAAAGCGGATCCCTCAAAAATCATAGCGATGCTACAGTGGCCTGAGCTAAAGAATTTGAGGGCATTGAGGGGGTTTCTTGCTCTCACAAGATACTATCGCAAGTTTGTGAATGGATATAGCCAAATAGTAGCTCCATTGACTCACCTGCTCAAAAAAGACTCTTTCAATTGGGGATGAATAGGCCCAAAAGTCTTTTAAAGATCTCAAGGAAGCCATGACAACTCAGACTGCTTTAGCAATGCCTGATTTCAACTAGCCTTTTGAAGTAGAAGCAGATGCTTCGATAAAAGGAGAAGGGGCTGTTCTGAAGTAGAAAGGACGCCCTATAGCTTATTTCAGTCAGAAATTATCTGAAAAAAGTCAATAAAATTCTGTTTATGATTGAGAGTTAATGGTGATCGTGTTAGCGGTCAAGAAGTGGCAACATTACCTATCGAGCCACCCTTTTACCATAAAAACACGACCAGAAAGCCCTCAACTGCCTCCTCAAACAGTGAGTCTTAGCACCTGATCAGCAGAAGTGGGTAACAAAACTCGTGGGTAACAAAATTCCAAATCCAATACAAGCTCGGAAGAGAGAACAATGTGGCTGATGCACTCTCCCGACACGATATAGAAATGGAACTAAGAGCTGTGTCCATGTGGCAGTATGAAGGGATTGATCAGCTGGTTGCTAGAATTTTAGAAGATGCACATCTCCGTGAGATCATGAAGCAATTAATAGAGGAGAAGAAGGCACCAAAGGGATATACTATGAGACAAGGGATGCTTTATTTCGAAGGAAGGCTGGTGCTGCCTTAAAACTCCCAAAAAATTCCAGCATTGATTAGGGAATTCCATGATTCACCTGTGGGAGGCCACTCGGGGTATCTGAGGACTTACAAACGTCTTGCTACAATGGTATTTTGGGAAGGCATGAGGAAAGATAGTCAAGAGTATGTGAGGCGATGTGAAGTTTGCCAACGCAACAAGTATGAGGCTCTAAGTCCCTCCAGGCCTTTGCAACCTTTGCCTATTCCCCAAGCGTCATGGGAAGATATTAGTATGGATTTTTTTTTGGGGGGGTTGTACCTAAAAGTGGCCGATTTGACATGATTTTGATGGTAGTTGATCATTTAACCAAGTATGGGCACTTCCTTCCCCTATCTCATCCATATGGGGCTAGAGAAGTGGCTGATTTAATGGTATGGGAGATTATCAAACTACATAGGTTTCTGATCTCTATTGTATCCAATAGAGACCGTGTTTTCATAAGTCAATTCTGGAAAGAGCTTTTTAGTTTGGCTAGAACCACACTCAAGTTTAGTTCTTCCTATCACCCTAAGATTGACAGGAAAACCGAGGTCATCAACAAAACTTTAGAGACTTACTTCAAGGTGTTTTGCTGGAAATACCCCAAAAAGTAGGCTAAGATGTTACCTTGGGCTGAATATTGTTATAATACTACTTATCACAATGCTACCAAGACCAATCCTTTCAAAGCGCTTTATGGAAGGGATCCACCGACACTTTTAAAATGGAAGTCTGGATGAGCTCAAGCGACAGCTAGAAAAAGCTCAAGTAAGGATGAAGAATCAAGTGGACAAGCACCGAAGGGAACCCCAATTTGAGGAAGGGGATTTTGTCTACCTCAAACTGAAGCCATATAGGTACAAATCCTTAGCCAAAAAGCCTAATGAGAAGCTGTCACCCCAATTCCACGGCCCTTATGAAATCTTGGAGAAGATTGGAAAGGTGGCATATAGGCTAAAGTTACCTCCAACAGCTCGAATACGCAATGTCTTCTACATATCTCAGCTGAAAAGGGCTCTGAAACCTTCAGTCACTGCTCAGCCCCTCCCTAAGGGCCTTGCTGAGAAGCTGGAGTTGCAAATTCAGCCAGAGGAAGTCAAGGGTGTGAGGAAAACAAGCAATGGAAAGCTGTAGATCTTAATTAAATGGAAAGATCTACCCGACCATGAGAACACATGGGAAGATGCAGAGCTGATTAAGGCACAATTTCCCCACTTTCACCTTGAGGACAAGGTGTTGCTTGCAGAGGAAGGGAATGTTGGGCTTTCCAACAAGTGGGGGCGTGTATACAAACGGAGGCCCAAAGGAGATACTCAAGGACAGGGGAGACAAGGGCAGAATGGGGAAAATACAGTAATTAACAAAGCCTGATAGTGGAGGGGGTTAAAAAGGAGGGCAAGGAGTGACAGGAGGGTAGGGAGTAGCATCTTCTTTGGGGAGAGGACCTGGTCTCTCGAAAACCAGGTTGTTTGGGAGGCTCTTTCTTGTTTTCCGTTTCTGTGTGATGTTTGAGATAGGAAATAGTGTGTGTGAAGCTGACTAGTGATTGCATTCTCTACATTTTCCATTAGTAATAGAGGATACCGGTGGATTTCTCTTCATTTTTCTGTTATTGGTCTCTTTAATATCTGTTATTGGTGGTGGTCCTATGATATTACAATATGGCATACCTCTTACGCTGATTGGTACTAACAGCCACGGCAGCAAAATCCTTTATCTTTGTCCGCACAACATTAATCCCACGATCATCACTTGCATTCAGTTCCAGCACCCTAGACTTGTAAAGCTCAGGTCTGCAAGATAAAAAGGTGGCCAATTGTCAAGATGACAGCTAAGCTGATTGATGAATTAAAGATACTAGAACCCACTTATGCATATCATCTTACAAGGCTAAGTGAAGGGAGACAGCAACAGCGCACTAATTACTGATGAATACCAAATAAACTCATGAATACTCCTCTAAACTCACGAATCTATCTCATTCTTTCCAATTTTTTAAAACATGAGTATTTCAGGTAATTTATTGCCATAAGCTGCAGTGCATGAAATGAAGTGCATGTTTCTTTCTCCATAGCCCATATATCTTTATGACTAGATATAACTGACTTACTAATTTTGTTTTATAATGAGAAATCTTCTGTTTGCCATATGTATTCAAAGGGCAAAATTACCAAGTTTCAATGCTCCATTCATGCATATGTACACCAAAAATGTGCTTTCACGTTTATCAGACGAAAAAATACCCGAAAAGCTGATGGGCAATCGCAAGTGCAGTTGTGGTCTTTCCAGTGCCGGGTGGACCATAGAAGAGCATGTGCGGGCACTGTAATATACAGTATTGAAGTAATTACATCGGGTAGTAAAAAGAAAAAGGGACTTTCATGCAAGCAAAATAGGCTCGCAGAAATAAACCAAAAACCAAGATAAAAGTGTATTTTGATGCCAGCAAAATTGACTCAGAGAAATGCGACTAAAAGGGGAATAAGTAATTACACTTCCAGTTTCGAGAGTGCTTGTGAGTACTCGAACCACTTCATGCTGGTGGGCTACATCTTTAACTTGCTTTGGCCGACTGGGGTCATAGTAGAGATAAATCTAAGCAAAATAAAGTAGAGTATTGATTACATAAGGAAGGAAAAGAATAAATTCGTACTATTTCTCCACCCATGGTTGGGAGCTCTGAACGATTGGCGCCATCTCTTGCTTCCACTTCAAGATTTCTCCTTTCTGCTATGACTGGGGTCTAAAGTGATACGCAAATATGAATTTTCTATTGAAGACTATTATTAACCAAGTATTGTCAGCTTATGGTTACAGAATACAAAGACACACACAAAAGGAAACGAATAAGAACAGCAGCAATGTACAAAAAAGATGATTTCAAGTAAAAGCCCTTCTAAGAAAATTGCAAATTTACTTCCCCCTCTCACTTCCGTATGAAGAAATTAGCGAGAGCAAGCAAGCAAGAAGACAACCTTGCACCCTTTAAAATTTATGATAAAAACGTGAGGAGGCCTATTAAAGCAAAGTCTTATCCGAGATGTACTTCACATCATCATAATCATGGCTCAACATAATTGCGAAGGGAAGACAGAGAAAAACGAAAAATAAAACAAGGGAGGCGACGAAGACGAACCTTCTCCGATTGCGAAGGGCGACGGGGGACACGAAGGGCCGCGGATCGCGAGAAGGCGGAGAGGATCGAGATGCAGATTAGAGAGAAGGAGGTGACAAAGAGAAGAGAATCAGAGGGCAGAGCTGCAGAGGCCGAGATAGTAGGCAGAGAGGATAAGAGAAGGAGAAGGCGTCGAGGTCCTCGAGGACCCGAGGGTTTCTGCTTTCTGGTCTGAGTTTCTTCGAGTTCGCAGTTCGGACTTCGCACAGCGCAGAGCCAAGATTTTATTTACATATCCATGCGCGCGCGAAAAATGTCATAGTTTTTGTATTTTCGGCCATAAAATTGTTCCAGTTCAAACCTCAAAGTTCAAACCATCTCCAAGCGAACTTCTCACCGCAGCGAGAGAAAATTTAAGAATGGTTTGGAATTGTTTTTATTTTATTATTTTAAAAATTAATATTTTATAAAATATATTTTAAGAATAAAAAATAATAAAAATAGATATTTTTTTTATTCTTTCTTACTCTACAGAATAATAATTTTGAAATATTTGAAAGTTGTTTTTATTTTTCTATTCTTCAAAATAATATTTTATTTTATTTTTGTTTTTTAAAATACTTTTTGAAAATACATTACCAAATAAATTTTTTTATTTTTTTATTTTAAAAATAAAAAATTGTTTTAAAAATAGGTTGGCAAACAGGCCCCTAGAAATTTAATATTTTTATTTTATATTTATTAAAGGAAAAAAATTATAAAAAATTATAATTAATTTTGTCATTAAACTGTACGTTTTAGATTTAATATTAATGATTTAAATTTAATATTAAAAAATTTTATAAATTGATTATCCATATAACACCCTACGTTATAATCCATAAAAAACTTAGTTCTACTATGGTAATTAAAAATGAAATAATCTCATAAAATCATTCCCATAATAGAAAAGAATGAAACCAATTAGTTTAAAAATATCATCCTAGTAGAAAATGATTTTCTTTAAACATATATAAAATCAAACTTTAACCCGATTACCATAATAAAAAAGATATTATTATGATATAAATAATTCAACTTAGTAAATAAAAGTTATCATTGTTCATAGAAGTTTCCTAAATAAGAGTTTAACTTTCAAAATACTCCAATATATCTCAAATAATATCGAAATATTATACCCAAGGGCAATATGATAAGTTAATGGAAGTCAAGAATAATGTTATTTATATTCAATGCCATTAATGGGGTTGTAGGCTTTAATTGTGATTAATAGTTAATTAATGATGATTAGTCATTGATAATATTTAATGATTGTAATTGTAGATTAACTACTATTGGAACTTGTGTTGTAATGTCCACTTTGAAATTACTAGAATATATTATACAATTATAATACTCAATAAGGAACCCTTAATCCTATGACTTCATATAACAAAGAAAAGACTTAATTAAGTAAAAAAGATAGAAGGTCATTGGAAAGAAAAATGAAAGTTAAGATCCTACTAAAAACTTTTTTAAAAATAAGCATTGATTGAGCTCAATTCACAAGTGAAAATTGCATTTTATGCCACAAGGAAGCGTAAGGACAAAACAGGAAATAATTGGCCAAAATGGGGGCAAAACTGTAATTTTTTTTCAAAATATGCATATCTACCTTAGCTAACTAGTTATAAGTCTTCACCATTTAAGAGGCATCCAGATCCACGAGGAGTTCTCACGGTATGAGGCTGTGATAAAGTACTGGCTCTTATCCCCAGGATGGCTCACGGGTAAGGTCCGTAAGGGTGTAGTTATTGAGAGGCAACATACGCAAAAGGTATCTCTAAAGGACCTTCCACTGTTACACCCCTTTGGGGGTCTACCGACGTTATGGTATGAGTTCTCACGGTATGGTATCCATGAAAACTCCCCATTGATCTGGATGCCTCTTTAAGGGCAAGGACTTATAACTATAGTAACTCTGATACCATAACTAAACTAGTTGGCTATATGCTATCACAGGGCTTAACCATGAATGATCCAAGTCATGAAAGGATCGTTGTCCTCTTTCATATAGAGAATTATCAGGTCAAAATTGTAATCTGGCACATGCCTTTCCCCTTCAGATTGTCATAGCACAGCCTTCCTTCATTTCCTATAAAAGGTGTAACTATGATAACATATAACCAGCAACCCTTTATAGGATCATTACAGAATTATCACTATGTTAGGGATTAGATAATAATCTCTCATTAATCTCTAAAAAGAAATTACTCAACCATACCTGAATTAATCTTCAATACTTGCAAAGACAAAAATAATTGAAAGATAATTTTATTGATAATAAGGAAGAAGATATCAGAGAATTTTGAACTCAGTTACAAGAGAGAATTTGAGGCATTGGTGAGATGTGTGTTGCCTCTAAGATTACAAGGCTTTATATAGAGTTGGTATTCCAACTCTGGTTACAAGCTTAACTTAAGTTACTTTTAATCTTAAAATGAGTATAAAGGACAAACTTACTTTTGATTAATTACAAAAGATAAAATAACTTTTTTCTTTTTTCCTATCATTCCTATCTTTCACTAGACTTTGTCTACTTTTTATCCTGTCTACCACTAGCTGCTACTTTTGACTACTTTTTATCTTGTCTGCCACCAGCTACTCTTGTCGATAGATCATTCCAAAATGTTTAAATTAATGGTGGGATCTTCATAGTCTCTTTATGAGATTCTTCTTTCATCACAGTATTTACATTTGTGATTTACATATTCAAATAATACTTGACAAATTTTCTTTTTGGTGTTTTATGGATTTTCCATTTAATTACTTTTTATTCTTTCATACCATTGATTAAAGTTCCTAGCCATCCTACTATTTTTTCTAACTAAGTATATAAATGTTGTTGGTCCAGTAAAGTATGTCCATTGGGCTTCATCGGTAGTCATAGTCCTGTTCATTTCTTGGAAAATAATATAAAATTCTTGAACTCTTATTGTAGAAACTTTGTACTAGAAGTCTTCATCATCTTCTATATCTTCTTTCTCTTCTTCTTCACATTCAAAAGATTTCTTTGTAGTCCCAGATTTAATTAAACTAATTGGAAGGTAAAATTTTTTTAGAGTTATTTCAGTTATTGTAGAGTAATATCTGATATATACTTGGCATTGGGTTATAATTTCAAAATAATGTTTTGCAGCTTCTTGGATAGATTTTGGAAGTTGAAATATTTCTGAATATCACTGGAAGGATATAATGAGTGTAGGAGGCCATAACTATATAAAGTTTTTACAAGTTTTGGAGAGGTTCCTAGATAAATACTTTGTTGAAGGAATAATGGGAGACATACTTAATATTATTGGATTTTGGAAGTAGAAAATGATTGATCTTATATATAAGGAGTTTAAGGAAATTATACTGATTAAGCGTTTTAAATGTTGATAATACTGGAGAACTTCCCTTAGAAAAAGGTAGAAGTTGATGGACTATTTTGAGGTGTTTGAACTTCTATTTAAGGTTGAATTTTCTAGGCTTCCTTTACTATTTCTGTGAAAGGAGTTATTGGGCCTTGTCTAGTAGTTGGGCTGTGAGATTGATACTATTGGATTTTAGATGTTTGAGTTGAAACATCAGCTACTGGTCTTTTTGATTGTTCCTTCATAGAATCCACCTTACTTGTCAATTTATTCAACTTTGAAGAGAGTTGAGATATTGACCTAGATAAATTCTGGATATTTGTACTTACTTGACTTGCCAGAAGGGTCATATTCATCTCAAGAATATTAACCTTCCTTATTACTTGTTTTAGTGGAGTTAATTCTTTAGGAGAACCTCCACTATTACTTGTCCTCATACTGGTTTGTCCGCTATTTGGCTCCATTTGCTCAAATAACAAGCAATTAAATTATTTTTTCCTTTTATATATTCAATTTCATAATCATAGTATGACATATCACCTTGCCATTTAATTAACATTTTTTACTTAATTTATTTGTCCTTATTCCTTTATCTAGCTAGTGATTTACTTGAGTATTATTAGTTTTTATAATAAATCAAGTATTAGCTATAAATAATTCAAATTTTTCTATAGCTTTTACTATTGCCAAAAATTCTTTTCAATTAGAATAATATTTAGTTTGAGATTCATTAAATTTTTCACCAGCATATCTAGTTATTAATTCTTTTTGCTCTTCATTTTTATGATACAAGGCTGCACCCTAATAGTTTTTTGAAGCATCAGTATGTATTATCTAAATTACATCATTATTAGTTGGAATAGTTAATTTAGGTAAATTTTGACATAAATATTTTATTTGATCTATTATTTTTTCTAATTCTTTATCCCATTTTGATATTATTTTTCTCCTGTTAATTTACTCACTTTAGCAGTTAATTTTGATAAATTAGGAATATAATTCCTAGTTTGATTTACTAATTCTAAAAATGATTGTAATTCTTTCTATTTTTTATTTCAGGAAATTCTAAGATTTTTTTACTTATATGGTCTTGTAGTTCTATCCCAATACTTGTTATATATTGTCCTAAAAATTTAATTCTATATTTTCTTAATTTTACTTTTTTAGGTGATATATTTAAACCTTTTTCTTCTATTAATGTTATAAATTTTTCTAAGTGTTCTTCATGTTCCTTTTCATTTTTTTAAAATATCAAAATATTATTTATATATATTACAGTAAAATCTTTTATAGGTAATAATAATTTTGTCACATATTCTTGAAATATACTTGGATTATTATAAAATCTCATAGGTAATACATTCTATTCATACAAACCTTTAGAAGTACTAAAGGCAATATATTTTTTACTTTTTTCTTTTAATTTTATTTGAAAAATCCTGATTTACAGTCAAACTTATTGAATATCTTTTTATCTCTTATTAAGTTAAATAATAAATCTATTTTTGGGATTGAATATCTATTTCTTATTGCTAATTTATTTAACTTTTTATAATTTATTACTAATCTAGATTTTTTCTTTTTTTTTTCACTATATTTGATTACTATCATGGCTAGTAATAAAAATTTTGATCTACTTTCTCTAATTAAATCATATAGTTTCATCTCATTTATATGCATTATAAATTCTTTTTTATCATTTTCTGTTCATAGATAAGGTTTACAATTTATTTCTTTATTATAATCTCTTAATTCTATTTTAGCTAAAGGTTTAGATTTATCCTAATGAATTAAAGAATTTTCACTATAATTATCTAATAATCTCTATTTAATTGTTTTGTTTTCTATAATTTCTGTAGTCTCTAGCATATTTATTGTATTTATTACTTAATTTGAATGTAAGGGTTTTTTATTTGGTAAAAATTGAATTTCATTTTCTTCTTTTTTTTCTTCTGAAACTTTTCATCTTTTCTACTATAAGGTTTTGTTTTTTTTATTCTCCATGCTTCATGATTACAAGGCGTTGTAAATACTAAGGCTTTTTGAAACATATGTAAAGGATAATATTATTCTATAAATCTATTCCTAAAATCACATCACATGAACATTATATTGATTTATTTTTTTTATTTTTAATTCATATTCTCCTATTTATACTAGGATATTTTTAGCTTCTAATTCTATAATATTTATTTCTTTTCCTACTCTTTACATTCTAAATATTTTATTTTTCTTTTTCCATAACTTAATACATTAGATTTTGCTACTGAAATATTTGCTCGTGTATCTATTAAAGCATAATATTTTCTTGATCTATACTTTTGATAATAAAATTTTATAAGAGTATAATATAATTTTATCATCTATATCAATCTTATTTTTTGGATTATTATTGTTTAATAATTTATATTTATCATAATTCTATCTTTTTGTATTCTATGAGTTTTACCTGGTTTAAAAAATATTTTTCTAATATTATTTTTCATTAATTATTATTATTTTCTTCTACTCATAATATTATATTTATTACATCTCTTTATTTATTCTAATCATTATAGACGTTTTATTTCCTTCATCTGTTGTTTGTAAATTATCATCTGTTAATTCTAATTGTATAGTACTTTTTTCTATTTCTGGGTCAACTAGGGCTATTATTTCTCTCTATTTAGCTTCTTTCTTAACTTCTATTAATATATAATTATTATTTGTTACATCTATTTTGGGAGTTTCAGGTCTTAAAGAGGCTAAATTAGAGGTTATTGGAATTTCAGCTAAATAGTTTTGTGGTGTTCTCATACTTTGTGATCTTGATAATTCTCTTCTAGAGGTTCCTCTACTAGTCCTAGGTCTTTCTTCTAATGTTAACTTCTTCTAGATTGATTAATATTTATGTTTAATGTTGACGTATTAATTCTTAATGATCTTTGTCCTAAATTATCATTAGTTAGTATTCTTTGTGGATTATTTTCATAATATTGTATTGTTTTATCTAATTCTATCTGAAGTTGCTTTGGTATTGTAATATTTGTAGGATCTAAAGGAATTTCTTATAATACTAGTATAAAATATTTATCTATTTTTAATTTTCCTTTATTTCTTTTATAAATCTTATGTTTATTTGTAAATACTAATCCTATGATTGCAGTTTGTACTTATCATTCTTGACCTTGGTAATAATTTATTCTTTCTAATTTATGATAAACTAATAGTTTTTTTATTCATATGTTCGTTTGCTCTTGATATACAAAAATTAATATTTATTGTAAATTTTAATTTTTGATATATTAAATTTCCTGTTAATATTCCTAAAATATTATCTTCTACACTACTTATTATTCTTCTATCTGTTATTAATAATTCTATTGGTGTATTTTTTCCTTCTTGAAAATAAGCTTTTACTAATAATTGTACTCCTACAATATATATTTTTGTTACTTTATCTTTAAAAGGTAATTTGTTAATTTCTACATCTATTAATTGTTTCTTTTCTAATACTATACAAGCATATTTTTCTTGTTTTTTAGATTTTACTAGTGATAGATTTTACTAATGATATGTATATGTGATATATTATATTATATTATATTGTGTTAGTTTTAAATTTAATTTTATATGATAGATTAAATTTAATAACTAACATGATATGAAAGAATATCATATCAATTTTATAGTTTGAATTTATAAGATGAATTTAAATGAGATATGATATTATAGATTTTATTTATGAGATAAATTTAATCTAAATTTTGGTTGGCTCTTCAAGAGGAAGGCAAAAATCCTAATCTATATATAATAGATATAAGGGGACATGTAAAATAAGAGAGTTAGAAAAGTTCTAACGGCCAAACACTTTAAGAGCCACGAAACACCCTAGAGAAGGAAAAACCAATGTTTAAAGAAGAACGGACACTGGGAGCGCTAGCACGCTGTTTGAGTTAGAGAGCTATTTGTGTGGATACTAGTAGAGAGAGTAGATCTATGTTGTCAACTCTTGAGATTCAAACTCTTGAAAGAGAATGCACATGAAGCACAAAAAAAAAAAGAAAAAAAGGTAACTATTCTTCTCACTTTGACTTAAACGATTTCGTTCAGTCCATATCAGGATAAAGTATTTAAAATTTTAATCTTTCATTGTGCCTCATTATCCAACATGTGGGTCTTTGAGTAATGTTTGAAATGTATGTAAAGAGACACATACATAAATACAAGCATTTGCATCTGTGAATATACCCTAAACTAAGGTAAGGGGTTATGGCCTGACTCTATACAAGGCTAGGAAGTCTTGACAATCCAAGTATTGAGAATGGTTTGATAAGTGGGACTCAAGAAACCACCCATATGCATTGATGATTCCCAAATTGAGATAAAGGTTTGGTGGGCCCTGTTTCATATAAGGCTAAAAGTCCTGGTTTAGGCGTAGGGCTTGCTTCGTTAAAGGGAACTAGAAGTGCATGAGCATAGCATGGATTGTGTACAATGACTTGTGATTGCTTGCATATTATATTATACTATTTTATTAAAGAATGTTGCTTTATTTCTTGATTATGATTTTGCTTACTAACTAGTGTTTAAGTTATATTTGAGTTACTATGATGTATACACTATATTACCTTTATACACAGGTGAAGAGAGCATGATAAGGCTGGGAAAGGAAGTAAGGAAAGAGTAGCCTCACTTGATAGTAGTATGATTACTATTGTGTATAATGAATGTATAAATGTGTAATTAAAGATTTAAGTTGCCAAATATTACAAGCGAGGAGTATGGTGATAAGACCATATGGCATACTCTTATTAATGCCCAATGGGGTGTGGTATTGGAGGATTTGTATTTCCTTAGTGCCTTTCGAGGTGTGGTATTAGAGATTATCTCCTTAGTGCCTATTGAGGTGCAGTATTAGAGATTTGAAGTTCTTAGTATTTATGTGATATGGTGTTGGAGTTAATGACACCCCATTGTGTATACTGGGGGAAGCTATAGTCTGAAAGTGAGATAAAACACCTTTGATTGAGTGATTCTACCACTAAAATTGAGCTCAAGGCTAATGAGAGTGTATATTGGTCTAAGGTAAGCCTATAGTGTAGCATTTTAAATTTCTAATCCTATGTTAATAATTGATTACGGATTGAACTAGTGATTTAATGTGGGATTAGGGTTCTGGATAGTGAAATGTTAATTTGACTCATTAGGATGTTATATGAACAGATATGAGTAGAAGAGTGGAATCTTGAAGTAAAGTATGTGAGCATAGTGAGGATTTCCTTTACTATGCCATGCATCGCGACAAAGGATGGGTACGCCACGGCACCTGGTGCAAAATTAGATTAATTGGGACATGTCTAGCTCGTGAAACAAAAGGGAAGAACAAGAGAAAAGAGTTCATACGTGGAGAAGAGAAGGCGTTCTGCTAGGGCTTTAGTTTTCGAGAGCAAGAGCGACGTTTTTGACCTGTTACTTATTGGGTAAGTCTTGTATTGCCTTAAATAAAAATTGAATTCAGGAGTTTTAAGGAGTTGATTTCTTACCTTATAGTCATAGAAAGGTTCTCTAGAACTAAACTAGTACTTTGTGACTGGTTTAAGTCAAAACGATAAAGCTTTGAAGTTGTAGGCACAATTTGACCTAATTTAGAGAGAGTGTAGTGAGAGAAATTTGGCTAGGTAAAGGTTAAAGCTTGTAATGATGGGTAATTAGTTGTGATACGTGTGATTGAGTGTAAATTGTGGAAATGATATCGATTAGGTATTTAATTGTGATAACTGGCACTTTTTTGTCAACAGTGAAATTGACTTTGGATGCCAATTTTGTGTAAATTCTAGTGTGTGACATGTAAATGAGCGAAGAGAGATTCAAATAAGGAAATTACACGGGTAACCCTTTCTATTGGACAAAAGGGTTGAGGTAACCATATAGTTTATTATGTTTATTAACTATTATAATTATGTAGAAGTAAATACAAAATGAGAAATTTGTTGTTTTATAGGTTTCATGCATAACTTGACATTATAAACGGTTTTAGCATGAAAATCAATTTGTGAATGAAATTTGAAAGGTTATTGGTTTCAATTGATATATATATAAATGTTATATATAAAAGTAGGTGATGTGGAAATGTGCATAAGCAGTGAAAATTGTAAAAAGAGCATGATCATAGGGGGTGGAAGTTCACCCAGGATGTGTAGGGATACATGTGAGTAGAGATATGAGTGAAAAATCTATATGATTGGGCTGGCACCATGGGACATCCGGTGTAGCATTATACGAGTTGTTACCATGGGTAATCCAGTATAGCATATTATGGGACTGTTACCATGGGATATCTGGGTAGTCTAGCAACTCCCTAGTGCCCGTGAGGGTGCGGGTAAAAGTCAACGATGCCTCTATCACAGTTGTGTGAAGAGGGAAACCATAGTCCGTAGGTGGGTTAGATTACTTTTGGCTGAATGTTTCTACCATTGAAAGTGTGCTCAAGTCAACAAGTGGTTGATCCAGGACAGCCTATGGTTTTGTGTTTGGAAACATTGGAAGTTCGGCAGCTAGAAGATCATGCTAGTGTATATTTGAGTAGAATTCTTTTGAAAAGATAAAATTTCTTCATAATTTTCTATGTATTTGATATTACTTTAGTTTTGTTACTTTGGCATGGTTATTTATGATAATAGACATTAAATGAACTATATCGATTACTAAGATTTTTATCTCACCCGTGGTTATTCATATTTTTCAGGTTCTGGCACTAGTAGTTCAAAGGAGAAAGATATTGGCTAAGTTGAGATCTCTCATTTAAGTCTTTGTAAGGATTCGGTGTAATGAATTTTTGTGCCATTAGTTAAGAATGTGTATCAGTTTCCTTAGGATTAAAAACATGTGTATAATATGTTGAATATTGTGTTTGTTGGTTTTGGATCCCTAGCCCTATGTATATAGGTGAATGTGATGAAACAATTAGTATAGGTTAGTGGATGGGGTGTATTGTGTGAAGATATGATAAATGTGTGAAGTGTATGTGGATATATGGCCTTGTATGAGATTTGAAAGAAAAAATGTGAAATTGCCCAAGTTGTATGTTATGGGTGGTTTACAGGCCAAATGTGTGCCTGTTGTTATATTGTGCCTGTGTATGGTCAATCGGGTGTGCCTGTGTATGGTCAATTAGGTGTGTATTATCTATTGGGATATGGTCAAGGCCTCAAAATGGCTAATCATATTTGGTTTCAAATTGAGATGCTCGAGTGGCAAATTTTGGTGTAAAATGGTCAAAATGCACTTGAGTGTCCAATTTTTGAAAGAAATACCAGATTGAAATGAAACCGGTGTTATTAGTTAGATTTCGAAATAAGCTTCATGTGGGCACTTGAATTACCTCAATCGGACATTAAATGCGAAAATGGTGCACATCTAAAGTTCACATTAGAAATCTGTAAAATGATAGCAAAATCAAGTGTGTGCACCGTGGCGCATGTATCAGCATGCCACAACGCATGGCATAGAGTGTCATGCCATGGTCTCTATGCCATATGCCACAACACATGTGGCATGAGCCTCGGTGCACAGTCCCAAATTTGACTTAATTTTATTGAAACGCACATGTTCTCTTGGATTTGGATGTACCCTTGTAAATTTTTTTTGTTGTGTGTAATGTTTTATGATTTAAGTAATTTGTGAAATGATTTCTAGAAATCTTTTCTTGAAATCCCTAAGGTTTTTAAAGTAAATGATTTTAAATTGTTAGAAAGATTGTAGTAGAGCATATGATAATGTCAGTGAGGGCATTATTTCGTGTCAAGCTGATTTGGAGGTTCAGTCAGTAGTGATCATGCTATATGCTGTATATGTGGAACAGTGGTGGAAAGTAAAAAATAAGTGGAAAAGAGTGAATTGACATATGTTGTGTGCTTTAAAATGAAATATAGGTTATATGCTATGATTAATGGTATATTATGTTATACTTTTATGTAATTGCATGTGGTAGTTAATAGGAATAAGTTATTTTGTTGCTAAGATTTTTATCTCACTCCCGTGGTTATATTTTATAGGACAAAGCCGTAATCAGGGCAAGGGAAAAGAGTTTGGAATAGCTTAGAGTTGTTGAAGTTGTGTGAACTCAAAGTATTGTGTAATGAATTGAATCTTTTGTGGTTAAGGTGTAAATGAGTTGTCATAGGAGATTGCATGCATGTTTGAGTTGTGTTTTGTGAAAAATGTAGTGATTTTGTGAAATCTTAGCCTAAATGTGTACATTTATGGTGAAATAAGAAATCGGGGCTAAGGTTTGGTTGTGTATGTGTTGCGAATGTTTGAGTAAGTGGAAATATATGTTAAGTTGTGATTTGTAGCGAATTTATGGTGAAAATGACCAAACTGGTGTGTTTGGTGTAATATTGTGAAAAAAGTTGAGAAATGTGAAAATTGACCGTTGAGGGGTCAAATTTCAGTATATGTGTTTATATGTGTTATAATGTGGTTAATCAAGTGTGTTAGGTCCTTTTGAACTTAGTTCAAGGCCTTGTGTGGTCTAATGAGACAATGGGGTCAATTTGAACACTTAGGGTGCATGAAATTTTTAGAAAAAGTGATTAGACCGTTAGATCTTGTTCAAACCTATCTCATTAGTTAGCTCATGAGATAAGCTTCATGTAAGCGCTTGAATCACTCTGATCGGACATCGTATGTGAAAACAGCACACGCCAAAATTTCATCATTTTGTTGTCAAATGACAGCAGCAAATTCGGACTTATGCACTGTAGTGCATGATGTAACATCTCAAATTTCTTAATCCTGTGATTAGTTGTTAATTAGGCATATGTGGAATTAGAGATTTGGAAGATTACTTGATAGTTTGACTCGTTGGGATGTTATATGAATAAGTATAGGTGGAAGGATCACGTACTGCGTCAAAACATGTGCGCGTAATGAGAATTCTTCTCACTGTGCCATGCACCGCGACTAGTGCTATATGCGCTAGCGATCCATAGACCAAAAAATGACCCTATAAGTCATGAAATCTGAGTAAAATTTAGAGAGATAAATCAGAAAACATGAAAGGGAGAAGATGAGAAAGGCTTGGCTAATAGGGCAAGAAACTTCGGAGCCATGGATGGCACTTCTGATAAGTAACTTAGCAGGTAAGCTACATATAACCTTACCTTTTATTCTACCTAAATTTTTCTAAATATAAATTTTAGAGAAATTGAATCGGTGAAGTTTTAGGGGTTTGATTCTTACCCAATGGTAATAAAAAGGTTATTGGAAGTTAAATTAGACCTTTGCAATTGGTTTAGAGCTGAATGATAGAGCTTTGAACCTGTAGGCTTGATTTAGCCCTAAATCAAGAGGAAATTAGGGTGAAAATCTTGTTTAACTGAAATGAGACCAGTTAAGGTGATGTAAAGAAGTAATCGAGTAGTAATAGACCTAGAACAGATAAAGAGAAAAGAATAGATGGCTAAATGTAGCCATAAGTCATAAACATGTACTTTTGGTCAATTGGTCCAATTGACTAAATTGTGCCAAATGTGTTTAGATTGGCATACCGAGCGTGTGAATTGACAAAGGAAGCTTGTGACAAGCTATAATGGTAGTTGAAATCCACGGGTAACCTTTCTAGTGATAAAAGGGTTGAGGTAACCGAATAACTTTTTTGTTTGACTATTTGTTGTAATTGAGTGTGAGTATGCTATGTAGGGCATGAAATTGTTTTGAACTAAGCATGTTTTATAGCATTGCATGAATGACGCATGAAAATGACTTTCGGTCAAATAAATGAGTAAGAACATGTGATTTCATACTTTATATAAATATATGCTATGTGTTGAGGATACATGTATGCATATAAAACTTATAATTGGTTCGGAAAAGCATGATCATAGGGGTGGGAGTTCACCCGTGTGGAGTATGGTAATAAGACCATATGGCATATTCTTCTTAGTGCTTGATAGGGTACGGTGTTGGAAAATTATACCTCTTTAGTACCTTTTGAGGTGCGGTGTTGGAGATAATCTCCTTAGTGCCTATTTAAGTGCAATGTTAGAGATTTGGGACTCCTTATTGTCTGTGTGATATGGTGTTAGAGTCAATGACCCCATTGTGTGTATTGGGAGAAACCATAGTTTGAAAGTGAGATAGAACACCTTTAGCCGGGTGATTTTACCATTAAAGGTGAGCTTAAGGCCAATAAGATTGTATATTAGTCTAAGGCCATAACATATTGTAGAAATCATGCATGTGTTAGTAAAGTGGTTAAAAGTAGTGTAAAGGGGTAAAACGTGAAACATTGAATGTGATTTAAGTGAAACTTGTGATATATGTTATGTTTAATGGTATAAATGCTTTACTTTTATATAATCGCATGTGATAGTCAATAGGAGTGAGTTATTCTATTACTGAGATTTTTATCTCACTCCCGTGGTTACATTTTTACTGGACAAATCAGTGATCAAAGCAAGAAAAAAGAGTTAGGGCCAGCTTAGAGTTGTTGAAGTCGTGTAAACTTATAGGATCGTGTAATGAATTGAAATCTTGTGTCTATATATGTAGATAAGTTGCCATAGGATTGCATAGATATTTTGAATGATTGCGAGTGGTTGAAAGTAAGAAATTGTATTAAATGTTGTGGGTTTTTAGTGAATCTTAGCCCATGTGTGGAAATTATGATAAAACAAGTAATTTGGGGGTAAGATTGAGTTGTGATTATGTTATGAATGTAGTCATATATGAATATGTGGTGAGAAAAAGCCAAGTTGTGCCAAATTGTAATAAATTGTGAAAAGTTAAGAAATGTGAAAATTGGCCATTAAGGGGTTAAATATCAGTATATGTGTTATGTTATCATTAATTAGGTGTAATAGGTTCTTTTGGACTTGGTTCAAGGCCTTGTGTGGTCTAATAAGACAAATGGATCGATTTGAGCACTTAGGTGCGTGAAATTTTTGTAAAAAGTGACTTTTTACA
The DNA here is from genome assembly GCF_029017545.1 of Prosopis cineraria. NCBI lineage: Eukaryota > Viridiplantae > Streptophyta > Magnoliopsida > Fabales > Fabaceae > Prosopis > Prosopis cineraria. Next base: position 23,582,003 of record NW_026555332.1, on the reverse strand, counting down.
CCCTGGTGTCTAAATTTTGATCAGATTATTAGATCGTGTCCAAACATGTCCATTAGCTAGCTTGTGAGATAAGCTTCATATAGGCGCTTGAATCACTTCGATCTGATGTCGTGTTTGAAAACGGTGCATGTCAGAAGTTCATCATTTTTGCTGTCAAATGACAGTAGAATTCAGACTGGCGCGCCTGGGTGCATGACATAAAAAGTCATGCATATAGCTTTGTGCTACATACAGCAGCACACGTACTACACACCACAGCGCATGGCCCATTTTTCAACCTGATTTTGTAATTTGAGATGCATGCAAATGATGTTATGAATACATGTGATTTACTTTTGCTGTGTATTACTCAAAGGTGTTGTGATTTCAATCGTTTTGCAAAACAAATCTTGGGCCCAAGCTTTTCAAACAAAATATTTGATTACTGATTGGTGTGATTGATGTGGTGATTTAGTTAATCTTCTCCTGTATCGAGCGCATATGGGAGGAGGTTACACATGACATAGAGGAAATCCGGGTGTATGGTGTAACATCCTAAGTTTTCCAATTAGTAAATATTAGTGTTTTCAAAGGTAATTTGGTCAATTTAGATAAATTATTGATTTAGCGAGGTTTATAGGAAACTAATATAGTTTTTGGATCCTTAGATAGTCTTAGATGAGGGTTAAGGCTATGTTTGAGCGGGCCATGGCATGTAAGGGAGTTTAAAAATTGGTAGGACTTTCTGTGCCATGCGCTGCGGCGGGTGTGTCAACGCACCACAGTACATGTGCAAAATTAGTACTTATCAATTCACAAAAATAGACTGAAAATAGAAGAGAGAAAGAAGGAAAAATGAGAGAGTGACGGAGAGGAGCTCCTAGTCTGCTAGGGCACGATCCCTAGGCAACTTTAAAAGCATTTGAAGCTTGAATCCCTATTAGGTAAGTTCCACATTCCCTCTTCTCCCTCTTTTATGTGAAACTCTAGATTTGTAGGGCAATAGGGGCTTTAATTTCAGTTCCCTTAGGTTGACCGAACCTATTGCTTTATTTAAGGTCTTGGGGAGTTAAATCAAGCCTCTAACCCTAAGTTTATGAGTTTTGTAGTGATTAGAAATTTTTGGTAAGGATTTAGACAAACCTTAGGTATAATTTGAAGATTTTGAGACAATATGGGATATTGGCTAGTGATTTTAGTGTGTGGGGATGTTTAATAGGCTAGTTAGAGTGTTTGAGAATGGTTGATGTTGTTAGAAAATGAACTTGGGTATTTTAGACACTTAGGACCAAGTGAATTCGGAGTTATCCGGAGTAATAATTAATGATTGTCACTTGATTGTGTAGATTGAGCATTGCTCAAGCTATATCATGCGTATAGAATGTGTGGAGCTAATGTTGAGCCACGGTAACCTTTTTATGCGACAAAGGGTTGAGGTAACCATATAGTTTATTGTGTTTATTAACTATTTTAACTGTATAGAAGTAAATACAAAGTGATAAATTTGTGGTTTAAGAATTTTGTGCATGATTTGATATTGAAAAATGATTTTTAGCATGAGCATTGGTTTTTGAAATGCATTTCAAAAAGTCATTGATTCCAATGGATATATGTGTGTGTATATATATATATGATATGAAAGTAAATATTATGAAAATGTGGATAAGCAGTGATAAATGTGGATAAGCATGATCATAGGGGATAGGAGTTCACCTGAGATGTATGGAGATATGTCAGTGAAAGTCCATATAGTTGAGCTGGCACCATGGGGCATTTGGTGCGGCATTATATGGGATTGTTACCATAGGACATCCGGACAGTCTTGCAACTCCCTAGTACCCATTAGGGTGCGGTTAGGAATCAATGACGCCTCTATCACAAGTGTATGAAGAGGGAAAAATCATAGTTTGTAGGTAGGATAGATTACCTTTGGCCAGGTGTTTCTACCACTGAAAGTGTGCTTGAGTTAACAAATGGTTGAGCCAGGAGAGCCTATGGTTTCATGTCGGGGAGCATTGGAGTTTAGTGGTTAGATAATCATGCTAGTGTGAAATTGTGTGGAATTGTTATGAAAAGATGCACTTATCTCATAAATATGGTATACTTGATATTACCTTAGTTATGATACTTTATCGTGGTTATTTATGGTAACAAGCATTTGATGAACTATATTAGTTACTGAGATGTTTATCTCACCCTGTGGTTATATTTTACAAGTGAGGGCTCCGGTAGGGGCAAGGGGAAGGAAGGAGCATTTGATGAGTGAAGAGCATAGTTGTATAGCTCTTTCCTTTCCTCTTTTTGGGTATTGTAACGAATATTGTTAATATATAATGCCAACTTAGGAACATGACATTAATTTGGATATCACTTGTATGGATTTATTATAAGTGTGCATATCTTAGTCCAAGGTTAATGTGGTGGATTATGTGTGTGTGTGTGTGTTGGGCCAAGTTACAATTACAAGTGATGAATTTGAAGTGAATTATGTGCCTAAAATGACTAAGTTGATATGTGTGTTAAATACAATCCACCCTTTTGTGTTATTGTCAAACGGGGGTTTGGTGGTCATTTTAAGCATGATTACTTATTTATGTGATATGAATGAATTGTCATGTTATGTGTGGTCCATTTGAGGTGGTCAAAATGTCTCTGGAGCTAATGGCATTCAGCATTGTAAGTTGGACACCTTTGTGTGTGTTTTGGGGTGAAAACGAACTATTTTAGGTTTGGGGTCCATCTTTTAAACGAATGATTGTTTGAGTATGACATTGGTGCCATTAGCTAGAGGGCTCAAAGAGTTTCGTGTGGACACTTGAATCGCTCAAATTGAACGTCAGATGGCGAAACGGCGTGTTCCGAAAGTTCAAAGGGCTGTATCTACTGTCATGACAGTAGGTACATGCCATGGCATGTGGTTTTTGTGTTGCGGCACAAGGGGCCTTCGAGGGACTCATCCCTCTATGCCACCCGCCGTGGCGAACGGGCTAGAATTTTTAAAAAGTGGCTTGTTTTAGCCTAACTTAATGTGGTTTGATTTTCGTGCTTCGTATTTGTTCTAAATTGATTTTTAACCATGGTTTGAGCTCAAACAATATTTTAAAAAGGGTTTTCTTAGGATCCTAATGTTTTAAACTAATTATCTTTAAACTCTTGGGTTGTGATAACTTCTTTATAGGATTTTATTTAATCCTAGTTATCACAACAGTATGTATAAGCATTTTCTTGGTAATGTCGAGACGAACATTACATGTGGCTTTGTGCCACATGCCGCGATACATGTATTGCACGCTGTGGCGCATTGCCAATAATCCAACCTAATTTTGTAATTTTTAAGGCATGCAATGATTTATATGAATGCATATGACTTGTTTTCATCGTGTAGTACTCTGATGTATTATGATTTAATGATTTTGCAAAACGAGTCTTGGGCCTAAGATTTTTAAATAAAGTTTTTGATTACTATTAAGGGTGTTTAGTGTGGAAATTTAGTTAATCTTTTATATCTAGTAGATATAGGGAAAGGTTATAGTAAAGTCCGGTTGAGTTAAGGGACTTTACACGTATTGCCTTAAACTCTGATTCTGCTTTATTTTCTCTTAGTTTAAATGAGTGAGAAATTGAATTCAAAAGTTTTAAGGAGCTGACCCTATAGTAACAGAAAGGTTCTTTGGAACTAAATTAGGACTTTATGACTAGTTTGAGTTGGAACAATAAAGCTTTGAAGTTGTAGGCTCAAATTGATTGAATTAGAGAAAGGGAAATGGGAGTAATTTAGAAGATGAGCATACTAAGGCTTGAAATAAGATGTAATTGTAGGGTAATAGGTAGAAGTGAATTAGAACTGATAGTTAGGATTGTTTAGTTACTCAATTTCTATAATTAGCACTATTATTCAATAACATAATTGACTACAGTTGTCAATTTTTTATGTAGATTCTCGTGTGTGGCAAGTTGAATAGCAAAAGGAGTTTTGATAAGGTTGTGGAACACGGGTAACCCTTTCTTGTGAACAGAAGGTTTGAGATAATTATATGATTCGTTATGTTTATTAGCTGTTATACCTGTGTAGAAGTAAGTATGTAATTATAGTTTCAACATTGTGTATCTTCTTTGCATGGTTTTACAAATGGTTTTGGCATGTAAAGTGATTTTGAGAAGTGAATGAATAATTATTACTTTTGAATATAATGAATATGTATGTACGTATGTATGTATGTATGTATGTCTGTGAAGTATATAAATGTGGAAAAGTGATGAACTATGTGTAGGAAACATGATCATAGGGGTGGGAGTTTACTTAGGGTATATGTGAATGTATGTGTGGAGATGGGTGTAAATAAATCCATATGGTCAAGTTGGCACCATAGGACATCCGGTGTAACATTATATTCAAGCTAGTACCATAGGACATCTGGTACAGCATTATATTGGGATTGTTATCATGGGACATCCAGGCAGTTTGGCAAATCCATAGTGCTCGTTAGGGTGCGGTTAGGAGTCAACGATGCCTCTATCACAAGTGTGTGAGACGAGGGAGACCATAGTCCAAAGGTGGGATAAAATATCTTTAGCCAGGTGTTTCTACCACCAAAGGTGTGCTCAGGTCAATTTGTGATTGATTCAGTAGAGCCTATGTTTTTGTGTTAGGGAAGGGTGGGAGGATCAGTGGATAGATTATTATGCCAGTGAATGTAAATGCGTGAAAATGTTCAGAAAAAGGCAAACTATTATACTATTGATATAATAAACTAATGTTTTAGTTTTGTTTACTTTTATGTGGTTATTTTAGTTAACGGACATCAAATGAGCTATTTTGGTTACTGAAATTTTGATCTTACCTATGGTTATTTATATTTTTCAAGTTTTAGTACTAGTAGTGCAAAAGGAAAGGATTTGGGCTAGGAGTAGAGATTTCTCTATAACGCCCAGTGTAAAATGATGTAATGAACTTGTATATTATTAGTTGTGAATGTATATATAAGTTGCCATAGGAATTGTTATATTTAAGCACATGTGCTTTTGCTTGTAAATGTGAACATAGTTATGATATCCTAGCCCATTTTGTGTGTATGTGTGTACATGGTGAAAATGATTGTGTGGGCTAGTGGATGAGTATATGTATGTGTAGAAGTGAATTATGTATGATAGATGAGAAGGTTTGGCCATTCATGCGTTGAAAAGGTGAGAAAATGTGAATATGCTCAAAATGTGTGAAAATGGCAGTTTATAGGCCAAATGTGTATATGTGTATGATATTGCATATGTTATTGTTCAATTAGTTGTGAATTGTCCATTTAGATGTGGTTAAGGCCTTAGAAGTGGCCAATGACTTGTGGTTTTAAATGGTGATGCTCAAGTGGTGAGTTTTAAGTTAAAATGGTCAAAACGCACTTGGGTGTCCAATTTTTAAACAGAGTACCGGATTTGAATGAAATGGTGTCATTAGTTAGAATATGAAACAAGCTTCATGTGAGCGCTTGAATCACTCCATTTAGACATCGGATGCAAAAATAATGCACATTCGAAGTTTGCATCAAAATCTGCTATCAAAATAGCAGATTCTGGTGTGTGCATTGCAGCACATGTGTTAACATGCCATGGTGCATGGCACAGAGCATGATGCCAGTGTCTTTGTGCCATATGTTGCGGCACATGGCTTATATTTTAGCTAGATTTTGTGTTTTGAAATGGTTTCTTAAGAAGTTTTTATATACCTGATTGAGTGCTTCTGCTGTGTGCTGATTTGTTTGCTTAAACTATTTCTCTAAATGATTTTCAAAAGTTTTATATTGGGATCCAAACTCTTCATAGAAAACGATTTCAAATTGATTGGTAGATTGTGTGGATGGTTAAATGCTAATGTCATTGAGGGCATTACAACCAAGGTGTCCATATCAACTAAGTGCTAGTAACACAAACTATATAGTAGACCAAGCATAAAAGACTTAAGACAACCTACAGCAATATATCTAGCGTAGCTTGCATTTCCAAATTCTCAACCCCTTAATCATCAAAAGGATGGGGGGAGATATTCCACAATATTCAAAGTTGACATAGACAAATATAGTTAACAAAATAATTATAAGCACTAATGTTAGAGCTAGTACTTGTAAAATATTAAATAGGGCTAAGTACAATTACTTAGTAACCAAGGAAAGCTCTAAATCATACACATATAAGTTAAACTAATAAAGGTATGCAAGGTGGACAATTAACATCAAAGCATAAGGTATCATCAAATCAATGATCATCAACTCCTTATCTCTTCTATATACTGGTAATTCAGCCCATGGGCTAGCAATTAAATAGGACTGAGTAATTGGACCAATCCAAGTTCTCCAATCATGGGGAAATACCTACCCAAAGATGCCTCGCTCAATCTCGAACCACAGATTTTCTCCCAATTCTTGAATCCATTGAGATGTTGCAATGCCCAACACCATACTAAGTCTAGTGTGATATGAAAGGGCAATGGGTGTAGGTACCTATGCTTACACCCAGTCTAGGATAAGATTTAAAAAGACCCTACCCGTGAACCAAACAATGGGGCCACCCATGTTATTGGTTTTATAGTTCCACATGGAAAATAATCTACTTCTCCTAGGGCATCCTCTCTCCTGACACATGATCATGTAACAATACACCAAATAAACATAAAACATTTCCACAGATTATAGCATAATGCAATAACCCAAACATGCATATAACAATGTATTTAACTATAATAAACATGCAAATAATATTTCATCACCTAAAGTAAAAATCAATCAATAGTATATGACATTTTCAACATCATAAGCTAAAGATGAACCATGCAATCCCACTTACATATGTTTTCTAAAACAATATATGAGTTTATAATTTCATAATTATATAAAATCACATTAATCATGTTCACAAAGTAACCTAAATCAATCTAACATGCACTAGTATAAGTTAGAGATCCCTCAGTTACATCAAACCTTTGAGAAAATCAAAGGTTATGCCAATGTAACTTGCTTCCAAGCTAAAATCGAGCTCAAACAATGTGCTGCAAGATTAATCTATAATCCAGAACAACAAATATCACTAAATCATCAACAAACATAACACTTCTAACTCTAGATCATCTACTTTAAAATACTAATAATTCCAACAACAAGCATAACTTCAATTCTAATGAGTTTATTAGCTCCCATTAGCTTCATATAGCTCCCAACAATTTAAACAACAATGATCATAACAATCTATAGCTCAAAGTCTTCTTTAAAGAGCTTAAGGTTTGCCTACATTCAAGAAATTTGGACCTAAAGCTCAACCCATATGAAATCAAAGTTCTAAGAGCAGAAACTAACATCCAATAATCTCATTTAAATACAATAATTCGTCCAACAACAACCCAAAGTCAATAAATCATCATAAGCTTCAAATTTGAGGAAGGACATCAAAACCCTAACTTAAAATTAAAGCCAGTAATTCGAGAGGGCCAAGCTCAATCCAGGCCAGGATTATTCAGATTGGCTTAAAATATCTTACCTTATATAAAAAGCCTATATAGCTAAGCTCAGCCCTAATACCTTCAGGCTTCGGGCTTATTCGGGTAGGCTTGAATACCTGAAACTTTTTAAAAATATATTTCTCTATTTTTTTGAACTAATTTTAATTTTTAAGTAACTCTATTAAGTATAAAATATTATTTTAACTTTAAATGAATAAAAAAATAACTTATCAACTTTGTACTTAAGTAATATTATTATTGTTTTGTTGTACTATGTATAATTTATTCATGAATGTTTCCTTTACTCATAAATTAATGTTTTAGTTGTTTAACTATTGCTTTTATCATAGTCATATATAAATATTTTATATTTTTTACTTGTATTACATTATTTTAATTATGATCAAGTTAACATCAATTCAATCATGGTTAGATTTAGACTACTAACTTAAAATTATTCCCCTAATTAATTTAAAGTTTCAATAACTTTTAGGTAAATTGTATATTTTATTTTTTAAGAATATGAGAAAAATAATCATCATTATATTATATAAAAATTATTTAATTATGAGTAAAATACTTTCTTTGGAATTATTTTTTTCTTTAATTTTTATATTATTTAACCCCTACATATAATGGGTATTTTCTCTAATTTATTCTTAATTTTTCACCAAATTTGGCATGGATAATAATTAAATAATTATTTAAGGATATTATTTCATTTATTATGTTTATCTAGTAGTAGAGCTGAGTATTCATGCATTCCCAAATTTTATTTTTAAAATTATTTTAAATTTAATTTTTGTACTTTAAAGTTAATTATCTTATTTTATAAAAAGTATAAAATATATTTTTTGAATACTTAAACAATGTCTAGGACTTAAAATTTTTTTTAAAAATAAGTGGTTCTTAAAATATAAATATTAATATTAAAATATATTTTAAATATTATTTTGAGATATTTTATTGATTTAAAACAATAAAAATATGAAAATATAAATATTTTTAATTTTTTAAAAAATAACTATAGTAATGCGCTCAAATATATGGTATTTTAGTATAAAATGACATAAAACTTAAAAAATTAATTAATATTTATTATATTTTATATCTTTTTAAAAAATAAAATATTATTTTTTATTTGGATATTTGAGCTAAGCTAGTTAAAACTTAAAGAATTAATTAATATTTTATTATATTTTATATATTTTATAAAAATATTATTTTTTTATTGGGTATTCGGGCGAAGCTCAAATCCGATCAACATTAAAAAAATATTATTTTCTTGGGGCTCAACCTTAAATTTTTAGAAATTGTTCGGGCTAGCCCAAATTATCAGCTCTACTTAAAATCTAGCTCAAATGAAAGGGGAATGGTGTGGGAACTTACCTTAGGTGATTGCTAGCTTGGAAACATCCTAAATCTACTATAAAACTTTGCCCTAGTAGAGCCTTTGATGACTTCACCAAGTCCCTCTCTCTTCCTCTACGTTTTTTGCATATTTTAGGCCTGGTAATGCATTTTAGAAGCTTTGTCCACACATAGTTGTAACCTTCACAATTCCATTTACATGTGGATGGAGTTTACAAAAAAATAAACACTACGTTTGATATTTATTTATGTGTGGATGAACCATGGGTAATTTCATCTGTGGGTGGATGAAGCTCCTTCCTCTTAAATCTTTGCAGTTTAGGCTCGCATGGCCCATTAAGATTTTAGGCCTGATCCTAAAGCTGTAACTGACAATAATTAGATTCTATCCAGCATAGAGGCAATCTATACTTCCTCTCGTACAATGCCTCATATGGTGCTATTTTGGATATTGGAGTAGTAACTGTTGTTGTAGGCAAATTCAGCTAAAGGACGATGATTGTCCCAGCTACCTCTCAACTCTAGTACACAAGCTCTCAACATGTCTTCTAAAGTCTGCATAGTCCACTCCATCTGACTATCAGTCTAAGGATGATAAGTTGTACTGAACCTTAACTCAGTACCCATAGCCTATTGTAAAGTTCCCCAAAACTTAGAGGTGAATCTTAGATCCCCATTAGAGACTATATCTCTTGGCACACCATGTAGTCTCACAACTTCTACTAACTTCTCAAAAGAATCGCTGATCTGAATAGCTAAAAAATGAGTTGACTTTATAAGCCAATCAACAATCACCTAGATGGCATCACGTCTTGTCTGAATCCTCAATAACTTATATAGGAAATCTATCAAGATGCTGTCCCATTTTCCCTTAGAGATATCAAATGATTGCAATATTTTAGCTGGCCTCTGATACTCATTTTAAATTTCCAATAGGTAAAACATCAAGCTATAAACTTTGTCACCTCTCTCTTCATACCTGGCCATTACCATGTCACTTCATATCCTGGTACATCTTTATACTCCTTGGATGAATAGTGTACTTACTGTAGTAAGCTTCATTTAGAATCACTTTTCTTAGATTTGTATCATTGGGCACACAAATTTAATCTCGGTATACTATAAGCCCATTATCATTGAAGATAAAATCTTTAGTTTGATTTGACTCAACCTCTTTTTGAACCCCAAGAAGATACTCATCTTCTAATTGTTCCATCCTCAATTCCCTCTAAAAATCATTGCTAATCACAATTGAATATGCACCAGCTAATGCCTTTAATGCTGCATCTTGCTGTGAACCAGGAAAGACTCCATCAATCTATACTCCTTAACCATCAAACTTGCCACATGCAAGGTCTTTTTGATTAAGAATTTGCAACTACATTTGCTTTACCCAGATGATATCTTAGCTTAAAATTATAATCCTTGAGAAGCTCTGTCCATCTTCTTTATCACATGTTCAGCTCCTTCTCATCTACTAGGTATTTTAAACTTTTGTGGTCACTAAATATACTAAATACTGTACCATAAATATAGTGGCACTAAATTTTTAGGGCAAACACCACTGTTGCAAGCTCTAAATTATGAGTTAGATTATTCTTCTTATATGGTCTCAACTGTCGAGAAGCATAAGCTACTACCCACTCATCTTGCATTAATACACAACCTAAGCCTTTCAAAAAAGTATTAATGTACACCTCTTAGGGCAAATGCAATTTAGGGATAACAAGTACAGGCACTGTAGTCAATTTCACTTTTAGCTTCTAAAATGCTACCCCATACCGTTTATCGCAAATATACGGTGGATCTTTTCACGTCAATGTAGTCAAAGGAGAAGCTATCGAGGAGAATCCCTAGATAAATCGTCGATAATACCCAGCTAATCCTAAAAAACTATGTATCTTTATGACTAGATTAGGATGCTTCTACTTCAACACTATATCAACCTTTTGTAGATCCACATAAATCCCATTTGTAGACATCATATGCCCTAAAAATTAGACTTCTCTCAGCCAAAACTCACACTTACTGAGCTCAGCATACAACTTATTCTCTCTCAGAATCTGGAGTACAATCCTCAAGTACTTTGTACATTGCTCCTTATCTTCTGAATAGATTAGGATATTGTCAATAAAGACTACTATAAACTGATCTAGGTATAGCTTGAATATACAGTTCATGTAATCCTTGAATACCATAGGTGCATTAGTTAAAACAAATGGCATAACCAAAAACTCATAATGATTGTATTGAGTTCTGAAAGCTATATTTGGCACATCTTCTACACTAACTCTCAATTAATGATACCTTAACCTTAAGTCTATTTTAGAAAAGACTGAGGCATGAGCTAATTGATCTAAAAGATCATCAGTCCTCGGTAAAGGTTATTTATTCTTTATAGTCACTTTGTTCAGCTATTGGGAGTCAATACAAAGATGAAAACTACCATATTTTTTCTCACAAATAGAACTGGTGACCCCTAGGGTGATACATTCGATCAAATGAATCCCTTATCTAGAAAGTTCTTTATTTGCTTCTTCAGTTTAGCTAATTTGGATGGTGACATTGGATACGGGGCCCTTGATATTGGTTTGGTTCAAGGAATTAAATCAATCAAGAATTCCACTTCTCTCTTAGGAGGCAATCCGATCATCTCATCTAAAAACACCTTAAGGAACTTGCTCACTATCCTAATCTTCTCAATACCACCATCATACTCTATACTGGAAGAAAAGAAAACTATGTAGGCATTATAACCTTGTTGGATCAATTTCTCTGCACTAACCACTGATAATAACTTAGGCTATTTAAAAGAACTTATTGCTGCAGAGAGCATTGGTAATGAAACCATCTTCCTAGCATAATCTAGTGTAGCATTATTCGCTGCTAGCCAATCCATACTAATGATCACGTCTATTCCTCTCATAGGAATACAATCAAATCAATCCTCAAAATTCTACCTTCAAATTGAATTTCTACACCATAACAAGCTCTACTCATGATACTAAAGATCCTAATGGTATGGTTACTCTAATAAGCACTAGTAACTTTTACAAAGTCAACTATAATCTATTTACACATTCCTCATACATAAAGGAATATGTTGCACCAGAATCAAATAATTCTTCTACCTCTTTTCCACAAATAGAAATCATACCTCAGATCAAATTCAAAGATGCTCTGGCCTCTTCCTGTGTTACTACGAATATGTTGAATAATATGTTTTGATGATTATAAAGAGGTGTTTGTTATGTGTGCAGATACATAAAGATTCATGAATGAAGACAAAAATTTCAAAAGCATGAAGAATCAAGATAAGAAGAAGATTTATAGGATAAGTTATTTATTTCTCTTAGATCAAATGTGAAAACTATTAGAGCTTAATCACATGTTATCAATCTTAAAATGAATACATTATCTTAAGCTCATTAATCTTATATGTGCATTTTAGGACTTGTCTTAGTCAATTCAAGCTTGGTGTAATGTCATTCTAGCTTGAATTGGATCATAGAAGTTAAGTTTTTCACTACATGATGTCTCATGCATGATTCAATATGGTCCTATGCATGATATGTCACTTAAGGCATACTAACTGATGTTTCATGCTTGATTGAATAGTGATCCACATGTATTTTTCACTTGTGTTTGTGTGATGTCTTATTGAACCTTTTGTGCTCTAATTCATGCAAGATACCCTTATGTTCACACGCTTGAATTGTCACCTTATGTTCCTTTACATTTTGAGTAGTGTCATTTCAAGCTTGAAAGGGAAAGTATTCACGTGTGTTTTGTCACTAAGTTTATTGAACACATTTTGCCCGAGTAAGGCCTTAGCCATTTCAAGCCTATTTTGTCTTGTGAACTTATGTGATCTGTTACTTATTGATACAATTCTTTTTAATCATGCAATCCTCGCTTGAATGCATATGAGTTCCATGTGTGATATGTCATCTAGAATGACTTGGTTTTGTAACTAGCAATTTCATGCGTGTGTGATAGAGTGTTTCACGCGTGATTTATCATTCAGAATGGTTTAGGTTTTGTAACCAACTAGTTCATGTATGATAGTCTGTTAGTCCCATGTGTGATTCATCACACAGATTGGCCTTGGCATTTTGCCAGTCAATTCATGCATGAGAACTTAAGGATCACACACCTGTTTTGTGACACAACTTCTTGCATCTCATTTTCTTACAAAAACACATGAGTCACCCTAGTGTTCACACTTGACTTGTCATGTATACTTGATTAGAACTTGCCTAACTCAATTTCATGCATGAATTATCTAGTTACATGTAAAGAATGTCAGCAATAGCTAGATATAATGTTTCAATAGTCTGTTAACTACTAAAACTATATATGTGATATAATTCAAATCTAGAATAAGAATTCTGATCTTTAAGTTAACTATTCATCATTAGAACATTCTTAAAATATTTTAAAGTCATACATTAAAGTCTTGCATTTATTCATTTATCATTCTTCATAAATCTTGTGAAAAAGCTCTCATAAGTTCTTAAGCTTTCAATTGTACTCTATCTACTCTTTCTAGGGAGTTCATATTTAAAACTTCTTTATTTTACAAACAAGTTGAAATCTTGAAAAGGAATTTTTTAAGTGAGTTGTAACAACTTGCTTGTTGTAGCAAGGTTGGATTGTTAATACAAGACTATTCAAATCTTGTAAGTTGTATTGAGGTTATAAGCACCCCTTTAAACTTGTGAGTTTAGTTGAAAATTTCAAGGGTGATCTTGAGGATTGGATGTTGGCTAAGTTTTAGGCTGAACTAGGATAAATCCCTTGTGTCCAATCTCCTTACCCTTTGCATTCATTCTCATCTCTTTAAAGTTTTCTAGAAAAATTTAGTGTTACCCAATTTACACCCTCTTAGATGCTAGCTTATCCAATAAAATACTCATCCTATAATGATAGAATTTTGCTATGCTATCTCATCTTTACCCTTTGGGCACTGTCTTTCCAAATGCCCTGGCTTGCCACACTTAAGACAAGTCCAACACTTCCCCTGCGTGATACCAACCGTAAATACTACACTGAGGTGATCTTCCTATGCTCAACATCGATGCTGGAACATTGGATGCTTGCATCAAAGACTGCAGAGACCTAATTCTCACACTACCACTTCTCTAAACTAATCCCCTCTAAACCAAACGAGACTGGGATCATGTTCTCATAAGTTGTCACATCAAGTAGGGCAATCTATTACCAATACTTAGGTTGCATCTTCTCTAACAATCTCTCAGCCTTCCATCTCATGTCATTTGTAACATCCAAAAGTTTTAAATATGAAATAAATTATTAATTAAGGGATAAATTAGTTAAGAAAATGATTAATTAATTTAAATATGTTTTTGGGTTGCTAATTGACTTCTTGGTCATATTTGGCTCTAAATGGAATTAGGATGGAAGTTTGATCAAATCAGGGGGGAGTAAAAGTGAGCTTTTGCTCTTTATGTCATGACCCATGGCTTGTGTGTTATGCACGGTAGCACACGGTACAACATATGCATAAAACACATAAATAATTAGAAAAAGTAAGTTTTGGTAGGAGAAAGCTTGGAACTCGAAGGAGGAAGATTTGGGCATTGCTAAGACCTTAATTTGGGAGGATTTTAAAGCTAAATTGGGCCTTCAAACTCTTAAGTAAGTTTTCCACCTTGTTCTTCTACTTTACATCTCTTTTTCATTAGATTTAGGAAGTGGGTGAATTTACTCTAAATGGATTAAGCTGTGAGTCTATGTATTAAAGATTTTAAGTGAATCTAAAGATTTGATTTAAGTTTCTTAACTTTAGATAAGTGGTAATATAAAGCTTATTTTTTGTTTGGTGTAAATTGGATCAAGCCCTAGCTTGATTATAAGGTTTTAAGATGTGATAAGTTGAGATGTCAAGTGTTATGTTGAGATAGAGTTAGAGGAGAGTTTGAGGGGATTGTTTGAACAAATTGTAATCTTGACAAGCCTCTTTATTGAGAATATTGAGAAGTGAGAGAATTGGGATGATATTGGTAGCTAATAGTGCTTGTGTTAATTAAAAATTAACATATATTACTTGCTGTAGATTGTGGTGTGAGAAAACTTGCTTTGACATGAGGAGATTTAGTACCACGGGTAACCTTTTTAGTAACAAAAAGATTGAGATAACTAGATAATTTACATTATTTATTACCTTACATAAGTTATTCTCAAGTTGTTCTTGTATGATTTGTTATGTATATATGCATAAATTTTATAAAAGTTAACTATTTTAGAAAATGAGTGGGGTATTAATTTGTGAAATTTTATGTTTTTGAAGTAAGTGGTAAGATTCATTATATTTGCTTAGAAAGTGGTTTATACATGGCCAAGTGGAGATATGTAGTGAAATATGACATGTTAGAGGATAAGAGGTCACCCTAGTAGAGTTAGTGAAGATTAAGTTCATATAGCACTACTGGCACCTCGAGACGGCAGGTGCAGCTCATATTTCTCCTTAATGCCTAAAATAGGGTGTGATGTTGGAGATTTACTCTCCTTAGTACCCAGAAGGTTTTAGAGTTGGAGACTGTGCTCCTTAGCATCCATAGGATGTAGTGTTGGAGTAATAGCACTTCAATTACTTGTAATAGGGGGATCTTGTAGTCGAGAAGTGGTTTAGGACACCTTAGTCTAGTAGTCTTACCATGGATGGTGAGCTTGGGGACCATCCATGTAATTTGGTTCCATGAAATAGCCTACCAGTTTAGTCAGGAGTATTAGAGGATCAGATGATTAGCGATCATACATTTAAATTGTGATGATTGTATATGGTGTGTTTATTATGCTTATTTTAAAGCTTGTTTATAACTTGACATATTAATCGATAATGTAGATTATCTTAATTACTGATATTTTTATCTCATCTTATGGTTATCATTTAATAGGTTTTGCTGCTGAGTTTGAGCAAGGGAAGGAATTGGGCAAGGGCTAGCATACTTGCTATATTATAATTGTAATGCCCAATTTTATTTTGAGTTATGTACGTAAACTTACATGGATGATAACATAAGTTGCCAACTAGGAATGCATGTCATTTGATTGGTTGTACTTGTATTATAATCTAATATTTTGTATTTTAGTCCAATGTTGTATATGATGTGAATATGTGGTGATTTTTGTGATGATGGGTTAAAATACTAATACAAGTATAAGGAATGTTGTATATATGTGGTGATAATGTATATGTCATAATGCACACTATGCCACGACACACACACTAATTTTTGCAGCTGTCAGGTGCAGCTTAAATGATGATAAATGTGTATTGTTTTCACATACGATGTTTGATTGGAGTAATTCAAGTGATCACATGAAGCTTATCTCATAAGCTAACTAATGAAATAGGTTTGGACATAATCTAATGGTTCGATCAAAATTTAGACACCCGAGTGCAAAACATCACTTTTTCAAAGAAATTAACACACCCAAGCACTCAAATCGATCCCTTAATCTTATTATACCATTTTAGGACTTGAACTAAGTCCAAAAGGACCTATTACACCTAATTAACCATATATACACATATCAAAATTTGGCCACTCAACGGCCCATTTCAACAAATATAAAATTTTCACCACATAGTGCAATAATACACTTTAGGCCATAATATCCACAATTTCACAACTTCAACATATATTTCTACATTCATAACACGTTCACCACTTAATCTTAGCCCATATAATTCATTTCACCACATATTTCGACACATGGGCTAAGATTCACCTAAAATTCACAACATTTAAAGTTTTAAGCATTCAAAACATACATGCAAATCCCTTTGGCAACTTATATATACAAATATCATAAGGCTTTGGTTCATTACACAAGTTCAAGAATTTCTATGGCCACGACACCACTATACTGGTCTTGACTCTTTTCCCTTGCCTAACTCACTATTCTGTCTTGTAAAAATATAACCACGAGGGTGAGATAATAATCTCAGTAACAGAATATCTCTCTGCTATTAACTATCACATGCAACTATATGAAAGTATAGCATAATATACCATTAAACATAGTATATAACACATGTTTCACTTCAAATCATGTAAATATAACATTTCACCACTTCTAACAGTTTGTTTACTATTATGAACCATTTTTACTGCTTTTCAAGCATATAGCATGATCACTATCGATCGAACCTCCAAATCACCTTGACTTGAAACTATAGGCTCGCCTTAGACCAATCTATACTCTTACTAGCCTTGAGCTCACTTTAAGTGATAGAATCACCTAGCCAAAGGCATTTTATCACACTTTCAGACTATGGTTTCCCCCAATACACATAATGGAGTGTTAACTTCAAAGGTAACTCCAACACCGTGTAACATCTAGAATTTCTAATCCTACATTAATGACTGATTATAGAATGAATTAGTAAATTAATATGAGATTAGGATTCTAGATAATCAAGTGTTATTTTGACTCATTGGGATAATGTATGAACAAATATGAGTAGAAGAATAGCATCCTGTAGCAGACCGTGTGAGTATAGCGAGGATTTCCCTCATTGTGCCATGCACCGCGGCGGAGGCTAGATGCACCATGGCGCATGGTATAGAATTTTAGTTAATAAGTTTTTGTGCCAGCTTGTGAAATAAAAGAGAAAAGGAGAAAAGGGAGGTTTGGCATGGAGATGAGAGGGAAGCTCTGCTAGGGCAACAAGTTTTGGGAGAAAGGATGACGTTTTTGACCTGTTACTTATAAGGTAAATCTCATACTACCTTAACCTTCGATTCTACCATGTTTTCTCTTATTTTTAACAAGTGAGAAATTGAATTTGGAAGTTTTAAGGAGATGATTTCTTATCCTATAGTAATAGGAAGGTCCTCAAATACTAAACTAGTACTTTGTAACTAGTTTGAGTTAGAATGATAGAGCTTTAGAGCTATAGGCTCAATTTGACCTAATCTAGAGAGAGAGAGTAATGAGAGAGAATTTAATTGTGAGAAGGTTAGTTCTTGTTGTGAGTGGTAATTAGTCATAATAAGCGTGAATGAATGTGAATAAGAGAAATGATAATGATTAGGTGCTTGATTGCTGTAATTGGCACTTTTGGCAATGATGAAATTGACTTTGGTTTGCTAATTTTGTATAGATTCTTGCGTACAATAAGTTAAATAGTGAAAGAAACTCGAATAGGGTCGTGGAACACGGGTAACCCTTCCTATAGATAGAAAGGTTGAGGTAACCATATAATTTGTTATGTTGATTGGCTATTATAACTATGTAAGGTAAATATGAAATTGTAAATTTGTTGCTTGATGAGTTTTATGCATGGTTTAGCACTGTAAATGATTTTTAGCATGAAATCAAATTTATGAAATAAAAGTTAATGAATTCTAGCTTTGTTTGATATATATATATATATATATAGTTTAAATTGTGAAAAAGTAGTGAAATGTGTGTGAAAAGCATAATCATAGGGAGTGGGAGTTCACCCAGGATGTGTGTGGATGTGTGTGTAGAGATGTTAGTGAACAAATCTATATGGTCGGGTTGACACTATAGGACATCCAATGCATCATTTTATTGCTAGTACCATAGGTAATCCGGCACAGCATTATATTGGGACTGTTACCATAAGACATCCAGGCAGTCTGACAACTCCTTAGTGCCCGTTAGGGTATGGTTAGGAGTCAACAATACCTCTATCACAAGTGTGTAAAATGAGGGAAATCATAGTCTGTAAGTAAGATAGATTATCTTTGGCTTGATATTTCTACCACCGAAAGTGTGCTCAAGTCAATGACTGATTGATCCAGTAGAGCCTATGGTTTCATATCAAGGAGCTTTAGAGGATTGGTGGATGGATAGATGATCATGCTAGTGTGTGAAAAGTGTTAAAATGATTTATATGAGAAAAAGTTATGAGTTAAGTTATGTTATAATAAAATATATTTGCTAAACTTTGGTTTTTATTACTTTGACATGGTTATTTATGCTAATAGACTTTAAATAAACTATATTGGATTGCTAAGATTTTAATCTCACTCGTGGTTATTTATATTTTTTAGTTAGAGTAGTAATGATGCTAAAGGGAAAGAACTAGGCCAGGAATAGAGATTTCTCCATAAATCCTTAGTAAGAATTGGTGTAATGACTTGAGTTATAAGTTGTATTGTATAAATGTATAAGTTGCCCTAGGATTTGAAAATATGTGCATATTGCTGTGAATGTTTGCGATGTTTGGTGTTTTAGATTCCTAGCCCACTATGGATATATGTGTGTATGTAGTGAAAAATGGTAATGTGGGCTAGTGAATATGTTTATATGTGATTGTGGAAATGTGTTACATGAGTATATCGACTGTGGCCTGATGTGATAAAGAATGTGAAAGAAATGAAATTTTGCCTAAAAGTGTGATATGGGCAGTTTATAGGCTAAAAGTATATATGTGTGCTATATTATTTATATAATTAGTCAATTAGATATACATTGTCTATTTGAATGTGGTCAAGGCCCTAAAAGTGGCTGATGATATATGACTTCAAATGGTGATACTTAAGTGGCAAATTTTGACTTAAAATGGTCAAAATACACTTGAGTGTCCAACTTTTAAATGAGATATCAAATTTAAATGAAACTAATGTCATTGGTTAGATTTTGAAACAAGTTTCATGTGGGCAATTGAATCATCCTAATCGGACATCGGATGCGAAACTAGCATACATCCAAAGTTCATATTAGAATTTGAAATTTGACAGCAAATTTTGATGTGTACACCACAACGCATGTGTCAATAAAGGACTACATGCCATGGCTTATGGCACAAAGTGTGTAGCTGGGGTCTCTGTAGTGCATGGGCCTTGAGTTAGCTTGAATTAGTTGAACTGCACATGTTTTCTCGTTGACCTTGAAGTGCTATTACATAATGCTTCTACTGTGTAATGTTTTACAACTCAGATATATTATTAAATGATTTTGAAAATGTTTTATCTAGGATCCAAAACTTTCAAAATAAATGGTATTGAATTGACTAGCAAATTTTGTGGAGGATCGTATGGTAATGTCAGTGAGGGCATTACACACTACACTTTAATATGTACTAATGAGATAATCTCCAACACTACACCTTAAAAGGCACTAAAGAGATACAATTCTCCATCACCACACCCTGTTGGGCATTAAGGAAAATAATGCCATATGGTCTTTCTCTACATCTTCACATAGGTAAACTCCCATCTTTATGATCATGCTTTCTTACAATCACCACATTTTTATATTATATACCACTGTGTATGTATAGATATAATCACAATGCATTTTAAGTCATAAACTCAATTCTTTACAAATCAATGTCATACAACAAATGTCTAATTAGCAAACATGCTTATTTTAAAATAATTTCATGCACTAGATGACATACTTACATGTAGTTACAAATAATAGTCAAATAGAAGAAGTTATTTGGTTACCTCAACCCTTTTGTCACTAGAAAGGTTACCTGTGATACTTTCTCAATTGCTACTTGTCTCTACATGCCTCTTTTCTCACTCCGCTCACGAGATAGGCCAATCTACAAACAATTGACACAATTAGTCAATTGGTTTAAATTGACCAAAAACACATAATTATCACTTAAAGCTACATTTATCCGTTTGTTCCTTTCCACTTAGCCACTGTAAGTACATTAACACTCAATTACCACTTTACAACACTTCAAACAATCCCATTCTACTTAAACAGGATTCCACCTTAAAATTTTCATTGAATTAAGGCCAAATTGAACTTACAGGTTCAAAGCTCTATCATTCAACTCTAAATCAATCACAAAGCTCCAATTTAACTCTTAAGAACCTTTTGTGTTATGTTGATTATATTAATCTTCTCCTATATCTAGTGGATAGAGGGATGGGTTACATTACATGTTTAATATAACTAACGAATTAATTAAAACTCTTTTTGATAATTCAGATCTAAGACATAAGCTTAAGGTAAATTTTTAGTCATTAGATCCTAAAATCAAAGGAGTAAAAGGCATGGATTAGATCTAGGAGACTTACATTCAATGTATCTGGCCTCTAGAGTACCTCCTTGTTTGCATATCATGAAACCTTAGTAGAGCTTAGGGTTTTTCATACTCTATGGAGTGTTTTATTAAGTTCCCAATGTATTTATGTATTTATAATTTCTAAAATCACTTATGCTTACCTTAGTGAGGTATTCACTCACCTTAGTGAGTTATACACTACTTGCCCTAGCAAGTAGATCAACTTGCCTAGGTGAGTTACCCATAATGACCCTTTTATTCTAAACACTTCACCTCTTCACCAACCCCAAACCAAAGGTCATTACCTAATCCTAAGGAACACTTAGACCTTAAATTGGCCTCTTTTCCTCCGATCAAGGTATTATAGCCTAAGTTTCATTTCTCGAGATGTTATAGGACATACTTGTGAAAGTTACAGAATTAATATTTCCATATGCTTAATATTTTCAAAGAGGGAAATGGGAATGATTTCTTAATTCTTAGTAGACCCTTTTATGAGGACTGTATGCACTATGATTATTCTTTACTCGGTCAAATCAATTTAAACATCTATAAGGCAATTAAAAGACCCTCTGAGGATTATTCTTTACTTGGTCTTAATGCCATTGACACTTTGGTTAAAAAAACTATTAAGCAATATGGACTCACTTTACTTATCATGATTATTATTCTCTTATTATTCCACATGTTCATGTTCTTGTGTTGAAAGATATGTTCATAAAGATTATTAAGATATTGGTTAGTTTTTGCAAGATGTGGATCACTCGTCTTATGTGTTGCTTGATAATAATGAAATAGCTTCTATTCTTGATGTTATAAGCTAAGAGGAGGGCTCTCCCTCCTGTGATGTAGGTGCAAGCATAAAAGAGGCAGAAATTAGAGGATTTTCTCTACTCAAGCTTGATGTCCATGAAGTTTCCAAGCTATTGGAGGAAAATTCTATATTTGTAGCTATAGAGATATGAAGATGGCAATTATAAGAGAAGCCATGGAAATAGTAGGAGAAGGTGTGGAGATACAAAAGAAACATTGCATGGTTGAGTTGAAACTTCATGATCTTGTTCAAGAAGACGTAGAGATGTCAATCAAGTTGAAGAAAGACAAAGAAATTGAGCCACTTCAAGTGGAGGGGAAAGATCTTGTTCTTGACATTCACAAAGAGGTTATCTCATATGATATTACACCAAATATAGAAAGACCATTGCCATGTGAGCCTAAACTTCTAAAGAGCATCAAAGGAGAATGTCACACACAAAGTTCTTAGAAGGAGCACCATTTTACCATTAGAGATTCCAACTTTCATTTCAAGCCTCTATGATAAGGTTGTATCTCCCTAACCTTGATCTTTCATTTTGCTTTGATTGATTTAGTTGATGATTGAGTAGAGTTCAAGTGTGGGGGAGATCAACCTAGTAAGAAAAGTAGAATTTTATTTGCTTTGGTTGGTTATGTCATTTTAGTTTATTTCATTTATATGTGAAAAAAAATTCTACACTTGTACTTCTGTCATGCATTCATTCATCTTGATCTTACCTTGTCATATTGTAAAATCCCACAAATTACCATGGACTTTACTCACCCTTGCCACACATCACAACACAAGTACAATACAAGCCCTAAATTTATTTTAAAAATGCGAGATCCTAACTTTACTTTGAAAACTTACAGAAGCATAGGCTTTATACCTTTAAATAAGGTTTAAAAACAAATATTTTAATCAAAAAGGTGCCATGTGCCACGACATGCACTGTGGTATATGGTACAGAGCCATGAAGTTTAGCTTTGTGCCATATACCATGGCATACCACCATGCGCCATAGTGTATATATTAGATTCTGTTGTCATAACAAGTTTCTGCACCATGTGCCATAGCCTATCCAGATTCAATTGCGGTGCATGGCCCAGTGAGGAAATTCCTCGCTATGCTCACACGCTCTCTTCGAGATGCCATTCTTCCACCCATATCTAATCATATAATATCCTAAGGAGTCAAATAACATTCCACTATCCACAATCCTAATCTCACATTAAATCACTAATCAGTGTTAATGTGTAAATCAAAAATTCAAGATGTTACATCACTATTTGGAGCTACTCCTAATCTTTCAAAAACCCTTGCCTTAACATAGCAGAACCTTTTCCTCTTCTCCTTTATTTCTTTTTCTCTCTTCCTCCCTCTGATTTTACAAGCTCTCATGTTAGGCTTTATCTAAATTCTATGCTATGCCGTGGCGCGTGGCACAATGAGACACTTCTCACTACTACTTGCGCATTTCCCTTTGAATCACCACTCTACCACTCGATCCTATTAACATACTATCCAACAACACATAACATCAATCTACCATCTGAAACCACAATTAATCAACTAATCACTAATTTACCCTTTATTAGCAATTAGTTTCCTACATCAAATGTTCTTATGTTACACATATCAAGAGTCTAGGCATATATTAAGGACAATACATGATTTAAGTGTGGGGGAGAGACAAAAATATTTTGGGGTTTTTTGTTCTAATTTTACAAAAAATTTTGAAAAGAGAAAAAAATTGTTGTTTGTTTTGTTTTGTTTGAAATTGTTTAAAGAAATAACTTTTTGAATTGAATCTTTGAGACTTATAGGAGATTGCTTCAAAATTTGAATATTTAAGAAGTAAACTTGTCTTTACCTTGAGTAAAAGGTGTTAAAATTATGCCTTGGGGCCAATCATTGTACTATAAATATTATTATTTAATAAATTTTTCTTTTATTATCATACTAATTACATGTTCACTATGATAATGTAACATCTTGAATTTCAATCCTAGGAACTAGTTGCTAATTAGGGATAAATTAGTAATTAGTAGGTTGATTGTGGTTTAGATGTCGACTTGATATTTTGTGTTGTTCGGATGTTGTATTGATAGGATTAATGGGTAGAATGGCAATCCGAGGCATAATGCTCCATCAAATGTGAGATTGACCTCATTATGCTATACGTTGCTGCGAAAGCTACGTGAGCCATGGTACATTGTACAAAAATAATTTAAAGTTGATATGATCAGCTCGTTAGACCAAATTAAGAAGTAGTAGAAAACATATTTGGGGAGGAGGAGAAGTTCTTATTTGTTAAGGCAAGTAATATCTAAAGATTAGGAGTATGCTTCGCTAGTGACTTGTCGAGTAAGTAATGTGTAGTCTTGCATTTTATTTCTACCCCATTTTTATTAAATTTGATCGGTCGAAAAATCGAATCAAGGAGTTTTAAGGTGTTGGAACCTAAAAGAAAGGTTTCAAAAGGGATATCGAATACAGAACTAAGGTTTTGTGACTATTATGGAGTTAAATGATTAAGCTTTGAGGATTTAGGCTCATTTAGCCTAAAAGGTAGGTTGAAATGGTGAGAATTGGGAAAATATATGAGTTAGGAGGTTGTTATGGTCATTTAAATAGCCTAGAGGCCAATGATTGTAGATAATAGACTTGTGAATTTAAAAGGTGTTAATTGAACCATTTTGTGTGTTAAGAGATTTGATTTAGTTGAATCAATACTTATGTGGAATGTTGAGAATTGACTGAGGGATACTGTATTGTATAGATTGGGCATCTATTATATTGCTCGTGAGAATCTACACCTCTAGGAGCTTAATGTGATTGGCAACCTTTAGTAGCAAGGGTTAAAAGTAACTGGAGTAACCCTTTTACTTATTTGTTTGTGAAATTGTTCACAAGTATTTTCATATAACTATGTGCATTATGCTGTGAACTGATCGAGTAGCAACATTGTGAAAGAATATGCTTGCTAGTGTGTGAATATTGATTGAAATGAATTTGATGTGACATGTGCATTGACATACATCGCATCCAGAGCATAAAGCTTGACTCTGCCACTACAGACCTAGGAGAATCCTGATGATCCAGGGCATAGAGCTTGACTTTATCACAATGGACCTAGGATATGGAATGATCTATAAGATTACGCTAGACTAAGGTATGGGGTCGTGGTCCTACTCTGTATAAAGCTAGGGAGTCTTGATTATCCAAAGCGTAAAGTTTAACTTTGCTATGATGGACTTAAGAGACCACACATACATGAAGAGGATTACCTGGTTTGAGCAGTGATATTGTGGGCCCTGTTCTATGTGATTAGAAGTCTAGGTCCAAGCATAGAGATTACTCCGCTAGGTGGAACT
Organism: Prosopis cineraria; assembly: GCF_029017545.1. Lineage (NCBI taxonomy): Eukaryota > Viridiplantae > Streptophyta > Magnoliopsida > Fabales > Fabaceae > Prosopis > Prosopis cineraria. The sequence continues at coordinate 23,556,969 of NW_026555332.1, read as the reverse complement.
AGGAATGCATAAGCATGAGCATGACAAGATTAATGAGACTAAATTCTTGTATATGCATATGATATTGCTTTAATTGAAACACATGTTACTTTATCTCTTGTTTATAATTTTGCTTACTAACTAGTAATTGGGGTTACCTCTGAGTTACTGGGATATATGTCTCACTTTGTTACTTTTAAACACAAGTGAAGAGAGCACAAGAAGGCCGAGAAAAGAAGCGAGAGAAAAGTAGCTTCATTTGGTAGTAGTATGACTACTATTAAGTGAAATGAATGTATAATATGTTGTTAAAGTTTGAGTTACCTACTAGGATACATAAATGAATATTTATATGAATTGTGTTGTGAAAACTTGCTTGTATATATATAAGTCATTCCTTTCCATACCATCTTAACCAGCTGAATAGTCTTGTTCTATAGTTGCTTATCTTTAACATCTACTATTTGCTCTGGCTCTGCTTGATAAGTCATATTTTCTTGTAACTCTACCTCTTCAGGCTCAATCACATGAGATGGTTCAAGTTGATATTTCATCAATTGAGAAATATGAAAAACATCATGAATCCTAGACAATTATGGTGGCAAGGCGATTTAGTAAGCAACCAGCCCAACTTTCCTAAGGATCTCAAATGGACACATGAATCAAGGAGATAATTTCTTTGCTTGGATTGGCCTCCTGATTCTCGTCATAGGCAAAACTCTTAAAAAGAACATGGTCACCAACCATAAACTCCAACAGCCTTCAACGTCTATTTGCATAACTATTCTGCCTACTTTGAGCTGTTAGATGTTTTTGCCTTATGATCTAAATCTTTTGTGTCATTTGATCTACAATATCTAGACCCATAATATTTCTCTCACTCAGTTCAACCTAATAAAGAGGAGATCGACACTTCCTCCCATAAAGTACCTTATAGGGAGCCATCCCTATATTAAGGTGGAAACTATTGTTATAGGTCAACTCAGCCAAAGGAAGATGGCTATCCTAATTGCCTCTCAGTTCCAAGACATAAGCTCTCAGCATGTCCTTTAGAGTCTGTATAGTCATTTCTATCTGTCCATCAGTATGTGGATAATATGTTATGCTGAATCTTAATTCAGTACCCATTATTCTCTGTAACGCTTTTCAATTTTGAGGTGAATCTCAGATCACGATCAGAGATAATGTCCTTTGGCACCCCATGCAATCTCACAACTTCCTGAATGTATATCTTTGCCAACTTCTCCAATGAATCACTTATTTACACCGCTAAGAAATTGGCTGACTTTGTCAACCTATCTACAATCACCTAAATAGAATCATGACTGGATAGGGTTCTTGGTAATCCTGAAATGAAATCTATAGATATACTATCCCACTTCTACTTAGTATCTCCAATGGTTGTAAAGCTCTTGTTGGTATCTAATGCTTGATTTTAACCTTTTGACAAATCAAACATAGAGATACAAAATTTATGACATCTCTTTTCATTCTAGGCCACTACCAATACCGCTTCATGTCCTAGTACATCTTAGTTGCTTTGGTCATAATTTTCTTTCTTAAATTACCTTCATCTAGTACAAAAACTCAGTCCTGATACACAACAAATCCATTATCACTGAAACCAAAGTTTATGGCTTTCTTTTCCTCTACATCTTCCCAGATTCCCAACAGATACTCATCCTTAAGTTGTGCTACCCTTAACACTCTCCAGAACTCATTGGTAATCTCTATGGAATGTAAATTGTATAGGGTCAATTTTAGTGAATCATGCTGAATATCCAAGTAAAATTCTACCAACTTGTGCTCTTGCACCATTAGACAAGTAACATGCAATGATTTTGGACTTAAGGCACCTGTAACCATATTTGCTTTCCTTGGGTGGTATTTAAATTCAAAGCTATAATCCTTCAAGAACTTCATCTACCTTCTCTGCCTCATATTAAGTTCCTTATGATCCATTAAATATTTTAGGTTCTTGTGGTCGCTAAAACCACTTAACACTGCCCCATACAAATAGTACCTCCAAATCTTTAATGCAAATACTACTGTGGCAAGCTCTAGGACATGGGTTGAGTAATTCTCTTCATACAGCCTAAGCTGTCTAGAAGCTTAAGCCACTACTCGCTCATCTTACATTAAAACACGTCCCAAACCATTCAGAGATGCATCTGTATACACCTCATATGGCAATCGTGGATTAGAAATAATCAACACCAGTGCCGTAGTTAGTTTCTCCTTCAACTTTTGAAATGCAATCTCATACTTGTCATCCTAAATGAATGGCTGATCTTTTTGGGTCAACTTAGTTAATGATGAAGTTATCTGAAAGAAACCCTGGATAAATTTATGATAATATCAGCACTACATCCACTTTATGTGGATCTACTGTAATCCCTTCTGCTGACACAACATGTCTTAGAAATTAAACCTCTCTCAACAAAAACTCACACTTGCTAAGCTTGGCATAGAGCTTGTTTTCCTTCAAAATTTATAGCACAAACCTCAAATGCTTCGTATGCTACTCCTCATCTTCAAAATATATATAAGAATGTCATCAATGAATACCATGACAAATTGGTCTAGGTAAGGCCTAAATATGCGGTTCATGTAGTCTATGAAAACTACAGTACATTTGTTAACCCAAAAGACATTATCAGGAACTCATAATGCGCATATCTAGTACAAAAAGCTGTCTTAGGCACATCCTCCAAGTGCACCCTCAATTGATGGCATCCTGACCTCAGGTCAGTTTTTAAGAAAACTGAAGCTCCCACCAATTGATCTAACAAATCATCAATCCTTAATAAAGGATATTTGTTCTTTACCATTACCTTGTTCAACTGTCTATAATCAATATAAAGCTATAAGCTGCCGTCCTTCTTCTTAACAAACAGCATAGGTGATCCCTAAAATGACATACTAGGTCTAATAAACCCCTTTTCAAGTAACTCCTCTATCTGCTTCTTTAACTCAGCTAACTCACTTGGTGACATCCGATATGGTGCCTTTAAGATTGGTTCAGTTCCTAGTACTAGATCTATCATGAATTCCACTTCTCTTTTTAGAGGCAAACTAGACATATCATCTGCAAATACCTCAGGGAATTCATTCACTACCATAATCTTATCAATACTTCTATCGTAGACCCCATATACTGAAAAAAAAATATATAAGCCATACACCCTTTTTGCATCAGTTTCTCTGTTTATACCACTAATAAGAACTTAGGCTCATTATGAATATTGGCAGGTGCAGTATGTACTGGTAATAAACTTGTCTTCCTAGCATAGTCCAAGGTGGTATTATTTGCCATCAACCAATCTATACCAATAATCACGTCCAAACCCTTCATAGGAATGTAGATCAAATTGAGAGTGGTTGAATGATTTTCAAACCTCACTTCCACATTCAGACATGCTTTAGTAGTCATATCAGATGATCCAGATGGAGTAGACACTTTAATCACATATGGCAATTCATGCAAAGGAAGTCCCAACCTCTCTACACATTCATGCGAAATAAATGAATGTGTAGCATCAGAATCAAATAATGTTTCAATTTTCTGCTCACAGATAGAAATAATACCTTTTATCAAATTTAGTGATGCTCTAGCCTCCTATTGGGAAAGTATGTATACTCATCTTAAAAAGGTAGATCTTTGCTTTGCCATCTCTACTCTTCCCTTGGGGCACTATCTCATTAGATGGCTAGGTTTCTCACATTTAAAACATACCCAGCACCTCCCAGGATGTGACCTCCCACACTTAGTACACGGTGGTGGTCGAGTTGTAGTTAAGGGTGGGCAAGGCATATTGGAAGCCTGTCAAGATGGTTGTGGAATACCAAAACTTCTAAATTCACCCCTCTGAACTATTCCTCGAGTTTACGATCCTCTAACAAAACTCTTCCTAACCGATGCTATAAAACTACTCGGGCCATAACTAGTCTTCTTAGAGACTCCTCTAAAAGGGCCTAGGGAGGATAAGAACCTCCCATGACTATCCTGTCTCCTTTCTACTTATGCTTCCCAGGCCCTTTTACTGCAATTTAAAGCCGATTACACATGTCACCATATGTGGTTACTCCTAACAGAGCAATATGCTGTCTATATTCAGGCCTCATCTTTTTTAGAAGCCTCTTTACCTTCCACTCACTATCATCCGTCTCATTTAGATGAGTAAAAAATTTTAATAGCTAATTAAACTTCTGAATAAATGCTTCCTTATTAAGATCTCGTCGAAATGCATAGAACTCAGCCTCCTTCTCATCTTTGAATGCTGGAGGAAAATGATAATGAAAGAACATTTCTTTAAATTGTTCCCAAGTCAACTGACATCCATATGCTAATCTTGTCAAATTCTACTAGTGTTTAGCATCTTCAACTAGATACATGTGGATAAAATCACCTTTTGCTCAGTAGAGCATGGTACCACCTCAAAGATGGTTTGACCTCTCTCTATCTATTTCTCTGCTACTCCTTCCTTCATAGTGCCATTAAAGGTTGAAGGGTTAAGTCGAGAGAAAGTCTTCCTTGCTTAGTCAATAACGATCCCTTGAGTATCTCCATCCGCTCTAGTCCCAGACGACCTTGGTCTACTATTGAAACCATGAGATGGTTCCAATATGCTCTCATGAGCTTTCTCTGGTCTCCTTTATTCTTCCTCACGACCTCTATTATGAAGTAGAGTGTTGTGGTCTTGAACAGTTCTTTAAATAGTTCTCATCATGTCCCGTGATTCTACTAGAATTGCATTATTACCCTGGGTCCTTTGTTGATATTCTGCTTGTATCTCTGGCTATACCTTTAGTATAGGCCCATCATTCTTTGGTAAATTTTTAGGTAGATTTCGGACATTCCAAGTTCTTCTAACCATTTTTCTCCCCTGTTAAGGAAGAAACCAAGTAGAGAAGGGGAATTAGTTAGTAGGAAAATAAAGGAAATGAGACAAAGGGAAAGAGTTGTGTACATAAAGTTGCCAACTAATGAAGTGAATGCAAGGAATGTATCATAACAAACTAGGTCTCGAAACTCGAGAAACTGATACAAAATGTAATGTTTACCTTGACATTACCAAAATTCACCATACAATCACAACAAATAATGAAAAGTAGGAGCAAAAATTTCTCCTAATCTCACATTAAATATAGAAGGATTAAAACTAATAATCCTTCGGAAATAATTTTGAAATATTTGGGATTCCATAAAAACCATTCAAATTAATCGTTTGAGCTCAAACTTAATGATATATAAAGATATGGGAAGCATGAAAAAGTTTTGGGAAGCAAAACACTTGAAAACAAGGCCAAAAATGTCATTTTTGAGTATTTTGGTACAAGCGCCATGGCTCATGGTCCATGCACCATGGCATGTGGCACAAAGAGACTAATTTGGTTATTGTACCATGTGCTATGGTTGCGTGCAATGCACCACGGCACATGTTTCCCTGTCATGATAGCAAAAATGCTGTCATTATAGCTTTTTGGGACAAACTTTGAATGCATGCCATTTTCACATTCGATGTCCGGTTGGAGTGATTCAAGCGCCCATGCAAATTTTATTCAATAAGCTAACTAATGGTATAATTTTTTTACGATCCAACACTGTATGATAGTTTTAGACACTCAGATGCAAAAGTCAGTTTTTAAAGTTGTTTTTAAGCATCCAAGTACCAAAAACTTAAAACTTATACCACTAACCCATTTTAAGGCTTAAACTAAGTCCAATGGACCAAAATACACTTAATTGAGCATTTAAACATACAAAAACATACCAAACACACAATTTGGCCACTTAATGCCAATTTCACCCAATATGGCCAAAAACATAAAATCAATACCACATACACCATTTGGTCTCTATTGCCACATAATATATTACATATACATTATCACCACATGTATACAACATTCCTTGTACTTGTATTAGTATTTTAGCCCATCACTATAAAAATCACCATAAATTCACATCGTATACAATATTGGGCTAAAATACAAAATAACATAATATAATATAAGTGCAACCAATCAAAATGATATGCATTCCTAGTTGGCAACTCATGTTATCATCCATATATGTTTACGTACATAACTCAAAATAAAATCGAGCATTACAATTGTAATGTAGCAAGTATGCTAGCCCTTGTCCAATTCCTTCCCTTGCTTAGACTTAGTAGTAGAACCTATAAAATGATAACTATAGGGTGAGATAAAAATCTCAATAACTAAGATAATCTACAATATCGATTAACATGCCAAGTTATAAACAAGATCTAAAACATGCATAACAAACACACCATACACAATTCACCATAATAAAATGCATGATTGCTAATCATCTGATCCTCTAATACTCCTGACTAAACTACTAAACCAAACCACATATATGGTCTCCAAGCTCACCATTCATAGTAGGACTACCCAGCCAAGATGTCCTAAACCACTTCAGGACTTTAGATTCCCCTTATTACGAGTAATTGGGGTGTCATTACTCTAACACCATATTTTATGGATACTAAGGAGCATAGTCTCCAACTCGGCACCCTTCTGGGTACTAAGGAGAGTAAGTCTTCAACACCACACCCTTTTTCAAGCGTTAAGGAAAAATATGAGCTGTATCGGGTGTCCTGAGGTGTCAACAGTACCATATAGACTTAATCTCTACTAACTCCACTAGGGTAACCTCCCACCCTCTAACATGCTATATTTCACTACATATTTCCACTTGACCATGCATAAATCACTTTCTAAGAAAATATAACTAATGTTACTACTTATTTCAAAAACATGAAATTTTACAAATCAATACTCCACTCATTTTCTAAAATAGTTAACTTTTACAAAATTTATACATATATACATAACAAATCATACAAGAACAACTTGAGAATAACTTATACAAGGTAATAAATAATGTAAATTATCTAGTTACCTCAACCCTTTTGTTACTAAAAGGGTTACCCGTGATATTAAATCTCTTCTTGTGTTAAGGCAAGTTTTCCCAAGCACTATATGTTAATTTTCAATTAATACAAGCACTATTAGCTATCAATAACATCCTAATTCTCCCACTTCTCACTCATATTCTTAACAAAGAGACTTGTCAAGATTACAATTTGTCCACACATTCTCCTCAAGCCTCCCTCTAACTCTATCACAATATAACACTTAATATCTCAACTTGTCTCACTTCAAAACCCAATAATCAAGCTAGGGCTTGATCTAACTTACACCAAACAATAGTTTAGCTTTATATTACCACTTATCCAAGGTTAAGAAACTTAAATCAAACCATTAGAGTCAATTGAAATCTTTAAAACATAGACTCATAGCTTAATCCATTTAAAGAAAATTCTCCTACTTCTAAATTCTATGGAAAATGAGATGAAAAGGTAGAGAAGAAGGGTGAAAAACTTAGTTAAGAGTTTGAAGGCCTAATTTAGCTTTGAAATCCTCCTAAAATGAAGCACTAGTAGTGCCTAAAGCCTTCCCCTTCATGTCCTAGGTCTTTCCCCTATAAAATTGCCTTTTTCTGATGACTTTTGTATTTTAAGCTATCTGTGTTGTGCCATGCATCACAGTGCACACCATACAAGCCATGGCTCACAACGTAGTGAACAAAATGTCATTTTTACTCCCCCTAATGCCACCCGATTTGATCCAACTTCCATCCTAACTCAATTTAGAGCCAAATATGACCCAAAAAGCCAATTAGCAACTAAAAATATAATTAAATTAATTAATTATTTTTAACTAATTTATCCCTTAATTAACCATTTATTCCAGATTTAAAGTTTTTTTTATGTTACACCAATCATAGGCAAAACCTTCAAGAACATATGATTTCCTACCATAAATTCCAAGGGTCTCCTCCTCTTATCCACATAACTCTTCTGCTAACTCTAGACAGTCAACAACTTCTATCGAATTATCTCTATCTTCTCTATGGTCTGATCCACCAAATTTAGACTTAAAATACTCTTCTCACTCAACTCAGTCCAACAAAGAGGTGATTAGTACTTCTATCCATATAAAGCTTCATTATGTTGCTCATTGAACACAATAAGCCAACCAACTACCAAGAAGCTATAGTAGGACCTTTGAGAAATAGATAAATTCCATGAAGTCTAAAATGCAATTCATGTATGATAATAAGGTGTGGACCTTAACGATCCACCTAAAGGTATAAAAATTGACATGAATGGCAAAGTAAATGTCTTTAAGGCACAATTGGTTGCAAAAGGATTCACCTAAACTCATAGTGTAGACCATGATGAAACCTTTTTCCCAGTTGCAATGGCCAAATCAATTAGAATCCTTCTTGCCATTGCAGCATATTATGACTATGAAATATGGCAGATGGATGTTAAAATAGCCTTCCTTAATGGATTTCTACTTGAGAAAGTGTACATGACATAACTTGAAGGCTTTGTGCATTCAGAGGACTTTGGTAAGGTGTGAAAACTACAAAGATCTATTTATGGATTAAAGCAAGCATCTCGAAGCTAGAGTCATCATTTTAATAAAGTAATTAAAGAGTTTAGATTCATTCAAAACATCAATGAAACTTATGTTTACAAAAGGGTTAATGGCATCACAGTTATATTTCTAGTGCTATATGTTAATAACATCCTAATCATTGGGAATGACATTCCTACCTTGCAGAATGTCAAGTTTTAGTTAAGAAAGTCTTTATCTATAAATGACTTAGGTGAAGCCACTTACATCTTAGGGATTAGAATCTATAGAGATAGATCCTTAAGGCTTATAGGCCTAAGTCAAAGCACATACATAGGCAAGATACTACATACATTTAGTATGCTGGATTTAAAAAAAGGTTACATCCCTATGTCTTATGGCATTTATCTCAGCAAAGACTAGTGTCCTCGTACACATAATCAAAGATATCACATGAGTAAGGTTCTACACTCGTCAATTAAATGTATCATATATACCATACTGTGTACTCGATTGGATGTTTTATTTACCTTGAGTATGACCAGAAAATTCCAAGCAGATCTAGGAGAGGATCATTAGATTGTTATTAAGAATATCCTAAAGTACTTATAAAGGACTAACAATTTATTCTTGGTATATGATGAATTGGATGATGAGCTAGTCGTAACAAGTTACATAGATGCAAGCTTCTAAACTAACCAGGATGACCTTAAATTGCAATCAGGATATATCATCATCTTAAATGATAGAGCAGTGAGTTAGAAGAGCTCCAAGCAGAGCACAATAGTTGATTTTGCAACAGAAGCTGAATGTATAGCAATATCAGATGTAACTAACGAAGCCGTTTGGATTAGGAAGTTCATTACTGAACTAGGAGTGGTGCCTAGTATCTTAGATCTAATAAACTTGTTCTATTACAATAGCGGTATAATTGGACAAAGCAAGGAGTCAAGGTCACACCAAAATACCAAGCATATACTCAGGCATTTTTACCTTATTAGAGAGATCAATGATAGGTGATATAAAAATACGCAAAGTAGCAAGAAAAGACAATGTTGCTAATCCTCTTACAAAGCCTCTTACACAGGCAAAACATGAGTGTCATGTCATGACAATAGGAATTAGATAAATTAATAATTGTACATAGTGTAAGTGGGAGGATGTTGGAAATTATGCCCTAGGGCTAATCATTGTATTATGAACATTATTATTTAATAAATTTCTTTTTTGTTATCATACTAATTGCATGTTCACTATATTAATTTTATCCTTGGATAAATTATAGTGATTGTCATAAATATCCCTAGTCGGTCATCTATGAGGGATCATAGATGAAACAAGAGTAGTATGACTTCAATTAATTATATAGATATAAATTAAAGTTGTAGGTACTTGAAAGGGTTCTAGGTACTGGACTGACCCTTTATGAGAGAACTACATGGTACAAATCATTAGCTTATCTCATATGTAATAATGTCACGAAGCCCTTTAATCTAAGATCATTATGGATTCCTACATGATGACCACTAAACTTTGATATAGTTAAAAGTCACCTTTAACCAGGTGATTGTAAAGGCTATGATTAATATTCATGCAAAGGAATATGAGTGGTTGTCACACCCGAAAATGCAACGCGGATGGCACGAGAGCAGAGGTTTGGTCTTCTGAAAGAAGACTGAAGAAATGGGCGTCGCCACCAAAATTTTGAGGGAAATTATGGGAAACCATTTAATGGTGGATAAGGATAGTCTGCAAATACAGGAAATAGGTTCGGGAGTCGATTGAGTGTGGGGAAGGTGTTAGGCACCCCACAACACCCGTTCGTGAGAACGGTTACTTAAAGTTTGTTGTGCTATATTAATATGATTTTAAAATTAGTTTAATTATCCCTTTTATATTCATGTGTTTGATATAAAAATGATAAGAATTAAGTGAGAAATATTTATTTATTTACGAGGAAGGACTTGACTCAGAATCTGACTTTGAGGCCTACGTACCCTATAATGGGCATTAAAGTTCACATAGTTCGGGCTTAAGATTAGTACCAATAGTTTTCTTTATGATTTTTATGAAAAGAGTAACTTAAATAATTTATCAATTGCAAACAAAATAATTTTTTAAAATGTGGGTTGGTGCATTTTAATTTGCAAAGATAATTTAGCTTCACTTTCTTACTCCCCTTTTATACTTTAAAAATATTTCTGTTATTATACTTTCTCTTATTTTGGAGATTCACTTTATCACCATAAAAAAAAGTAATTTTAAGATCTTTTTTGTTTTTTTTTGTATTGTCACTCATGACAAAAATCTAAAACAAATAAATTAATGACCATTAAGATATAGTTTATTTTTTTATGAGAAATAATAATAATAATTATAATAATTATAATTATAATTATAATAATAATAATTATATTATTATTATTTTTCTGGACTAAAATAATTTATCACTTTACAAATAAAATAATTTCTGAGATTTTTGATATGTATGTTTTAAATTACAAAAAGTAATTAATTGTTTTCTCAATTTCAAATTTCTTTTGGAATAAAAAAGGGGTAAAGAGTTAGAAATCTCATATTTTATTTACAAAAAATCATTTATTCATTATAGAAATTGAGAATCGCAACATCTGCGAGGACTTATTGTCCTACACGATGATGTGATTAATTTAAGTCTCTACAAAGATTTTCAAAATCTCACATAAGACTTAAATAAATTATTAATTTATTATAAAAAAGTTAACTTTAATGATAGGCCTTTGGAACCCTATTATCATATATAAAATTGATCCTCATACCTGTGAAATCTTATTGATTTTCACGATATAGAATCATTTTAAATTTAAATGCTTGCATAGATTCTCGAAATCCCACACAACAAATAAACCATAAATATGTCTCTCTCTTTTTTCCTTTTTATACTTTAACCTCTTATAAGGAAATCATGACAACATATGGAAATAGAAAGCACCATGAGGTATATACATGTTTTCAGCCATGAGTACTAGTATGCATAAATAAACTACCATGAATGAACAAAAATTGATATAAAGATCAAACCATGTCACCACATGTTACATTTTTCTAAAACATAGTAATTAAAAGGATTAAAAGACAACTTGAGAATCAACCATGCAAAACCAAATGTATCCAGATTAGACACGTTGGATATCTTATAGTATGAACCATGACCAGCCTACTTTGCCAATTCTTTTCACAAATAAACCATTAACACATACAACATAAGGTGTAGAGTTTAGCAAATCTTCACAGCTATTAAGCAAGCTTCATGATTAATATGATTGATGGAAGATCGTACAGGCCATAAGATCTCAAAAAAAAAAAGAAAGAAAGAAAAACAATAATTCAAACCACAGCCTTTACCTACAACCTTCAGACCAGAGAGCATACTGATATATCATCAAACACCTAAATTTGGATAGCTCTCATAATGCAAGCAATAAGATCATGAAATCAAATTTTTGAGAAAGGATTAAAATTTAACAAAAAGGCATCATGGATTGCAAACCCATCTGCAAGCCTTTAAATGGCTTTAAACGTGAACAAATTATCTAGCCAGAACAAGCACTCATTCAGTATGTGCATATACAAAACTAAACCAAATTTCATCCATGCTACCAAATCTTCAAGCAAAATATGTCATCTTTGTTAAGATCCTGCTCAAAAATTCTCTAATGATAGTTTAAGGATTATTTTCAACATTCTAACAACATTAATATGATCAAGCTTCTCAGCCCCAAAATTAAGCCAACCCTTACATGCTTAGCATCATTCTTACTTAGAGATTAAGAACAAGAATTAATAAAGGCTAGCCATGCTACAAACGTCATACAAGCATCTTTTAGATAAGTTTTGATCACCATGCTTTTGAATTTATGAATCCCATACAGAGGCTATAAATCGCAGCATTAGTTGATAAACTTATACCTGCGACCAGAAATAAACGCAAGGTCAAGATGCAACCAGGTCTTCCAGCTCACCATTCAAAACTGAGCCCTTCCTCTCTTTTGTTGATTTTCTTCTTTTCTCTCTATTTTGTGCACAGTTCTACCTTCTTCGAATGCTCAGCTACTCACCGCTTCCCTCTTCAAATCCTCAATCATTCAGCATCCTTTATCCTTATTCCTTGTTCGTTCTCTTAAGCTCAGATCTAGAAAATCACTATCAATCACAGATTCGATCTCCCTTCTAAAAATTCCTTAAGCTCTCACCTCTGTTTTGTTCATCCTCTCTTCATCTCTACTAGTGATCTCTTCCTCTCCATCTTTCTTCTTTTTCCCCGTCTTTTTTTCCTTACTCTCTCACTCTCGGTCACCTCTTGTGTCTCCTATTTATGCTCTATTTTTGCTTTGTTGTGCTCTATTTTTGCTTCTGATCTCAGTCTCCTCTTCGTTCATTCTCGGTGCTCTATTTTTTGCTTCTGATCTCAATCTTTCGATCTCTCTCTTCTTTAGTTTCGATCCTTCTCTTCTTCTCTTCTCTCTTTTACGTCCTTGGCTCTCGATTTTCTACTCTATTTTTGTCTTCTCCGTCTCTGCTTCTCATTTTTGGCTCTCTCTCTCATGTTTCTGGCTCTCTTGTTTTCACCCCCTTCCTTTTTTTTCTCATTCATTTTAAAGCAGAAACAGGGAGAGTTGTGTATGAAGAGCTTATGTGCTGTGCATGTGTTTCGTGTGTTCACTGTGCACGCTTGCTTCTTCTTTTTTTCTAGTGTTCTCTGCTCTTCCCTTTTCTTATGTTCTGTGTTTGCTTCTTTTCTTCTATTACGTGTGTCGTCTCTGTTTCTCTGTGTTGCTGCGTGTGTGCTTGCATGTGCCTGTGCTTCTACTTCTTTTTTTGTGTTTCATGTGTGTACGTTTTTATGTGTGCATGCTGTTATGTGTTTTGCTGTGTTAACCTTCAGTTTTTATATATATATATATATATATATATATTTTAATGCCATTTTTTCTTCTTTTTTTGTTAATTTTTAATGCCTCTCTTTTTTTAATGCTTTCTTTTTTTTTAATATAATATTAATCATAATTTTGAAAATTAGATTAAGAGAGAAAATTTTAATTTTGAATTAAGCAAGAATACCCTTTTTTTGTTAGATTATTTTTTTAAAAATATAATCCTAAAAGAGATTAAATTTCATTTTTGTATTCTTATATTTTTTTAGTTGAATTCATTATTATTTTTATTAAATTTAAAAAATGCCCGGACAAAATACAGTGTTCATAGTGGTCAAGATAGAATTTGTCCCTCACATTAATTGACAGATATTATTGGGCCCCTTGATGAGTAAGATTGAGAAAACATATAGTTAGACTATAATGAAAAGGGTTTTTCCATTACTAAAGTTAGTCCACTTAGAGATCAAGAAAGTAATAGTCAGGGAAAGGAGAATGGCAATTCCATGTCTCACACTTAATTGAAATATCATGTGACAAAAGGGATGTTATGCGATTATATATTAGGGTAAATTGGATTATCAATTCCTTTAAGAGTTTGGTAGTTGCAATATCTTGCTAGATGCCACTTATAACATGTGGGCTAGTAGTGTTATTGGCTTGCTGCTAGCTTCATATAAGCCTAAAAGTCTAATGAATTTAGAGAAAATTTTAGAAAACCAGATAAAAGTTATGGAAATAGAAAAGAATATTATGCAATGATTACAGAAAAATATCAAAAAGCTTTGAGAAATAAATTTACATGAATAACACAGGATATTAATGAAGTAAGTAAAAAAAAAGATGCAATAAAAATATTACATGAAATAAAATTATGTTCTTTAGAACCAGAATATCTAAATGCTTTTATATGTGAATACAAAAAATATTATTATAAAGTAAGATTAAGAGACTTAAAAGAAGAAAGATTCTATTTAGATTTATTTTATAGAAAATTATCAAAATTATTATCAAATACAATATTAGAATATTATTATAATACTTATGAAATAACCTCTGCAGGAGAAGAAATAATATATAATTTAAGACATGGACCAATAAATGTATTAAATAAAGTAAATACTATGGGAAGAAGAGAATTATTTTTAAGAAAATATGTAGCTGATAAATGTAGAAATGCATGGAGAAATATGAAATATTATAAAACAAATAAAATAATTCTAAGATGTGGAGAAGTAATGAAAAGACAAAAATAGGAATGTAAACCAGAAAAATATGAAAGAAAAAGGAAGAAAAGGAAATTGAAAATAAAGTTTAAAAAATATCTGAAAGAAAAATATTATAGAAAATATAAAAAATACAAACTAAGAAAATTCTTTAAAAGGAAAGGAAAAAGAAAGATAAATTATAATAAAAAACTTAAAAAATATAAATGCTATAATTGTAGAGAATTAGGACATATATCACCAAACTGTCCAAGTAAAAAAGATAAGAAACTTATGAAAATAATGGAAGAGGCTTATAAAGAAAATTTAGAACCTATAGAATATGATGAAGAATTATCTAAAATAGAAAATGAATTAAATAATTTAGATACAAAAATTTATAAATTAAAAATAATCAGTGAAATTGAAACTGAATCTGAAGAAGAAGAAATGAATTGTGTGTGTGTGTGTGTGTGTGTGTGTGTGTGTGATGAATAGATTAGAAGATGAACCTGAGAGTAGTAATCAGAATGAATATGATGAATATGAAGAAGTTATAAGTGTAGAAGAAGGAATAGTTTAAAAAAGAATGACTTTTAACTAAAAACAATATAAAAAAATAAGAGACTTAAAATTAAATTTAAAACCTGAAGAATTAAAAAATGAAAGTTTTATAAATAAAGTAGAAAAACTTGTGAAATCTAAAAAACAAGAAAAATATGCATGTGTAGTATTAGAAAAGAAGCACCCTATAGAATCAACATTAATAGAAGGAATATTAAGAATACCATTAATAAGTAAAGCCTTAATAGATGCTGAAATTAATAAATTATCATTTAAAGATGAAATAACAGAAATATATATTGCAGTAGTACAATTATTAGTAAAAGTTTATTTTCAAGAAGGAAGAAACTCACCAATAAAATTATTAATAACTGATGGAAGAATAATAAGTAGTATGAAAGATGGTATTTTAGGAATATTAATAGGAAACTTAATATATCAAAAATTAAAATTCACAATAAATACTAATTTTTGTATTTCAAGAGCTGATGAAAATATGAATAAAACCCTATTAATATATCATAAATTAGGAGGAATAAAATTATTACCAGGATCAAGAACAATAAGTATAACTACTATGATAGGACTAGTATTTACAAATGAACATAAAATTTATAAAAGAAATAAACGAAAATTAACTATTGATTAACATTTTATGCCTGTATTACAAGAAATTGAGTTTGATCCAACTAGGATAACAATACATGAACAATTAAGATTAGAATTGGATAATACTATAGAATATTATGAGAATGAAAATAATTCAAGAAGGCTAATAACTAGTGATAATATTGAACTAAGATAATTAAGAATAAGTACACCAACATTAAATATTAATATAAATCAACCTATTACTAGAAGAAGTTTTATTTTGGAACAAAGACCTAACACAAGAAGAGGAAGATTAGAAGAAGAAAGATTATTGTTAAGATTAAGAAGTGAAAGACCTATAACTTTAAATTTAGAATTACTAAGACCTGAAACACCAATAGAAAATGATAATTATATATTAATAGAAGTAAAACAAGAAGCAAATTGGATAGAAGTAATGGCCTTAGTAGACTCAAGAGAAGGAAAAAGTACAATACAATTAAATCTAACAAATAATAATTTAAAAGTAACTAATGAAGGAAATAGAACAATTTCAGCAATAAGAATAAATCAAAGAGAAGTAATAACTATAAAATTTTAGGTAAAAGATAATAATAATGATCAATGTAAAATAATCTTAGGAAATGACTTTTTAGAACAAGTAAAACCATGGAGAATTAAAAAAGAAAGAATTTTAATAAATATTAATTATCAGATAATAGTTATTCAAAAGATAAAATTGATATGACAAGATTATATTACATATTGATAAAATTTAATTATCAAAAATATAGATCTAGAAAATATTATGCTTTAGTAGATATAGGAGCAAATATCTCAGTAGCAAAAGCAAATGTATTACCAGCTGAATTATGAAAAAAAAAGAAAATATTAAGAATGAAAGGAGTAGGACAAGAAATAAATTGTATAGAATTAGAAGTAAGAGATGTTATGGTATAAATAGGAGAATATGAATTAAAAATTAAAAAATTAAATTAGTATAATGATAATTCATGTGATGTAATATTAGGAATAGACTTTATAGAATAATATTACCCTTTACATATGTTTGAAAAAGCAATAATAGATATACTAGTAGAAAATTTAATGATTCTCAAACCAGATATCACTCTAATTGGAAAGAGTTTTTAGCAATAGTAAAAGCTGTAAAGAAGTTTGAATTATTTATTGTTAACACTAGATTCATTATAAGGACTAATAATACTCAAATAAAACATTGGTTGAATAAAGGAATTAAAACAACTTAATTATGTAATAAAATGTTAATTAAATGGCAATCAAATATGTCTTATTATGATTATGTAATTGAATATATTAAAGGAAAAAATAATCTTGTTGTTGATTATCTGTTCAGATGGAGCCAAATAGAAGAGAGACCAGTATGATGACAAATAGTAGTAGTGGTGGTTCACCAACAAGACTAATAATGACCCCACTAGACCAAATAATAGTGAAGGTAAATATTCTGGAGATGAATATGAGCCGTCTTGCTAGACAATTAAATAACAGTATGCAATTATTATCTAGAACAGTAGCTCATCTTAGAGACGAGATGAATTTGTTGACAAGTGGAGGCCTTACAGAAATCTAAGGAACTATTATCCCAATCCTCTGAAAGACAAGTAAAACAAGTAATTAAGTTATCTACTCAAACTCCTGATTCATTATTCCAGCCTCATAGTCCAACTAAATCTGGCCTAATAATTCCTTTCACTGAAATAGTAAAAGAAGCTCAAAAGTCTAAAGCCCAAATAGTGACAAGAACACCTCAAAATAGTACATCTACTTCGAGCTCTTCTAGGAGAAGTCCAAGCCCAATAACTTCACTATTTTTTAAAACATTAGACCAATATAATTATTTCAAACTCCTCATCAATAAGACCAATCATTTCCTTCTTCCTAACACCAATAATATTAAATATGTTTCTCATTATTCCTTAACCAAAGTCATTGTTTATCTAAACACTAATCCTGAACTTGTAAAAATCCTTTTCAGTTATGGCCTTATCCACTTAATATATCCTTTTAATGATATGTCTGAAATACTAAAACTTCCAGAGTCCATCAAAGAAGCTGCCAAACATTATTTTGGAATACTAACCCAATACCGAGTCTTTATTCGGTGTTACTTAATAATAGCAGAAATAACTCCTGATAAATTTTATCTTCCAATTAATTTGATTAAATTTGGAACAAAAAGAAGACCATCCGAGTATGACCAAGAAGAAAAAGAAGACATTATGAATGATGAAGACCTCATATACAAAGTCTCTACTATCAAAGCACATGAAATACATATTATATTTTAAGAACTCAACAAGATAACTACTGCAGAAGAAGAACAGTAGACATACTTTACTGGCCTAACAATATATATTTTCTCAGTAAGAAGAAATAGCAGAAATTCAAGAAGCTTCAATAATTGGTATGAAGGATTAAGAAATAATTTAATGGATAATGATGAAGGAACAAAAAGAAAAATATATCAAGTATTATCAGAATATGCAATCCACAAATGTAAGTATTGTGAAGAAAGAAGACAAGCTGATAAGGACTATGAAGACCCTTCTATCAACATGAATATTCTGGATTAGCCTACTGACAAGTAAGGACAAGAAGAAAAGTAGCAGATAAGATAAAAAGTAGTTGCCGACTCTTGAAGAAAAGTAAGTGGCAGACAAAGAGGACAACCAAAGTCAAGAGTCATTTTGTCTCTTGTAATCATTATATCTTTACTTTTCCATTTAGTCAAAAAGTAGGTTTGTTTTCTTGTAATTATTTAGGGTAACTTTTTATCAACAATTAACCACAGTTGAGTAAGACTTGTAATCAGAGTTGGAATGTCAGCTCTATATAAAGCCATATAATCTCAAAAGCAAGACGGACTTCTAAGAGGTCTTCAGAGAAGCTTGCTCACTTGCCTTTCTGAATTCCATTTCTCTCTTGTAATCTTACCCTCTTACTATCAATAAAAGTATTTGTTCTTATATTCAAACATTTGCAAGTATTGAAGATTAATAGGTATGGCTGAGTAATTCCTTTTTAAAGGTTAAGGGGGATTATTATCTTATGTTTAACAAAAGTTTTGGATTTCCACAATGATCCTGTAAAGGGAATTATTGGTTATGTGTTGCTATGGCTACGCCTCCAGTAGGAAACGAAGGAAGGCTGTGCTGTGCTGGTCTAAAGGAAGTAGTTCTGTGAAAGGTCTATAGCCAGGCTTAAGAGACTGCTAGCTTGTTAATCTCAGTATGAAAGAGGATTGAGAACCTTTCATATTCTGTTATGACCCGAATCAGTATCGGTCAAACCCTGTTGTTGCTCACCGCAAGTGTACGAATCGTAGCAAGTAATATAATAAAAGTAAAGTATCATTCCCTCGAGGATTTGTTCAAAAACAATGATCAAGCAAAAGACTAAGTAAATTTGATCAAGTTGAGCTACACAAAGTTAGGTGAAAATGATTTTGCAAATGAAATTAACTCTAAAAAATAAAGAAAAGTGAGTGATTCACAAACTTCCAACACAATTAAGGACTTAGGATTAATTGTCCCCCTTGCATTTCATAACACCAAAATTACGTCCTTTCATAAATGCTTTTAATGAAAATAAGTGCTAACCTAGAATTCTAAAAATACTTGGACAAGCTCTCTGAAGTCATGAACAAATGTTTAGTTAAATTAATTGCCCAATCTCTTGTTACAATTAATAAAACTCAATTTTAAACACCAACCCTAATGTGGCTATGCAAGGCTAGCAAGTATATCTCTATCTTACTAGCAAAACCATCCATTCAACATGCAAATATCAAGTTCTTGCACAATATTACCCAAGTTCTATACTCAACCTAGCCCTCTCAAGCATCAATTAAGTGAACCCAACATCTAAATAGTGGCCAATCATGTAGAAGCATTAAGGAAAGAGTAAAATAAACACATATGTATCATTAATCACAAAAAGAGAGGAGAAATATAGTGTTAATCCATACAAGGGTTCCAAATAATCCTAGAACAAAGGGTTTAGCTACTCATAATCATCCACAAGCTACAAATATACAAAATAAGTGGACCCATTTCAGATTACAAGAGAGGAAAGGGAAGAGGAATAGAAAAACCAAAGAAAATGAGCTCCAAATGTCTTCAAAGATTCAATCTCTTGATCCCAACTCTTCCAATGCCCAAACCCTAGCACAACCAAGCTCCAAAAGTGTCTAAAAGTCTGAAGAATGCGTTCTGGGTCGAGCTCTCAGCTTATATGTATCCTAGCCAACTAATTTTTGATAAATGAAACGCAGCGTTTTTCTAACAGCAGTGAAAGTCGCGAACGAAAGTCACGACTTTAGGACGACTTTGGAAGTTTTACACTATTTTTACAGCTAACGAAAATCATTCATTTTGCTCTTGATTTCTTCATCCAAAAGCCTTCCAAAAACATCCACAAAGCTCCAGAAATGCTTCTAATCAAAACTTCAATCAAAATAATATGAAATTAGGCTAAAAATATCAACTTAAAGCCAAGAACACAAGCCGAAAACAAAATGTACATTTTCCTAATTTGGGCAATAAAAACATATACAATTGAACCAAAATGGATTAGAATCTAAGAAAAATGTGATGAAATAACATGAACTTCTAGATGTTAACATACCCTCAAACTTAGATTTTTATTCGTCCTCGAGTAAAACAAGTAATAAAACAACTAGATTGGCCAATTATTCATCTACTAAGCATGCATGAAAATATCCTTACTAGTTGCTCTAAATATATATCAAAGAGGATAGCAGTGAAATATAAAGGAATGCCCGATTCACAAATTAAGATCATGCTTTCCAACAATTTAGAAATGTGTGTGTGCGAGACTAGAGAATGATTTTCCTGCAACTATCAAGTCAAAATGTAACAACTCAATATGCATGAAACAAGCTCAATATCAAGACTTCATATGCCTAAACTCTTCTTCTCTCTCCACTAAAAGATCACTTCACATAATTCAAAATCAATGGGACTTTGTAAGCTTGTAGCGTGGCTGAAGATTTTGGGCTAATTGAAATGAAAGGATAAATGAAATTCAAAGAACTTGAGATAAATGATAATGAAATGCCAACCATTCCATCCTTGTTAGCCAAATACTTTCCTCCAAACTTATCTTAAATACCATTCCTTGTACTCTAAATTTATTGATATTGAAACTCTTTTTTTTTCATTGCAATTTTTTTTTCATGTATATTTCAATTTTTTTTTACTTTTTTTTCAGGAGTACAATTAGTAAAATTGAAAACTTCATTTCCATTCCTCACACCCAGATTTACAACAACGCCACCTCCTTGAACAACTAAACCAATCTTCCCTACTAGCACATAAATTTTTTTTTATCATTTATCTCAAGAATAAGGTAGTTCATAGTTTTTTAAGTTGTAGATGCTAGGGTCTAATATAGGTTTCAAAAAGAAAATACATAAGATTTTCAATTCCAGGCTCAAAAAGGGGTTCAAGTGGAAATGATGCAATAGGTGGGCTTGAAAGGCTCAAACGCATTTGAAAGAATGCCCAAATCATATTTTAATATCATGCAAAGTGATTAACATGCTTTAAGAGATTCCAAGATAGGTTCTAGAGTTTCTCAATTGAGAAAGAAAATGCACATAAACTTGCCACAAAATTTCCTAATAGAGGCATTCAAATCATTGTCTGATTCAAAAGTGCAAAAGAAAATTTCACAAATTATTAGAAAGCAAGCCTTAACCCTGCAAATCAAGCATGCCAAAATATTTATCACAACTTCCTATAAAACATACATTTTAAGCAACGTTCTATCATTAGATCACGCATTCTATTCAACAAATAATTTCTCAATCTAGCTCAAATTTCAGAAGAGAGGAACAGTAAATAGCTAAGTTTTAAAATTGAAGTTCATGTCAAATCAACCAAAATAATACCCTCACTCCCAAACTTAAATTGAATAGTGCCACACTGTCAAAAAGGGTAAAATGAGGGTCCTCTCTCATACAACTTAACGACAAAAAAAAGGTGCATGAGAGGCACAAAAAATTAGAAACCTGTAATAGTGTAATTGAGATATATCCACAGGTAGTCCAAAAATACAACTAACTACACCAGCATGTACACAAGTTATCATAGAGTAATTAATTGCAAGAGATTAGTCAAGGTATCACATATTAGCTACAAAAAGATTAAAGTTAGCCCTGCACAAAAGATATCAGAAGATCATGGCTAACCATATTTACCCAAAAAGAACTAATCAACAGCTAATTAGAATTAAAAAACAGAAATAAAAGGCAGTAAAGTAAGGAAGGGTGAAGCTAGTCAGCGTGAGTGTCTGAGTCTCGGCCAACATCAGTATTGGCCTCCTCTTCTTGCTCTGGCAAGTCCATTTGAAATCTCTGATGTAAGAATAGCTCAATGTGGTGGAGCCTAAAGTTAATTCGATCCAGCTGGCTTTGGAGGCCCTCATGCATATTCTGGATGAGTGCTATGAGATTGCTCAGTGTAGGCTCAACATGAGGTGGATCAATATGCCTCTTACCATCCACAGCTTGATTTGGTACCCCTCTGGTCCCTCAGCACATCGAATTTCTCTGTAATTGAACTTTGGCAAAGGCCCGCATGAGATCCTTCGGAAAAGTGGGAACCTTCTTCTCTAAGCACACTTGAGTAATCAAGTGTGGGAATGCAAATGCCTACTTGTGATATCTACTTCTAGGAAACTTCCTCATGTACTCAAACATGATTTTTGGAAAGTCAATAGGTTGCCTCATCATCAAGGTATATAACAGGGTAGCTTGATCAACAGTCACGTCGCTCATATGGGTCACTGGGATCACATTAGATGCCAAAAAGTGCCACCATATACGAGTTGTCCTATTCAGATTACAGTGCAAAATGCTCTTGGGATTGCCATGGGTGTCATGTTGCCAAATATTTTTATCAGGAAGGCATAGCACTCGGACTACATCATCAAATGGTAATTGAGTTCTATCATTCTTGTAGACAGTATATTGGCACTCTTCTATGGGAGAAAGATTGTACACCTTTCTAAATGTGTCCTCAGTGATCTCTATCCATTTGCCCCTTACCTTACATCGCAAGGTATCCTTGCAAGTAGCGGAAGCATAGTAAGCTTCCACAAGCGGCTGAGAGGCATGGCTTTGTTCACGCATGAGGCTAGTAGCATGATACACATCATGCAAATCATTATAAAATTGCTCAGACCATCTCAAAGGGAAGGGTCTTTCTTGAACTATTTTTCTCTCCTTCAAATTTTTCTCAAAATAATCTTGAATCGCAGCAGTGGCAAATCGGGTTTTATCCAATCCCGATCCCTTAGAATTTTCACCAACCTCAATAACCTTAGCTTTTTTGGAAAGAGGGACACTTTTCTTACCCATTGCCTGCAAGAAAGCACTCAATGCTAGACTAATGAGCAACAGCCAGTATAAGGAAGAATAAATGTTCAAACATAAAGCAAACATGATTAAATGAAGCTAGCATAAAATGGAACTTTACATAACATGTTTAAACAAGGTCTAGCTTCCACATGACAGATTTGAACTAAGAAGAGCAAAGCCAAGTCCAAAATCAAGAAGCATGATAGTGAGTGTTGAGCACAAGTCACAATCATAAGCTCAAGTTTCATAATGAGAGCATTCAACCAAAGAAATATAGCTCATTCATGCTTACCAAATTCAACTTGTACAAGGAATAGAGCTTAAAATTCAGTGCAGCACACTTGCTTACTATCCAAATTTAGAACCAAACAGCAACATGATTGCATAATTCTTATCAATTTGAATCATAGAACTTACAAAACATGCCTCAAGCAATTTGAAATTTTCAATAGCCATATTTAAGGAGCCCAATTCAAGTATTAAAGCATTCAACAAGACAAACTCAACTCATTCTTGTTTAAAAGGTTAAAATTGGGACAATCAGCCACTTATATCCAGTTATCATATATCCATATTCCAAAATAGAAATTTCCCAATCTCAACTAACAATAATAAATTGAGTTTATCTATTGTATAATAGTAATCAACTCCAAAGTGAGGCTTAGCGCAGAATAAATCTCAAACTAAGGGCTTCAACTATGGTTTAGCAATGCAGTCATCAACTTTAACCTCCAGTTGAGACAAAATTTAGCAACCAAAGTAATTATCTAGGGAGTATTGCTAGAATTGCAAGCTATCTAGAGGCACAAAAACACACTTTTCATACAATAAAATACCACAATGAGTATCTAAAGACTATGAATTTGTGTTTAAAAATGGCACTCAACTCCCAGAACTAGTTATCATTAGCTAAAAGTCTTAATGTGGCTTAGGACAAAATAAGTCATGGTCAAGGATCAAACACGCATCATAACAACATTCCCAACACTGCAGCAAAGCTATCTTAAAGCAAATATTTCTCGATGACAATGGTAATCAAATCAGAACATCATTCCAGAAATTCTCAATCATAGTTCAACTAATACAATCAGAAATTAAGCTGCAAATCTGATGCTAAAATGCCTATGCTATTGCCCTTGGAATATAGATTTCATTTTCACAATTTCTCAGCTTATTTGAATCAGTTCCTCAAAGAAGAAAGAATGCCCAGTAACATTAAAATGATTAAGTAGCAGAACAGGGTTCGAACTTAATGAGCAAAAGCATGGATCTTAAAACATAAGGGAGAAAAGTGAGATTGCAACTAGAAAGAGGGAATGTGACAAAATATTGGCAGCAAACAAGGGGATAAGGTTCAACAATGATATAAGGAATCACCGGAGAGATTAAAGGGATTTGAAGAAAATAGCTATGGGAGAGGCAGAGAAGGAAAGCGAAGGAAAAAAAAATAACACTAACCAGGAAGCTTCCAATTGATGGAGAAGCTATAGCAGCGATATGGAGACAATGGTGAAGACGAGTGGACCAAACACTGATGGCAATGATAGCAGAGGGTTGACAGTGAAGGACTGAGCAGAGCTGAGATTTAAGCTCGTTAAGGGGGAGAGAGGACTCGTAGCTCCACCACTTAAGAATGAAGCTCAGGATCTTGGTGCAGAGATAGAGGCGACGACTATGGAGTTACGGTGAACAATAAAGGTGAGCTATAGTGGTGAAAGCTTGGGTGAATGACGAAGAGGAAGTGGAAGAAGCAGACGGTGGTTATGGAAAACGAAGCTGGGAGATAAGAAACAGGGAAGAATAGTGAAGAAACACCCTTGAACTTCCACACACAGCTATAGTGGAGAGGGAGTTTCAGTAGCAAATGGGTATGGAAGCTACGGTGAACAGTGTAGTTTGAATGGAAAGGGTGGAATGAGAAGCAAATAGTAGCTGCCGGAAAAGGAGAGGGACGTCATAGACGCTGGAGGTGGAGGCAAAGGGATGTGACGGTGATAGCAGTGAAACGGAGTGGAGGTTGATGGCAAAGATGAGAGGAGATGAGAGACGGACTGTAGGCGAGATATATCAGAGGAGAGCCGAGAGTTTTCAAAATTTGAGTGATTTTTTTTTAAAGAGAGCTATGGAACTGGAAGGATAAGAAGAAGAAGAATTTTTTTAATATTAAATCTATATAAATATATAAATATATATATATATATATATATATTATTTTTAAATACTATAAAACATAACATATAAGGGAAAGAAAAGAGAAGGACAGAAAAGGAAAAAATATTAATATTATATATTATTATTATTATTATTATATATAAAAAAATCCAATTTTTTTTTTAAAACAGGTCCAGAGGAGATGAAAGTCGTGACTTTAGATTTAAGCCTGAAATGAAAGTCACGACTTTGACCTTCTCTGGAATCTCAAAGTCGTGAGCTCAAAGTCATGACTTTTGTCAGAACTTTCATGACAGCAAAATTCTGCAACACTCTATTTTCAAAAAATCTGATTTGTTCACCCCTTAAAACCTCTTCCAAGTACTCAATTCATCAACTATACATAATTTCCTTCAATTTAAATGCAATCAACCCCCGAAAAGAACCATTTTTCATGGGAATTAAACCACAAAAAATTGCATTTACTTCAATAAGCTCAAAATAATTACCAAGACAAGTTTATAAGCATAAAAACAACTTAAATAGCTTGACTTCCCTGAAATTTTCCTTCCTTTTGTGCTCTTTTGTTCTTTGGCCACGTTTCTTACTTCTCCAAAGGCTTATACTTCCTCATATCTTCTTGTTAACCTACAAAAGAGACAAGATCACACATAACTTCAACAAAACAACTAAACTACAAAAGAAAAATCAAAAGATAAGGTTTAGAGCTTGGGTTGCCTCCCAAGTAGCGCTTGTTTTATAGTCGTTAAGCCTGACTCTTCTCTTCTTCAAGAGGCATCAGATAAGAGCAAGGTGATTGCTTCACGGTCTACCTCACCACCCCAGTAATGCTTCACTCATTGTCCATTGACTTTAAATCTTTCTCCTTCACTTCTCTCTAGCTCAATAGCACCATGAGGGAATGCTTGGACCACATTGAACGGTCCCGACCATCTAGACTTGAGTTTTCCAGGAAATAATCTTAATCTAGAGTTATACAAGAGTACTTTTTAGCCTGGCTCAAATGCTTTGCATAAAATTTTCTTATCATGCCATCTCTTTGTCTTCTCCTTGTATTGCCTAGCATTCTCATAGGCATTTAACCGAAATTCATCAACTTCATTCAGTTGGAGAAGTCTCTTTTCACCTACGGCCTTAAAATCAAAGTTGAGCTTTTGAATAGCCCAATAAGCACCATGTTCTAGCTCTATCGGTAGATGACATGCTTTCCTAAAAACTAACCAGTATGGAGACATGTCGATAGGAGTTTTATAAGCCGTTCGATAGGCCCACAATGCATCATCAAGTTTGGTGGACCAATCTTTTCTTACCACTCCTACCGTCTTCTCAAGTATCTTCTTAATTTCCCGATTAGAAATCTCAGTTTGCTCGTTAGTTTGAGGATGGTAGGCAAGTGCAAACTTATGCTTGACACCATATTTGTTCAAGAGAGATTGAAATTGGTTGTTGCAAAAATGAGTACCACCATCACTCACAATAGCTCTTGGTGCTCCAAAGCGGGTGAAAATATGCTTCTTCAAGAACTTGAGCACCACTTTAGCATCATTAGTGGGAAATGCTACGCTTCGACCCATTTTGAGACATAGTCTACAGCCACAAGGATATATTGATTGTTGAAAGACATAGGAAATGGTCCCATAAAGTCTATGCCCCACACGTTAAATAATTCTACTTCAAGCATGTTGTTGAGTGGCATTTCGTTCCTTATAGAGATATTACCCATCCTTTGGCACCTATCACATTTTAAAATAAAGTCATATGCATCCTTAAATAAAGAGGGTCAATAGAAACCACTTTGCAAGATTTTAGATGCTGCCTTGTCACCCCCGAAGTGGCCTCCATAGTTAGAAGAATGGCAATATCTTAGAATTTCTTGTTGCTCACACTCAGGAACACACTTTCTAATCATTTGGTCGGTACATTGTCAAAACAGATAGAGTTCTTCCCAAAAATATAACTTAGCATCATGGAGAAACTTCTTCTTTTGATGAAACTTTAAATCAAAGGGTAAGATGCCACAAACAAGATAGTTGACAATGTCTGTATACCACGGTGTTTGATTATTGTCAACCTTAAAGAGTTGCTCATCAGGGAAAGCTTCATCAATAACAACATTACATTTAAGTTGAGTATCAGTACTCAACTTAGAAAGATGGTCTGCCACTTGATTCTTAGTACCCTTACTATCAATAATCTCCAAGTCAAATTCTTGTAGAAGTAGTACCCATCGAATTAACCTTACTTTAGACTCCTTTTTGCTGAATAGGTACTTCAAAGCTGAATGGTCGGTATAAACTGTCACTTTAGTACCCACAAGATATGATCTAAACTTGGTAAAAGCAAACACTACTGCAAGAAACTCTTTCTCAGTCATGGTGTAGTTTTCTTGAGCATCATCAAGTGTTCTGCTAGCATAGTAAATTGGGTGAAGCACTTTTTCTTTCTTTTGGCCAAGCATAGCACCCACAGCAAAGTCACTAGCATCACACATCACAATAAAAGGAAAACTCCAATTAGGAGCCATCATGATAGGTGCAGACACAAGTCTTTTCTTTAACTCTTCAAATTCTTTCAAGCATGAATTATCAAATTTAAATTCAGCATCTTTCTTAAGAAGAGTACAAAGAGGCTTTACTATTTTGGAGAAGTCTTTGATGAAGCGGCGATAAAATCCCGCATGACCAAGAAAACTCCTCACACCCTTAACATTAGTAGGTGGAGGAAGTTGCTCAATCACTGAAATTTTGGCTCTATCTACCTTCAAGCCATTTTTGGAGACTCTATGGCCAAGAACTATGCCCTCCTTAACCATAAAGTGGCATTTTTCCTAATTCAAGACCAAGTTGGTCTCTTCACATCTTTTCAACACATTAGCCAAATTGATCAAACACTCCTCATATGAATCCCCAAAAATTGTGAAGTCATCCATGAAGACTTCCATAATTTGCTCAATCATATCAGAGAAAATTGCCATCATACACCTCTCAAAAGTGGCCGGTGCATTGCATAACCCAAAAGGCATGTGCTTGAAAGCAAAAGTTCCATAAGGACAAGTAAATGTTGTTTTTTCTTGATCCTCTAGAGCTATGGCAATTTGGTTATAGCCTGAATACCCATTAAGGAAGCAAAAGAATTCCCTTCCAGCTAATTTGTCAAGTATTTGGTCGATAAAGGGAAGAGGAAAATGATCTTTCCTAGAAGCTGCATTTAGCTTCCGGGAATCCATGCATACTCTCCACCCAGTGACAGTGCGAGTAGGAAGTAGCTCATTGTGGGAGTTAGCCACTACAGTCATGCCTCCTTTTTTTTAGAACACATTGAACTGGGCTCACCCAAGAGTTGTCAGAGATAGGATAGACAATGCCCGCCTCAAGCCATTTTAAGATCTCCTTTTTCACAACTTCCTTCATAATATGATTCAACCTTCTTTGATGTTCCACGGAAGTTTTATGATTGTCTTCAAGAAAAAATTGTATGCATGCAAATTGAAGGGCTAATACCCTTTATGTCGGCAATAGTCCACCCAATAGCTCTCTTGTAAGCTTTCAAGACTTCCACAAGTTGCTCTTCTTGTTGTTCATTCAAGTCCGCAGCAATAATCACTGGCAAAGTATTGTTGGCTTCTAAATAGACATACCGAAGATGAGAAGGTAATGTCTTCAACTCAAGAGATGGTGGCTCTTTAATAGAGGATTTCAAAGATGGTCTACCAAGAGAAGATAAATCTAAAGATTCAAATTGGACACGGTTTTTAGGGTAAACTGGTGATGCATTCATGATAGCCATACACTCTTCTCTATCTTGAGTCTTTAATTGAGCTCTTAGTAACAAGGCTTCTAAAAAATCATTACGAATTGCCTCATTGAATTCTTCTTGTGTAACTTGATCAAGCATATCAACAAAGAAGCATTGCTCAAGATCATTAGGAGATTTCATCAACTTGTGCATGTTAAAAGTGACTTGCTCATCATCCACCCTCATAGTAAGCTCACCTTTTTCAACATCAATTAAGGTTCTAGCAGTTGCCAAAAATGGTCTTCCTAAGATAATAGGAATATCATGATCTACCTTATAATCAAGGACAATGAAATCAACTGGAAAAATGAATTTATCCACTTTTACTAAAACATCTTCAATAACACCACATGGATAAGCCAAGCTTCTATCTGTTAATTGCAAAGTCACGGTTGTTGGTCTAGCTTTACCCAACTCAAAATTTATTGAAAATAGAGAGAGGCATAAGATTGATACTAGCACCAAGATCACATAATGCCTTACCCAAAAATTTATTTCCAATATGACACAGAATTGAGAAGCTACCAGGATCCTTCAACTTTTGAGGTAGTTGCTTTATGATATCCGTACAACTCTTGGTTAGAGCAACCATCTCAAACTCATTGAACCTTCTCTTTTTAGAGAGCACATCTTTCATAAACTTAGCCTATTTGGGCATTTTCTCTAAAGCTTCCATAAAAGGAATGTTGACATGCAATTGCTTGAACATATCAAGAAACTTTTGAATTGGCCATCTTCTTATTGCTTCCTAAGCCTTTGAGGAAAAGGTGGTGGAGGCACATATTTTAGCTTGGCCTCTTGTGGCTTTTTCTCATCACCAACCTTTTTGGCTTGATCTCCATTCTTTTTCTCTTCTTGATTATTCTTCGAGTTGTCACACTCTTCAACCACAATTTCTTCATTAATCACTTCATTATCAACAACCACCTTAGTAGCACCACTACTCACACCACTTGTACTTGGCATAAGAACTTCGGGTAATTGCATCCTACTTCTCAAAGTGATTGCTTTATACTATTCCTTACCATCCTTTTTAGGATTTGGAATGGTGTCACTAGGGAGATTGCTTCTTGACATAGCATTCATTTGTGAAGCCAATTGTCCCATTTGCACTTCGAGATTCTTGATTACAGTATCATGAAGAGTAAGAGTTACCTTAGTTTCAACTCTTGCAGACTCTTGATTACTCAAGATTTCTGCTAACATCTTCTCCATTCTAGACTCCTCTTCTTTAACCGGCATTGGCTTTGGTGGAGCTTGAAAACTCGGAGGGTGAATTGGCTTAACATTGGAAGATGAAGGTTGATTTGAAGAATTCCCTTGACTCCATGAAAAATTAGGATGATTCCTCCATCCTTGGTTGTAGGTTTGAGAGTAAGGGTTGTTATGAGAATTTTGAAACTTGCCCATATAGTTGACAGACTCAGTGGTCATATAAAGAGGACATCGATCGGGCATATGAATATCATTGCATTGATTACACACAGTTGGAATGGCTTGGATATCATACACATTTTGAGAATTTCCTCTTTGCATTTGAGATTCCAACACATCAAAACACTTGTTCATTGCAGTCAAGATGGATACAATTTGGGAAGAAGAATCATTTTTAACACTAGCCACCATTGATGTATTCCTTCTATCCGTGTTTTAAGTGTTGTTCGCAGACAATTGATCTAAGAGGCAAAAAACTTCATTGACTGGCACATTTCGATATCCCCCATTTATGATAGAATCAACCATAGCCTTTGAAGATGGATTCAGACGATTACAGAAGATCTGAATCATTACCCATTTGTCCACCCCATGATTAGGGCATTTCTTCATCAATATCTTATATCTCTCCCAAGCTGCATAGAGATGTTCCTTTGGATATTGCTTAAAGCTAAGAAATTCATCTCTTTCTTCCACCGTTTTATCATCAGAGAAAAATCAAGCTTTAAACTTGTTCTCAAGATCCTCCCATGAACCAATAGAACCTTTGGGAAGACTGTTGAACCATTCTTTAGCCTTGTCTTGTAGAGAAATTGGAAATAACCACAAGCGCAAGACATCTTTAGGCACCCCATTTTGTTTGAAAGAATCACATACTTCCACAAAAGACATCAAGTGCTTGTTAGCATCTTCATTGAATAGACCATGAAACACACCATTCATTTGAAGCATTGTGATCATGGCAAGCTTGATCTTAAAAGTATGTGCTTGAAACTCTGGCATTTGAATACAAGATTGAGTACCCCTCAGATTCTGATTAGCAAAGTCATTGATTGAGGCGGTGTCATACTGGTCTTTTGTCATGTTTCCCGATTGAGTTTCAGGAGTTCTTTCAGAATTAGGAGACTCAGTTTCTTCAAAGATTGTCAATCCCTCAAGTATCACTTCCAATTCTTTTAGGCCTATGGCTTGCATATGCCAAATGGGTACCTGAAGAAGAAAACAACCAAAGAAGTATCAAACTAAAATGAAAACACTAAATAAAGACAAAATAAAAATCTAAAACTAATATCTACAAAGCTCAAGCAAAATCTAATATTATTAGTCTAAGGTTGATCACAATATTTTCAAAAGTAAATCCCCAGCAACGGTGCCAAAAATTTATTACTCACCGTAAGTGTATGGATCGTAGCAAGTAATATAATGAAAGTAAAGTATCGTTCCCTCGAGGATTTGTTCAAAAACAATGATCAAGCAAAAGACTAAGTAAATTTGATCAAGTTGAGTTATACAAAGTTAGGTGAAAATGATTTTGCAAATGAAATTAACTCTAGAAAATAAAGAAAAGTGAGTGATTCACAAACATCCAACACAATTTAGGACCTAGGATTAATTGTCCCCTTTACATTTCATAACACCAAAATTACCTCCTCTCATAAATGCTTTTAATGAAAATAAGTGCTAACCTAGAGTTCTAAAAATACTTGGACAAGCTCTCTCAAGTCATGAACAAGTGTTTAGTTAAATTAATTGCCCAATCTCTTGTTACAATTAATAAAACTCAATTTTAAACACCAACTCTAATGTGGCTATGCAAGGCTAGCAAGTATATCTCTATCTTACTAGCAAAACCATCCATTCAACATGCAAATATCAAGTTCTTGCACAATATTACCCAAGTTCTACATTCAACCTAACCCTCTCAAGCATCAATTAAGTGAACCAAATATCTAAATGGTGGCCAATCATATAGAAGCATTAAGGAAAGAGTAAAATAAACACATATATATCATTAATCACAAAAAGAAAGGAGAAATATAGTGTTAATCCATACAAGGGTTCTAAATAATCCTAAAACAAAGGGTTTAGCTACTCATAATCATCCACAAGCTACAAATATACAAAATAAGTGGACTCATTTTAGATTACAAGAGAGGAAAGGGAAGAGGAATAGAAAAACCGAAGAAAATGAGCTTCAAATGTCTTCAAAGCTTCAATCTCTTGATCCCAACTCTTCCAATGTCCAAACCCTAGCACAACCAAGCTCTAAAAGTGTCTAAAAGTCTGAAGAATGCATTCTGGGTCGAGCTTTCAGCTTATATGTATCCTAGCCAACTAATTTCTGATAAATGAAACGCAGCGTTTTTTAACAGCGGCGAAAGTCGCGAACGAAAGTCACAACTTTGGGACAACTTTAGCAGTTTTGCACTGTTTTTACAGCTAACGAAAATCATTCATTTTGCTCTTGATTTCTTCATCCAAAAGCCTTCCAAAAACATCCACAAAGCTCCAGAAATTCTTTTAATCAAAACTTCAATCAAAATAACATGAAATTAGGCTAAAAATATCAACTTAAAGCCAAGAACACAAGCCGAAAACAAAATGCACATTTTCCTAATTTGGGCAATAAAAACATATACAATTGAACCAAAATGGATTAGAATCTAAAAAAAATGTGATGAAATAACATGAACTTCTAGATGTTAACACCTGTAGCAATATATAGCCAGCTGTTGTCGTTATACCACATAACCAGTAATTCCCCTTGCAAGATCATTGCAAAAATTCAAAACTTTATTAAGGATCAAATAATAATCCCTCCTTAACCCCTAAAAATAAATTACTCAAGCATACTTGTTAATCTTCAATACTTGCAAGGATTGAATAATTGAAACAAATACTTTTATTGATAGTAAGTGGGCAATGTTACAAGAGAGAATTGGAATTCAAAAAGGCAAGTGAATAAGCTTCTCTAAACACCTCTGCCTTTCTAATGAGATTACAAGCCTTTATATAGAGCTGGCATTCCAACTCTAGTTACATGACTATGGTTAATTGTTGATAAAAAATAACTCTTATTATTACAAAAAAACAAAATTACTTTTGACAAAATGGAAAAGTAAAAAGATAATATAGCTTTAGACTTCTTTTTAGCTTTAGGCTTTTTGACTTTATCATCCACTTTGTCTGCCACTTTTTGTTTTGTCAACTAATTTTCTTCCATCTTCTACTTTACTTGTCGGCAGGCTAATCTAGAATATTCATGTTAATAGAAGGGTCTTTATAATCCTTATCAGCTTGTCTTCTTTCTTCACAATACTTGCATTTGTGGATTGCATATTCTGAAAATACTTGACATATTTTTCTTTTTGCTCCTTCATCATTATCCATTAAATTATTTCTTAATCTTTCATATAAATTATTGAAGCTTCTTGAATTTCTGCTATTTCTTCCTACTGAGAAAATACATGTTGTTGGGCCAGTGAAGTATGTCCACTATTCTTCTTTTGTAGTAGTTGTCCTATTGAATTCTTGCAAAATAATATGTACATGTACTTTCTGTGCTCTGATAGTAGAGACTTTATATCCGAGGTCTTCATCATTCATAATGTCTTCTTTTTCTTCTTGGTCATACTCGAATGGTCTTCTTGTTGTTCGAAATTTAGTCAAATTAATTGAAGGATAAAATTTATTAGGAGTTATTTCTGCTATTGTTGAGTAACACCAAATAAAGACTCAGTATTGGGTTATTATTCCAAAATAATGTTTGGCAGCTTCTTTGATAGACTCTGAAAGTTTTAATATTTCAAACATATCATTAGAAGGATATATTGAGTGGATAAGGCCATAATTGAAAAGAATTTTTACAAGTTCAGGATTAATGTTTGGATAAACAATGACTTTGTTGAAGGAATAATGGAAAACATATTTAATATTATTGGTATTAGGAAGAAGGAAATTGTTGGTCTTATTGATTAGGAGTTTGAAATAATTATATTGGTCTAAGGTTTTAAAAGATGGTGGAGTTACTAGGCTTGGACTTCTTCTCCTAGAAGAGGTAGAAGTAGATGCACTATTTTGAGGTGTTCTTGTCACTATTTAGGCTTTAGACTTTTAGGCTTTTTTCACTATTTCAGTGAAAGGAATTATTGGGCTGGATTTAGTTGGACTATGAGGCTGGAATAATGAATCAGGAATTTGAGTAAATGACTCAATTACTTGTTTTACTTGTCTTTTATGGGATTGGGATAATAGTTCCTTATATTTCTCTAAGGCCTCTACATTACTTGTCAACAAATTCATCTCGTTTTTGAGATGAGCTACTGTTCCAGATAATGATTGTATACTGTTATTTAATTGTCTAGCAAGAAGGCTCATATTCATCTCCAAAATATTTACCTTTACTATTACTTGATTGAGTGGGGTCATTATTGGTCCTGTTGGTAAACCACCACCATCACCACTATTTGTCATCATACTTGTCTCTCTTCTATTTGGCTCCATTTGGACAAATGATCAGCAACAAGATTATTTTTTCCTTTAATATATTCAATTTCATAATTATAATAAGACATATTTGATTGCTATTTAATTAACATTTTATTACATAATTGAGTTGTCTTTATTTCTTTATTTAACCAATGTTTTACTTGAGTATTATTAGTTCTTATAATGAATCTAGTGTTAATAATAAATAATTCAAACTTTTATATAGCTTTTACTATTGCTAAAAACTCTTTCCAATTAGAGTAATATCTAGTTTGAGAATCAATAAATTTTCCACTAGCATATCTAGTAATTAATTCTTCTTCTTTTTCATTAATATGATATAAAGCTGTTCCCCAATAATTTTCACTACCATCTATGTAAATTATCCAAATTACATCATTATTTATTGGAATAGTTAATTGAGGTAGATTTTGACATAAAGTTTTTATCTAATTCACTATTTTTTCTTTTTCTTTATCCCATTTCCATATTGTTTTTCTCCAGCTAATTTACTTACTTTTGCTGTTAATTTTGATAAATTAGGAATATAATTTTTAGCCTGCTTTACTAATCCTAAAAATGATTAAAGTTCTTTTTTATTTTTAATTTCCTCAACTTCTAAGATTTTCTTACTAATATGTTCCTGTAATTCTATTCCATTACTAGTTATATATTATCCTAAAAATCCTATTCTTTTCTTTTTTAATTTAGCTTTTTTAGATGATATATTTAATCCTTTTCCTTTTATAAGATCTATAAATTGTTCTAAGTGTTTTTCATGTTCTTCTTTGTCTTTGAAAAATATGATCAATATATATTACAACAAAATCTTTAATTAGTAATAATAATTTTATCACATACTCTTGAAATATACTAGGTCTATTATGAAATTTCATAGGTAATATATTCCATTCATACAATCCTTCAAATGTACTAAAAGCAGCATATTTTTTACTTTCTTCTTCTAAATTTATTTGTAAAAATCCTGATTTACAATTAAACTTACTGAATATTTTTTTCCCTCTTATTAGATTAAAAAACAAATCTATTTTTGGGATTGGATATCTATTTCTTATTGCTAATTCATTTAACTTTTTATAATTTATAACTGGTCTTGATTTTCCTCTTTTTTCTTGACTATGTTTAACAACAATCATAGTAAGTGATGAATATTCAAATCTACTTTCTTTTATTAAATCATATTGTTTCATTTCATTAATATACATTATAAATTCTTTTTTATCATTTTCTGTCCATGGGTAAGGTTTACAGTTTATTTCTTTACTATAATCTCTCAATTTTATTTTTGCTAAAGGTTTAGATTTTTTCCAATAAACTAAAATATTATCACTATAATTTTCTAATAATCTTTATTCAATAGTTTGTCTCTTTTGTAGTATTTAACATCTTTACTGAATTTATAACTTCATTATTATACAAAGGTTTTTTATTTGGTAGGAATTTTACTTCATATTCTTTTGTTTTCTTTTGAAATTTTTCATCTCTTCTACTGTAAGGCTTAGTTACGCATACTCCCCGTGCTTGATGTTTACAAGGTGTTGTTAGTATTATTGCTTTTTCAAACATATGTAAAGGGTAATATTGTTCTATAAAGTCTATTCCTAATATTACAACACATGAATTATCATTATACTGGTTTAATTTTTTAATTTTTAATTCATATTCTCCTATTTGTACCGTAATATCTCTTGCTTCTAATTCTATACAATTAATTTCCTGTCCTATTCCTTGCATTCTTAATATTTTATTTTTCCTTTTCTATAATTTATCAGATAATACATTTACTTTTACTACTGAGATATTAGCTCCTGTATCTACTAAAGCATGATATTTTTTTGATCTATATTTTTTATAATTAAATTTTATCAAAATCTAATATAACTTTGTCATATTAATTTTATTTTTTGAATTACTATTATTTGATGATTAATATTTATCATAATTTTTTTTGTATTCTCCATGGTTTTACTTGTTCTAAGAATTCATTTCCTAAGATTATTTTACATTGATCATTATTATTATCTATTACCCAAAATTTTACAGTTATTACATCTCTATTATTTATCTTATTGATGAAATTATTTTATTTCCTTCATTATTTATTTCTAGATTATTATTTGTTAAATTTAATTGTATTGTACTCTTTCCTTCTCTTGGGTCTACTAAGGCCATTACTTCTATCCAATTTGCTTCTTGTTTTACTTCTATTAATATATGATTATCATTTTCTATTGGCGTTTCAATTCTTAATGATTCTAGATTTGAAGTTATAGGGTTTTCACTTCTTGATTTTAACAATAATCTTTCTTCTCTAGGTATTCCTCTTATTGGACCTATACTAGTAGAGGGTCTTGGTTCAAAACTAAAACTTCTTCTAGTAGGATGATTTATATTTATGTTTAATTTTGGTGTACTAATTCTTATTGATCTTTGTCCTATATTATTATTAGCTATTAACCTCCTTGATTATTTTCATTTTCATAATATCCTATAGTATTATCTAATTCTAACCTTAATTGTTCAAGTATTGTTATTCTTGTTGGGTCTAATTCTATTTCTTGTAATACAGGCATAAAATGTTTATCAATTGTTAATTTTCCTTTATTTCTCTTATATATCTTATGTTCATTTGTAAATACTAGTCCTATCATAGCAGTTATACTTATTGTTCTTAATCATGGTAATAATCTTATTCCTCCTAATTTATGATATATTAATAAAGTTTTATTCATATTTTCATCAGCTCATGAAATACAGAAATTAGTGTTTATAGTAAATTTTAGTTTTTGATATATTAAGTTTCCAGTTAATATTCCTAAAATACTTTCTTCCACACTATTTATTATTCTTCCATCAGTTATTAATAATTCTATTGGTGAGTTTCTTCCTTCTTGAAAATAAACTTTTACTAATAATTGTACTCCTACAATATATATTTCTGTTATTTCATCTTTAAATGATAATTTGTTAATTTCAGCATCTATTAAGGCTTTACTTATTAATGGTATTCTTAATACTCCTTCTGTTAATGTTAATTCTATAGGGTGCTTCTTTTCTAATACTACACAAGCATATTTTTCTTCTTTCTTAGATTTCACAAGTTTTCCTACTTTATTCATAA
This sequence comes from Prosopis cineraria, assembly GCF_029017545.1. Taxonomy (NCBI): domain Eukaryota; kingdom Viridiplantae; phylum Streptophyta; class Magnoliopsida; order Fabales; family Fabaceae; genus Prosopis; species Prosopis cineraria. The sequence goes on along the minus strand of NW_026555332.1, from coordinate 23,519,022 downwards.
AACTTTAATTTTTTAATTCTTTAGGTTTTAAATTTAATTTTGAGTCTCTTATTTTTTTTCATATTATTTTTGGTTAAAAGTCTTTCTTTTTTGAACTATTCCTTCTTCTGCACTTATAACTTCTTCATATTCATCATATTCATTCTGATTACTACTCTTAGGTTCATCTTCTAATCTATTCATCACACACACAGACAAATATATATATATATATATATATAATTCATTTCTTCTTTAAATTCAATTTCAGTTTCACTAATTATTTTTAATTTATAAATTTCTATATCTGAATTATTTAATTCATTTTTTATTTCAAAAAATTCTTCATCATATCCTATAGGTTCTACATTTTCTTTATAAGCCTCTTCCATTATTTTCATAAGTTTCTTATCTTTTTTACTTAGACAGTTTGGTGATATATGTCCTAATTCTCCACAATTATAGCATTTATATTTTTCAAGTTTTTTATTATAATTAATTTTCCTTTTTCCTTTTCTTTTAAAGAATTTTCTTGGTTTGTATTTTTTATATTTTCTATAATATTTTTCTATTGGATATTTTTTAAACTTTACTTTCAATTTCCTTTTCTTCCTTTTTCTTTCATATTTTTCTGATTTACATCCTCATTTTTTTCCTTTCATTACTTCTCCATATCTTAGAATTGTTTTATTTATTTTATAATATTTCATATTTCTCCATGCATTTCTACATTTATGAGCTATATATTTTTTAAAAAATAATTCTCTTCTTCCTATAGTGTCTACTTTATTTAATAAACTTATTGGTCTATGTCTCAAATCATCTATTATTTCTTCTCCTGATGAAGTTATTTCATAAGTATTATAATAATCTTCTAATATTGTATATGATAATAATTTTGATAATTTTCTTTAAAATAAATCTAAATAAAATTTCTCTTCTTTTAAGTCTTCTAATCTTGCTTCATAATAATATTTTTTATATTTACATATAAAAGCATTTAGATATTCTGGTTCTAAAGAACATAATTCTATTTCATATAATATTTTTATTTCATCTTTCTTTTTACTTAATTCATTAATATCCTTTATTATTCTTGTAAATTCATTTCTCAAAGCTTTTTGATATTTTTCTATAATCATTGCATAATATTCTCTTCTAGTTCCATAACTTTTATCTGATTTTTTAAAATTTTCTCTAAATTCATGAGATTTACTCTTCCACCAATTTCATACATTTCCTATAAATGTTGCTTCTATTAACATAGTTGCAGTTTGTATGTCTATATTTTTTCCTGTTAATGCTATTAATGTTGATTTTTTCCATTGTTCTATTATTTTACCATTATCCAAATTACAATATAAATCTAACCATATTCCTGAATTTAATATTTGTTTACTTTCATATTGTGTTAAAGGTGTTGGTATAAATTCATTATTTTTCGGTATATTGAATGTAGCTTGAAAAGGTATATTATTACAATCTGTTTTATTTGGTTTTACAAAATCTATTTCATAATATACTTCTCTTTCATCTAGTTTTAACATTCTTTCATCTCTCGGTTCTTCTAATATTCTACTAGATTCTACATTTCTATTATTATAAGATGGATCATCTCAATTTGATGGTATAAAATTTTGAGGCATTCCATAAGGTTGTTGTTGTTGTTTATGAATTACTAATTGTGAATTTTGCATATTTATAAAGGCTTCATCATAATTATTATTTATCAAATGTTTGTATTCTTTTTTTATTTTCTAATTCTTCTCTTTCTTCATTTTTTTTTATTTTTTAATAATTTTTGTAATTCTATTTCTAATTCTTCAGATTGACTTTCTATTTCATCTTTTATTTCATTTATTACTTGTGCCATATTTATACTTACCTTTTGTTGTGGTTTTTGTTGTGTTTTCTTTCTAAGTTTATAATTATAATTTTCTAACATTATTTCTGTAGCTCTATTTACACTTTTCCATTCTTTTTCATCTATTTTATTTTCTCCTCTTAATTCTCTTTTTATTTCTATTTTTAATTTTTGTTTTATCTCTTTTTCTTTTTTCTTTGCATAATTTGTTCCATTTTCTCTATCAAATATTTGTAATTCTAATTTTTTCTATTTGTGCATGTATAAACCATATATTATTATTCATTATTTCTTGACCTTTTCTTATTTTTTCTGCTTCTATTCTTGTTTGTCTTATATTTTCATGCATATCTTGTTTTCTTATTTTTTCTTCAGTCATATATTCATCTTCAACTATTCTCATCATATTTACTTGAGATCATTCTTCTTCTACTTTATTATGAGGATTTATTCCTAAATATTTTATTATTCTATATATATTATGACTTATCATACTTTGCTCAATTCTTAATCTTTCTGTATCATGTTTTATTTCATCTAATTTTTCATTACAATCTTTCTTTGTTTTATATACTTTTTGTTCTAAAGGTTTAGCATATTTTTGAAGTCTTTTCATTTTTTCTCTAGGGTTTTCTTTTTCTAATATTATTTGTACTTCTTCTGGTAACATTATTATTATTTTTTTCATTAAATAAATTTTCTAAATCACCTATATTTTCATTTATATAACAATCTAATTGTTTCATTGAAAACATATTTGTCCAATTTGCTTGATTGCTTATACTATCTCCTTCTCCTCCTAATAGAAAAGGTACTAAAATACATGATAAATTTTCTACCAGTATGTAAGAACTTTCTGGGATTTTATTTTGTTCTACTTCATACATTTTTGGTTCAATTGTTTTTATTATATTCATGGTGCAATGTTTTCTAATGTTTCTATAATTGAAAAACAAATACTTAGAAATATTAAAAATTTTCTAGTGTTTCTCTATCTTATTGGTGTTGAATAATATATTCCAATTTCTCTTCCTTTATATTCATTAATTGCCAATATTCCTATTCTTGTTTCAATATTTTCTAGATCTTGTTCTATTTGCCAATTTAAAAATATAGCAAACATAAATGAATTATTTAAACAATTATTTGCCCAATTACAATACTATCAGCCAATTACTATCAAAATATTCAAACTATTCAAAACAACAAGTAAGGAAAGCAAGAAAGTAGATAAGGAAAGCAGAAAACTAGGTAACTGAGTAGAATAACAATAAACTTTAGGGATTATGAAGTTTATATTATTTTCCTCTTAACATCATTTTGACCTTATGCTTTGATACAATTTAAAAATCATATTATATTACTATATTAGCTTTAAATTTAGTTTTATATGATAAATTCAATTTAATTACTAACATGATATAAGAAGATATCTTATCAATTATATAATTTAAATTTATGAGATAAATTTAAATTAGATATGATATTTAATTTTGCTGGCTCAAGATATGATTTTCAAAATAATTATGATTATTTTTCAAAATTTAAAAGAAAGACAAAAGCCCTAATCTATATATAATAAAGAGAGGGGACGTGCTTTAATGTGAGTGAATGAGTCTTTTGATGGCAAAACTCTAAGAGCCATGAAAATTTCCTAGAAAATAAAAGGAGTATCTATATTGATAGACGGATGGACATTAGATACAGAAAGTGCTAGCACACTGTGTGGATATCGGTAGAGGGAGTAGATCTATGTTGTCAGCTCTTAAGATCCAAATACTTGAAAAAAACATGTGAGAAGTTTGAAATTAAAAGGTAACTCTTCTATCCACATTGACTTAAATGAATTTGATCGGTCTGTGATCGCGATTGGGATTTAAATTTTAATTTTTCACTGTGCTTCCCAATCCAACAAAAGGATATTAGTAGTAAATTACCCTTGTTAGAAGGATCCTATACACTCTTGTGTGTTTTGTTTTCATAGTTAATTGACCCTTTAGAACTTGTCTCTTTTCTTATCAAGACTACATCTTGTACTTGTTGATTGAAAATGATAGAGAGAATCATATAAATTGAGCTAGAGACCAAAAGGCCAACATTTGACATGAGCATCCCTTGTTTAACCTGTTTGATCCTATTGTGTCAATTCTTTTAAAATGTTTCTTATACTTTTATTCTCAAGGAATGCATGTTACTCTTTTCTATTTCTCAAGATGCTTGACATGATTTAGACTCAAAAAGGTGAAGTTCTATCATTTGTTACTTTATTCATTGTTAAGGAGAAAGGTTTATTTTCAAGAAAGTTATAGCAACTTTAAAAGAAAAGAAGTGAAAAAAAAGAAAAAAAATTCCAAAATAAAAATGTAGAAAATGAAAGAAAAAAATATGTTGAGAAAAAGAGAAAAGGAAAAAAAAAGAAATTGAAAAGAGAAGAAAAGAAAAAGAAAGATGAGAAAGAAAAGAAGTGGAAAAAGAAAAAATGAATAAAAGTTGCTTAGCTTATATAAAACACCCGTTGTTTCTTTAGTGCTTGTTATTCTGTTGAAAGATTTCATCTATTTGAACTACTTTATGTTTTGTGAATTGAGAATGAATATTTGAAATTGGCATTACTTTTGTGCTTAAACCTTGCTTTCTCATAAGCATTTCTAGTTTATCTTTTCTTAAGCCATATTAGAACCCTGCGTGTAACAATTGCCCCGAGTGTTATCCAAAAATCACATAATTCAAATAAACTAAGTGTGGTTAAGGAGTTGATCCTCTAACCAACTTAAGAAATAAATCATTTAAAACCTTAAAAAAATTATAGGTTCTACCTATAGCGCACGAAAGCAAGCTAGACAAAAGTGGAATAAAAAGATGCTGTCATGACAGTATTAAATTGTTGTCATGTTAATGCTGTCATGACAGCCCTTCTGGACCAATTTCCGGGAGGCACCGTTTCGTTATTCAACCTTCGATCGAAGTGATTTTAAAACTCACACGTCAAATTCAAAAGGTACTATAAGTGTACCAAATTTCAAAAAGATCCAACGGTCGGATTAAAAATTAGACACGTTAAAAGATTGGCTATTTTTGCTGTCATGACAGCTAAAAAGCTTTCATGACAGCACCTCCGGACTAATTTCTGGAGTGCACCATTTCATCATCCGACCTCCGATCGGAGCAATTCTAGAGCCAACATGTCACTTTTAAATAGTACTATTAGCATACTAAATTTTGGAAAGATTCAATGGACGGATTGAATTTCGTGCATGTTGCAACATTATTAATTATTGCTGTCATGACAGCACTTTTGCTGTCATGACAGCTCCTCCGAACCAACTTCCGGAGCACACCATTTCTCCGTCCGATATTTGATCGATGTGATTCCAAAGTCCATACGAAGCTTACAAAAGTTTTTACTTGTGATCCAAATTTTAGAGAAATCCAACGGTCGGATTAAGATTTGGACACCTAGATGTAAAAGTGTAGGTTTTTGGTAAAAACCATTTTCAAAATTGTCCAAATCTCATCCTAATGGTCACAAACTTGTGGGAACACTTTAGACACATCAAATAGGACTAAAAACACCTGATAGAAATTTTAAATGGTAGAAAAACCCTTTATACCAAAATTTGATCACTCAGGTGCCATTTCTCAAAATAGACCCTAAACCCCCAAAATGCACAAATCACACAAGAGTGGCCAAAAACTATTCCAAATATCATATACACATATAAATACACACATTAAATATTTTCACTTGACTCAGAGATCTCTGTGGGGCCCACGCACCCACTCTCTCTATCCAAGGAATATGTTTACCCATAACACACCATTTGCAATACAACCATTTTGCATTTGCTTGTGGAATCACATATATATCAAAATAAATATTTGCTTGTAGTGAAAACTTGGTCTACTAAATAAATCCATCAAAACCACATACCATAGCCAAGTTTCCTAGCCACAAGTCTACAAGCAATCAAAAATTCATACACAAGCCATACAATCCACACATACTCATGCACATATACATAATCATATCCTACTAGCACCCTAATCCTAAATACATTACAATAGATTTTCTCAAAAGAAAGAGGTTGCAGTTCTTTACAATTCACAAACAACCCCTAGCTCTGCTCCTTTCCCCGTCCTCCACTGGTTCCTTCGCCTGGATCTAGAATATTGAAAAGAAAGGGGTGAGACAACTACAGTCTCAATAACAGAGAAATCTACATTGATTATTACAAAGTAAGCTATAATTGAATAAATGAATAATAAATTCAACATAATATAAAATTTAGCCATTTAAAATGCATGAATGCATGACGTAGGCCGGTATGGCCTTTCATGACTAACAGAATCCCCCTGGCACTCTTTAACTCGCAGGTAAACCTTATACCTACTTATACCTCTACAGGCACAAAACATAATCTAAGGCATGAATTCTTAGCAGTCAAAGCTAACTCCCTCCCAGAGCCAGCCCGACTTACTCTCCATGTGAGGGCTACCTTGGCTTAGGCACTCAACCTCACACTTCATATGTCGGATTCCCTCTCCCACTGAGAGGTGTCGAACACTCAATACACTAACCACTTTAGTGCACTGAGCCCACAATACGTAAGGCAATACTGAGTACTGGCAGTGTGCTATAGAATATCAAAAGTCCACACCTTCTCATTGGTGAACTCCCACCAAGATCATGCCTTTTATAAATTTTCCTTAAATGGTTCCTTAGCCTATCTAAGGTACCTTACTTAGTTACCCTTCCTTAAGTGCAACTTCTATTCTTTATGATTACAATACATGCAAACAAATCTCGTTTTCATAAAAACATTGTTGTTAAATAATTAGAAAACATATTCGCACTATAATCAAAGTAGTACCCCATAACTACGTATAAAGCACATTTAATCTTTTAAAACATGTAATGCATGATAGCTAGTAATATTTATTCAAAAATAGCTAAAACAAAGTAATAAGAAATATAAATTTCCCTGTTACCTCAACCCTTTGGTACTAAAAGGGTTCCTCTTGTACAAAATAGGACTCGGCTTGTTCCTTAACTTTCGAACAAATTCCACCAACAATTCCTACAACATATAAGTGATCCACATCACTTATCATGTCAAATAGTATTAATGAAGACTATAACTCATACTACACAACTTGGGTCAATGAGTCATAATCTATCCTAATGGTCCATATATTAAACCAACCATTCACATAGTATCACTTAACCACCAAAACCATTTATTAGTCATCACTAGGATAATTTCTAATTTATATAATTTTTAATCAATTAAAAACCTTCACTTAGTGTCACCAACTTTCACCATTAGCTCTTATAATAAAAACCAAACCTTAATTTAAATCTTATAAGGCTCAAATAGCAAAATTATAACTAAATCAATAAGCTTAAACCATTGAGGAGAAAAACCCAATCTCTCAAGGTTTAATTTGTGCCCAAAATACCTCTTTTCATCTAATTATCCACTCAAAACATTAGATCACTATATAGAAACTCAAAACATCCTCCTTAGGATCCAAAGAAATAAAAGCTTACAATAATAAAGCCTTTGGGATCAAAATCTAGAAATTTCCTCTTCCAAAAATTAAAGAAATCAAGAGGAAGGGAAGAGGATTAAAGTAGGGAGTTTATCTATCGCGCAGCCGAGCTCGCAACGGCTGCAAAGCCTCCTAGATCCGAGCTCAAATCCCTCTCTTCTTCCTCTCACTCTCTCGTCCGTGCCTTTCTTTTCCTTTTGTTTTTCTTGTTTTGTTTTTGTGTTCATTTTCCTCTTTAAATTGCTGATCTAAAAGTTTGTGGAAATTACAAGGAAGGGTCCAACATTTTTTATTATAGCACAAAAGCTCGGGTCAACTTTGGTAATTTTTTTCATAGTTAAAAATCAAATAAAACTAAACTTTTGCTGAGAAAAATTCAAACTCTGAACCTCTATCAAATTATTCTAAATTTTAATTTAATTATAAATATTTTATTTTATTTTTTTTAAAATAAATTTGAGTCTTAAAATTTTTGGGATGTTACACTATGAAAGTCCTCTTGATTCATTATGCAAGTTCTGTGTAGTAGTGGTGATATAGAAAGATTACAAGCTCACGGAAGGGTGATTTGCTAAGTGAACCTAAGTGAAACATATATACCATAAACACTTGAGAGTTGAATTCATACACTTATCCTTGTGAGGTTGCTTATTAAAGTAGACGTTTGGTAGAGACTTGTTTTATGAAGTACTAAATTCTTTCTCTATTGCATTTGAATTAATGGTAGATGGGTCAAGAGTCATTGATTCTTGAGTTGACAATTTTGAAAATTTGTTTGTTTTTCATTTGTTTTGTTGTTTTGTAGGTCCATTATTTTCACAATGTTTTGCCCAAAATGTAAAAGATAAGTGCGGAGGAATTGATAAAACCATTTATTACACAATTTTCTATGCTAATTAGGACCATTAATCATTTGTTATTTGCTCAAAGTGCACATACATTGCATTGGAATTTGAAAATTTGTCTAAATGTCTAGGTTTCATGCACTAGGAGTATTTTGACATAAAAATAAAATTTTGAGAAAATGTATAAGAAAAATTGACAAAGTGTATTTTGAGGGCAAAAGAAGAGTGGTCAAATTATTTTTACAAATTTACTTTAGTTTAGGAGTAATTAAATTAAAAGTTAACATTTTTTTATTGATTTTCTCATGTGCGTTCATTTGACCTAGTTTTGGATTTATATGTGTGTATGAATTTTGGATAGCTTTGTGTGTCAGTTACTTGACAGTTTTAGTAATTTCTCCCTTCCAAATATGAATGCAAGGCTGCATTCTAAATATATTTTATGATGTCACATTTTATTAAATTAAATTATATATATTTTATGACATAAGTGAGATTTTCACATGTGCATCAATAGGGCAAGCATATCAAGACTTCAAGGAGAGGAAGGCTGATCATATGCAGCACCATTTGCTATAATTGGTGGGAGTAGATCTAATTAAATTGTTGATGATACACGGGATTAAGTTGACACATTCTGGAATCATCTACAAGCTAATAAGAATATGCCACCTTGCATGCCTCTTCCATGTGACTTAGATCCACTTACATTTTCATTTTATTTCCTTTTATTTTAATCATTGAGGAGCTGAACCAAAAATACATTATGCATGTTATTTCACTTAAGCACAGAGATCAAATTCATTTCTTAAGCCATTCTCTCACTTTCTCTCACTTGTTCTTCCATTGTTCTTCATCTTCTTTATTTGGCCACTCCAATTCCTCCCATAAATCTCACACAAACCACCACAAAATATACATAAATCTTCTTCTCTCCATTAGCTCATCTAATCCCCCGCATTTTCCCAAGGTTTCAAGCTTCCAATCTTTATTCAAAGTGGAAATCATGTTTAGCTAGTCAAGCTCTTCAAGGAATCCATAGAGATGAAGATGAGAGACTAGACACTTTGGCTAAGCTTTTCTAAATCACTAATTTTTCTCTTTTAACTTGATGATTAGATACCTTAGCTGAGGATTTGATTATCCTTGCTTCATAATTCTAATTTGAATTGAGTTCTTGCCCAAAGAAAGGATGCTTGTGACCTTATTTTCTCTCCCATGTATTCATGGTAAAGTTTGGCCACTCTATGGATTTATGCATGTAATTATGTTTTTCCTTTAGTGAATTGCTTGCATTATTTTTACTTAGTTTTGTGAGATTGATGCTTGTCTTTTGAGTAGCTTTGCATGGTCTTTGGTTGCTCATTTTTATGCATATAGCTATGGCACTTGAGATGACAAATTGATTGTCACATTTGTCCAACACTTGTACTAACTAGGGAAATAAACTAAGGACTTTAGTCTAAGACTTCATTGAACTAGTTAGGTTAATTGGCTTGAGATAGTTGTCTTAAGCTAATATAATTTAGTAAAGGGGAAGAAGAATTCATTAATTTGCTTAATTCATTAAGGAGATAATGATTCCAACATCAACTAATCTCAAGGTGTCAACTATTTGAGAGGGAATTTCCAATCCACTTTAAGCTAGAACTTAATCATTTACATAGAAGGTTTTTATTAATTAATCAAAACACTTAGTTTCACTTGTTCATTGGGTAACCTTATAGTTAAAGATTAGCCACTCACTAGGGTGATGACCTAAGTTCACCTTCCACTATATTTAGGATTAATTCTAGAAACTATTTTAAGAAGTAAGCGACTATTCCAATCAATCGGTCCCATCTGGAAATATCCAAGGCATCATTTCTAGCATCAAGGACAATATGTCTATTATTCTTCATGGCATTGCCAACTTCTTTATTCAGTCACCGTCTTCTTCTAGCCCCCATTCTTTGGGCTCCCCATGATGTGCTCTTATCGGGATATGGAATGATCTCATGAAAATCAGTGGGAGTTTTAAGAGCTCGCTTTTTTGGTTTCCCAGTATCATTCACAATTCAGTACAAAAGTCTTAGACATGAACTTGTCCCTTTAATATATATAAAGACATCAAAAGTTGTTCGTAGTTCTTCCCATATTGCCTTTCTATCACTACTTTGATCATATGGCTAATTGGAATATTTCATTATGACTGGTTTCTAAGTTTGGTTTTTTATCACATCTCATTTCTAAAAGCTTTCTTTACATCCCTAGACTAGTAGAAAACAATTCTAAGCTATTTAGGAACCATTTACATTTAAAATTAATAATTAGAAATAAATAATCAAAATCATCACATGATACCTTTCACAAATTCTTTTTAATTTTTCTAATCAATTTTGAGAAGAATCATAAACTAAGTCTATAAATATTGAATTGATTTTATTCTTGTCTCATCATATTACAAACCTAGAATTCCTTTATAAAGGACAAATGATAGACTAGGTTATGTGAAACAAAACAACAGTAATGAAGAAATGGGAAGAAATGTGTGGAGAAGCGGAAACTGACATCCGTTGGGTTACCACCATTAACACAATAATAAAGCAATTGTAACTTGTCTTTAAAATTCCCTTTGCTCTATTTCAGACTTAAAACATTATAAATAGCTTAGTGTCTCTATGTACTAGACCATAGATTGAAAGTAATAAATGAAAGTTTGTTTCCCATTAGTTTTTGAGCCATTTTAGTATCAAAGTTGGTCCAGAGAGCGAAAGAATAAGGTAGAGTTGAGGAACTATGTTGGAAAGGAAAGAAGCTCAGAGGAAAAGTCTCTAACTTGCTTGAACCCTATAGTCCAAGCATTTTCTCCAGAAACTAATGTCACCATTATGCTCAGGAGGTTTGAAAATGTGGAACAGGAGGTTCCCTGTCACTAGAAGAGTCTTCACACTCCAATAGTGCCGTCACCGTCGTTCCACATGACGCATGCGCCTGTTGGAGGTTGAAGACGATGATGTCATCCACCACGTTAGAATTCTGACCGGTCAACGACAAGTCAACTAGTCATTATTCACCACGTGTCATAAAAGCTATGTCATCCTACTCAGTCAGCCATATTTTTAAGAATTTACAATGTGGCCTGAAACCTTTCCATATTTCCATATTGACCTCTAAACTTTTTGAAATTTCATTTTGACCCCTAAAGTTTTTAAAATTCCATTTCAACCCTAAATATTTCTCAAAATTATACTTCTACCCTTTAACTTTACATAAATTCTATTTTGTCCCAGATATTTTTTTTCAAAATTACACTTTGACCCCTATACTTTCTAAAATTTCTATTTTTACCCCTATATTTTTCAAAATCTCCTTTTTTCCCCTAAACTTTCTAAAAGTCTCATCTTGCCCCTATGCCCTTCTAATATTTCCTATTTGCCTTTAAATTAACTAAAAATTTCAACTTACCTTAATTTTCTTCCCAGAAATTCATTATCCTTAGCCTTGACACCCATCAAAATGCCTCTAAGATGCAAGCATGTGCACGAGGTTGAGATGGAAGAGATGAGATGTAACATTCGAGAGTTGGAAGCTATTGTGAAAATGCAGTGAACTCTATTAAACGATAACAAAGAAAACCTAGAAGGAGATTCAGGGAGTAGTAGTTCGTCATCCACTAACAACCGCCACTGTCTACAACAACAACAATTTTGTTCTAATGACATCAAGGTAGATATACCTGAATTCAAGGGAAGATTTTAGCCAGACGAGTTCGTAGACTGGCTTTAAATTGTTGAATGAATATTTGAATATAAAGAGATTCAATATGCGTATAAAGTCAAGATTGTCACCCTCAAACTTAAGAAACATGCTTCGGTTTAATGGGAAAACCTCAGATGGAAGCAAGAACATGAGGAAAAGTGCAAGATTGAGACCTAGGAGAAAATGAGATACTAACTCACTAAGAAATTTCTGTCAGATCATTACCATTAGGATAACTTTCTCCAGCTGCAAAATCTTCAACAGAGATCTTTATTTGTAGAAAAATATACTAGAGAATTTGAACAACTCATGATGAAATGTGACATTCAAGAAAAAGAGGAACAAATAATAGCCCGATATCTTGTAGGCTTAAACACATAGATTAGCCGTCTAGTCCAGCTTCAACAATATTGGACCTTAGATGATGTAATACGTCTAGTCATACGTGTTAAGAAGTAGACACCCAAAAGATCCTCTTTCTACCCTTCTTCCTCTAGGGGTTATCCAAAAGCCCGTAAAGTGGAATTTCAATAGACCAACCCCTTAAGCAAGCCGTAATCTAGCGCTATGTGCAAACCATCATAAAATGCCATTAAGGAATCTGGCTCTAAAGCAATCAAATGCTTTAAATGCCAAGGACTTGGCCACATTGCTGTGGATTGTCCTACTTGGAGGGTTGTTACTATTATAGAAGGATAAGGTATGAAGCACCTGAAGAAGATAAGAAGGAGACTAAGTTTTATGCATTAATCCTGTATATGATGAGGAGGCCACACCTGCTAATCAGGGGGAAGCATTGGTGCTTGGACAAAGTCTGCATACAACTATAGTTAAGGAAGAACCTTGGTTACAATGCAACATTTTTCACTCTTATTGCATGACCCAAGGAAAATTTTATAATGTCATCATTAGCAGTGAAAGCTGTGAAAACGTAGTATCTGACTATATTACATGGTGGAGAAATTGAAGTTGCCAACATAAGATCATTCACATCTTTACAAGCTTCACTAGCTCAATAAGGGGAATGTGGTAAAAGTTTCTAAACAATGCCTTATGTCCTTTTTTGTTGGGAACCGATATTATGACAAAGTTTTGCGTGATGTTGTTCCTATGGATGCCCGTCACCTTCTCTTAGGGAGGCCATGGCAATATGATTGACATGCTATGCACAATGGGCATGCAAAAACCAATTCTTTTACTAAATATGGTGTCAAGTTCACATTAGTGCGTCTACCACCCAATGAGATTAGCCAATCTTTAAGGGAATCTAGCGCTTCTAAGCCATTGGTGTCTTTGATGACTAAGGAGAAACTCAAGGTGTCAAAGTCCGAAGCTCAATTGATGAGCTTTATTTTAGTGGTTGAGGTGAACAATGAGTCTACCAATCTATCAGGAGTCATTCTGTTACTATTTGAATTTCCAAATGTAATATTTGATGAGATACCGCCAGGGTTGCCTCCCATACGAGACATACAGCACGCCATTGACTTCGTTCCAAGAGCAATCATTCCTAACAAGCCTACCTATAGGATGAGTGTAATGCTCACACTAATATTACTATATGCTCCACTACAGTCAATCGTAATTAATTCAAAATCATTTACTTTAAAAACTTTAGGATCCTAAGAAAAATTTTTCAAAAATCATTTTATAAATCACTTGGGTTGTAAAACCATAACACAGCAGAAGCAATAAGTATATGTGCATCAAGGATCATGAAAACATATGCTTTAGGAAGAAATTAAGTCAAATTAGGAGTAATGGATGACAACTTGTGCCACATGCACCATGGCATATGGCACAGAGACCACAACTACTCGCTCTGTGCTGTGCACCGTGACATGTGGTTACACGTGCCCTAACGCACACACCTGAATTTGCTATCATTTTGCAGTTTTCGATATGAACTTTAGATGTGTGCCATTTCTGCATCTAATGTCCAATTGGGGTGCTTTAAGTGCCACATGAAGCTTGTTTTGAAGTCTAACTAATAACACTTGTTTCGTTTCAATATGATATTTCTATCAAAAATTGGACACTCAAGTGCCTTTTGACCATTTTATACCAAAATTTGCCACTCGAGAGTTTCAATTTGAAACCAAACATCATTAGCTACTTTTTAGACCTTGACCACATCTAAATGGACAATAGATACTTGATTGACCATATACATGCACAATACAACACTCATACACATATTTGGCTTATAAACCACCCATTTCACACTTCTAGACCAAAATCACATTTCTCTTTCAATCTCATAGAAGGCCAATAATTCCATTACATTTCTAACATTCCATATTCACACATACGCACATTCATCTACTAGCCCATTCAATTATTTCAACATTTACATATATAAATGGGCTAGGGAGTTCCCAAAACTAACAAAACACAATAATCAACACATTATATACACATTTAAATCCTAAGGCAATGTATCCTTATTCCTATCTAATAACAACCAAATTCATGACACCAAAATCCTTACAAAGGCTTGAATGAGAGATCTCAACTCAGCCAATGTCTTTCCCTTTTGAACCACTAGTACTAGAACCTGAAATATGACTAACTATGGGTGAAATAAAAATCTCAGTAACCAATATAGTTCATTTAATGTCTATTACCATAAATAATCATGCCAAAATAACAAAAATCATAATGTAGCATTTATATATAGAATTTGATAGCTAAAACATCACTTTCACATATAAATCATTTTTCAAATACTTTTACACCTTAGCATGATCATCTATCCACCGATCCTGTAAAGCTCCCCCATACGAAACCATAAACTCTCCTGGATTAACCACTTGTTAACCCAAGCACAATAGAAACACCCAACTAAAGGTAATCTAACCTACATACGGGCTATGGTTTCCCTCATCACATACTTGTGATAGAGGTATAGTTGATTTTTAACCACACTCTAAGAAGCATTAGGGAGTTACCAGACTGCCCAAATGTCCCATGATAATAGTCTCATAATATGCTATACCGGATTACCCATGGTAACAGCCTGTATAATGCTGTATTGAATGTCCTATGGTGCTAGCCTGACCATATGGGTTTTTACTCACTTCTCCACACACACACATCTTCATATATCTTAGGTGAACTGCCACCCTTTATGATCATGCTCTATTATAATTATCACTGCTTTTCTTCACATTTCCATAGCATATAATGTCACAACATATATATATATATATATATATCAATTGAAATCAATAACCTTTCAGATTTCATTTCAGAAATCAATGTTCATGCTAAAAACCATTTTCAATAACAAATCATGCCTAAAACTCATAAAACAACAATTCCTTATTTTGTTTTTACTTCTATACAGTTATAATAGTTAATAAATATAACAAACTAGATGGTTACCTTAACCCTTCTGTTTGATAGAAAGGTTTACCCGTGTAATTTCCTTACTCAAATCTCTTTTCGCTTATTTACTCATCACACACTAGAATGTACACAAAATTGACAAACCAAAGTCAATCTTACTATTGACAAAAGTGCCCATTATCATAATTAAGCACCTAATCACTATTAATTCTATAATTTACACTTGATTACGCATATTACCACTGATTAAGTCTCATTACCAACTTCAACCTTTAACTATCCAACTTTCTCTTACTACTCTTTCTAGATTAGGACAAATCATGCATATAGCTTCAAAGCTTTATTGTTTGACTTAAATCGGTCACAAAGTATTAGTTTAGTTTCGAAGAACATTTTTATTACTATAAGATAAGAAATCAAGCCCTTAAAACTCCAAAATTTAATTTCTCACTAGTTAAAACTAAGAGAAAATAGGATAGCATTGGAAGTTAAGACAGTGCAAGACTTACTTGATAAGTAACAGGTTGGAAACATCATTCTTGCTCCCAAAAACTAAAGCCTTAGCAAAACTTGGACTCTTCTCCACATTTGAACTCTCCTTTCCTTAATTCCCTTTTGCTCTTCACTAGTTACCACAACCTCATTTATCCGTGTTCTACACCATGAGCCATCACGATGCATCTACTCTCCATTGTGGTGTGTGGCATAGTGAGGAAAATCCTCACTATGCTCTTTAATTCAGAATGAATCAAATCTCCCCAAGTAGGATTCAAACCTATAACCAGTTGGTTAACAGCTGACTGCTCTACCATTGAGCTACTAAGGAATAATGGGAAATTAGATCTCATAGAGTTCAATTCCCATTCTCAACCCATGACCAATATAAGCTTGAAGTTTCCTTTGTAACTCACGAAACTTCTTTGTAGTTGCTTCATTCTATGCCTCATTTCATAAGGAACCTGAAAGTGACTCTATTTCATTATAAGATGCCATTCTAGGATTCCATTTCCTAGTACCATGGCCAAAATGAACTCCTGTAAAGTGTAAGGGTATTCATATTATAAATCTTACTAGAACTACTCATTTTTTATTAGAAGCTTGTGATTTAGTTTTTGATGCAGCAAGTAATGGAAAACAATTCTTAATTATTGGTACAAAAAATAAAGCAGTTGATTTAGAATCACATTCTACCCAATATCATATTATATACTCTTAAACAAAAGATTTCTCAAAAAAGGGAAGGGCAATCTTTATTATGATATAAAATTTGTATTCAAATATGAAATATATCATGAATGGATCTACTTTAGGATGGAAGGATTTGAACCTCCTAATAATGGGACCAAAACACGTTGCCTTGCCGTTTGGCCATGCCCCATTTCTATTTCTATTCAACACTACCAAACACTATTATTTATAGTTGTTATTTGTCAATTCCAATCCAAATATCTAAATATCTTTAGCTAAATAGCTAAATATCTATAGAATAAATTGTTGCTACAATTTTGATATGTTTAGAGAAGAAAAAAGATTCCCGATTTGCTATAGAACAATTTAGTATTTCTACATTCATTCCCATCTAATCAAAAAAGGTTTTTTTTTTAATTTTAATGGAAATCAAAATGTTAGTCTTGGCGGAATTGCCACATATGAAATTGAGCACAATTTTGCAAAGAAATAGCCCGCTTGTTTCTCAAGAAGAGATGGGAAATATGTTCAATATTATTTGATTGAATAGTTGACCCAGCTCCATACACTTTGCTTTAAGACTTCTTTCTTCCATTCATATCTACTTATATAACACCCTAATGAGTCAAATTAGCATCTCACTATCCAAGAACCTAATCCCACATTAAATTGCTAATTCAACCACTAATTAATCATTAATGCAGGATTAGAAATTCTGGATGTTACAATGAGTCCCTTGGAACATGTCAAAGTCTAATAGCAAGTTGAAGAGTTGTTGAAGAAAAGGTTGGTTCGAGAAAGTGTCAGCCCTTGTGCTGTACCTGTTCTTCTAATACCGAAGAAGGATGGTTGGAGAATATGAATTGATTATCGAGCTGTTAACAAGATCATGATTAAGTATCATTTTTTGATACCTCAGCTCAATGATATGCTAGACTAGTTGCATGGTGCCACTACCTTTTCAAAAATTGACCTTCATAGTGGATACCATTAAATTAGAATTCGACCAGGAGATGAGTGGAAGATTGCTTTCAAGACGAAAGATGGATTGTATGTGTGGAATGTAATGCCTTTTAGGTTAACAAATGCCCTAGCATATTTATACACCTGATGAATCAGGTATTGAGACCCTTCATTGGCAAATTTTTGTTATATACTTTGACAATATTCTTATTTACAACAAAAGTCAAGAAGAACACTTAGATCATTTACAGCAAGTTTTGCAAGCCTTGCGAGAACAAAAGCTTTATCCTAATCTTTAGAAGTTCACCTTACTCATTAGTGAAGTTGTGTTCGTAGGATACATCATTACCACAGAGGGTGTTAAAGTTGATTGAAGTAAAGTTGCAGCCATTGATAGCTAGCCAATTCTAAAATCTATCCAAGAGGTTTAAAGCTTCCACAGGTTAGCTTCTTTCTACAACAGGTTCATTCACAATTTTAGCTCTGTTACTGCACTACTTACAGATTGCACTAAAGGAGATAAATTTCAATAGACCAAGCAAGCTCATAAAAGCTTTGAGGAGCTTAAGAAGAAGTTGACTGAAGCTCCAGTCCTAGCTCTTCCTAATTTTGACTAAGTGTTTGAAGTTAGCTGTAATACTTCTAACACTAGTATTAGTGCTATCTTAAGTCAAGAGGGCCATCCCATTGCCTTTTTTAGTAAGAAACTCCACGATGCCAAGCTTAGGTATTCTACTTATGACAAAATAATTTTATGCCATTGTTCAAGCTCTCTAACACTAGAGTCACTATCTCCTAAACAAAGAGTTCATACTCTTTTCTAATCATGAGGCCCTCCCAAGTATTTGAATTCTTAACAAAAGATTAGCCATAGATATGCCCATTAGAGTAAACTCTTACAATCTTATCCATTCCTTATCAAACATAAGGCTAGCACTTTGAACTCCATAGCTGATGCCCTTAGCCTTTGACATGTGTTTCTTACAACAATGTAAGCCAAAGTTATTGGGTTTAACCTTGTCAAAGAGTTGTACCAGGATGATCATAATTTTTGAGGAGTATGGGAAGCAACTTCAAATTAACCTTTTTACTAGCTTTATAGACATGATGGGTTTCTATTTCGAGGCAAAGCCCTATGCATTCCACAAGGTTCCTTGAGAGAAGCCATAATTTGGGAAGCATATGATGGTGGATTAGCTGGACATTTCGAATGGGATAAAATAGTTGACCTAGTGAAAGAGAACTTTTATTGGCTTTGAATTGAATGGGATGTCAACAGGCATATATAGAGATGCAGAATTTGCCACTTGGCTAAATCCAAGGGTAAGAATACAGGGTTATACATGCCTTTGCCAATTCCAGAAGCACCTTAGGAAGATGTGAGCATGGATTTTGTTCTAGGTTTACCACGGACTGAGAGGAAAAAAAGATTTTGTCATAGTAGTTATGGATCGTTACTAAAAAATGGCCCATTTCATTCTATGCTAGAAGACCAATAATGTTGTTCAAGTAGCAGATTTGTACTTTAAAGAGATTGTTCATCTTCATGAAATTCCCAAGACTATCACTTCTAACCGTGATGTGAAGTTTCTCAACCATTTGGTTGACACTATGGAAGAAGATGGGAATTAAGCTTCAGTTTAGCAGTGCCAGTCATCCCAGACAGATGGTCAAATTGAGGTTGTAAAAAGGATTCTTGGTAATCTTCTTTGCAGTTTCATGGGGAAGAATTTGAAGTGGTGGGATCTTATTCTTGCTCAAGTTGAATTTACTTACAATAACTCTATTAACCAAGCAATTAGGAAGTGTCAGTTTGAAGTTGTTTATGGCACTCGTCCCCTTAGCCTATTAGACTTGATCCTTCCACTTGATAAGCAAAAATATAGCTTTGATGCTGACCAAAGGGCTAAGAAAATTAAGAAGTTGCATGAGCAAGTTCGCGAGCAAATCCATAAGTAGAATTTGAGATATAAGGCTCAACGTGACAAGCATTAGAGATAGCAAACTTTTAAGGTAGGAGACTTAGTTTGGATACATCTGCAAAAGGAACAATTTCCTAAACAATTGAATGCCAAGTTGTCCCCAAGAGCTTATAGTCCATTCAAGATTGTACAAAAGATCGACAACAATGCTTATACGGTAGAATTGCCTAGTTCTTATGGAGTGTTTGCCACCTTTAATGTTGTTGATCTATCCTCTCACATTGATGATGATGCTGAATTTAACTCGAGGGTGAGTTTTGTTCAACCCAGGGAGGATGAAATGGAATAACAGTAATGAATGAACAGGAAGAAATGTGTAGAAAAGCAGAAACCAATGTCCGTTGGGTCACCACCATTAACATAATAATAAAGCAATTGTAACTTGTCTTTTAAATTCCCTTTGCTCCATTTCAGACTTAGAATAGTATAAATAGCTTAGTGTCTTCATGTACTGGACCTCAAATTGAAAGTAATGAACAAAAGTTTGCTTCTCATTAGTTTCTGAGCCATTATGAATATCCGAACCCTTATATCATTATTTATTACATGAACTTAAAGAATTTAATTTATCTTTGTCATTTTTCTTGATTTATTACCTTTATTTTCTAGAAATATATAACTTGAGTTGTACTTATAAAATGAAGTTCTTTTGGCTTAGTTTGAAAGCTACGTGCATCCTCAATCACAAAAATTTATGCAAATGAGCTTACATCTGACCATTTAACATTACTTACTCATTCATTTACAGCACTTCTATTTGCCCATTACTCTAGGTCCAGCTTTATGCCTCAAATTGGAAAATTAATATCTAAACTTGTAGAGCCCCAAATAACGTGATATTGGGCTTTTTGGAAATCTTAGAGTGTTAAAAACTCAGATTGGTAACTTAGCTTATTCCAGAATTTTTAAGTAAACTTTGAAATTTCACTATTCTAGAAAATTCATTTCTGTGTGATTCGAGATTTGTTGGAAAACTGGACGAGTCTAATATATTATAAATATATTTGAGGGAATTTTATATGACATATTTATTACAGTTTTCACGTTGAAGCTTGCTTCCTGTTCTGAATCTCACCCTTTTTATCTTATCCCTGGACTTGCATATTTGAAAAATCATATCTCAGGCTGTACAAATCCTATAAAGTGATCTGGGTGTCATTTTGAAGCTTAATATGTCTTCTAACTAATTACAAGATTTCATATTTTTCTAGCATCAATACCAACATGAAA
Organism: Prosopis cineraria; assembly: GCF_029017545.1. NCBI lineage: Eukaryota > Viridiplantae > Streptophyta > Magnoliopsida > Fabales > Fabaceae > Prosopis > Prosopis cineraria. The sequence goes on along the minus strand of NW_026555332.1, from coordinate 23,498,326 downwards.
ATGTTGATTATGGAAGCATACACATTTTCACCTTACAAAGTCATTTATTTACAACTAGGTTGACTTTTGTGTTTTAATCATTACATATACAAGCCCAAAATAGATTAACCATAATTCAGAAACATCTCTTAGCAAACAACAGCAGCAAAGTACAGCACTTAGAATTCCAAACTTAAATCCATGTACCAAAATATTTACACAAAATTCGTTAGGATAATTCCATATATAGATTCAAACTTCACTTGCTTTTCCTTTGTCTTCGCTTGAGCTTGGCCATAGCCTGGTTAGTAAATTGTGAGGACTGAGATTATGAAAATCTCAGTAGAAAGACCAATATTTACTCAAGTTATATATATATATATATATTGGGCCAACACAATTAAATTAACATACACTCTACAAACCCATTCACAAAATCTTGCTAGTATGTTGAGACAGAGAGAAGGGCAACGTGCATTCCAGCTTGCCTAAAAATGTAACTCAAACATGCATCCAAAAGATAAAGTATTTAAGAGCTAGCCTTTTCACACGGATCAATCTTCAAACTCAAACAACACCAATTCACATATACATCAAGATAAAGTATAAGTTTTGCTACCTTAGTCTCTTCTTGCTTGATCAATCTTTTGCTACCTTAGTCTCTTCTTGCTTGATCAATCTTTCCTTCTCCTAGATCACTTATTCTATGGTTTCTTCTTTTCTTCCTTTTGATTCCCCAACTCTTCCTCACTCTCTAACTCTCGCAGTTTTGTTTGCAGAAGGAAAAAGAAAAGAAATGAAAGAGCATAAGGCTAATGGGGGTAGATGTATAGGTGCAATTGAGAAAATGGGAAGTGATGGTAATTTTTTTTTTTTTCAACCGAAAATGAATTATCGATCAACAAATGCCGCCACCTACCCATTTCTTTCCCTTCTAATACTAATTTCATGACACCTAATCCATAATGCCACCTAATAAAATTTCCACTTCTTTAGTTTCCTTGTGCTTGATTGTGGATGGCAACCGAATGGGCTGTTCTCTTCTCTCTTCCAACCTTTATTATTTTTGGTCTTTTATTTCCTTTGCTATACCTTATACCGTGAACTCAAATGAAAAGAGAATGAATGAAGGCATATACGTATTAATATGCAGCAATAAAACAATAGCTTGATGGGAACAATGCACTAATTTCACATAATAATTCATCACCATACAATTTATACTTTGGCGATGACAACTAACTTTTAATATCATACAATTACTAACTTTTAATTTAATTTGATATCTATCCTATTTATTTCATTAGTGGAAAAAGTGAAGGCATGGTTAATCTTTTTAACCTACGTTGAATAAATCCTTTCCAGTTAAAATTTTATAAAATTAACCATAGCTTTTATGGTTGATATATTTTCTAAAACGTCCTATGTCATAATTTATCCTGACACAAAACAAGCAATTTTAAAGGTGTTAGCTTTGGGGATGTTAAAGTTTTCAATCTCTAAAACAGATGAGAAGAAAAATAGGGATTAAAGTTTCTGATTCCATAGTGATCATCTTTTTGTCTGGGTTTTGCTTCAACGGGTCTTGTTATCTGGGTTTCAATCGGAACTTGGAAATATCAAAGTTTGTGTTTTTTTTTTTTTTCATGGTGATGGTTGGTTGTATTGATTTTCTACGTCTGGGTTATATTACTTGCTTGAATCAGCTGGGGTGCTCGAACTTTGATGCTTGTTCTCTTAATTTTCTGATGCTTGGAACTTTGCACGGTTATGGAAATCACCAGGTCGACGACGACGATGTTGTTTTTCCATGGCGAGGTTGTCAGCTGGATATGTTGGGATGTTGGAGCAACCATGGTCTCGGCTTGAGAATGCCCTCTCGATGAATTCGTTTGCTGAGGTTGGTAGGCGAGGGAGAGTAAATTTTTGAAAAAAAAAAATTAAGAGCAATAATGAATTGATGTTGAGTTTAGGACACTAAGGGTTCATTTGAATTTCAATTGGGTATAATAGATTATAAAAATAATTGATTAAGTGATAGATTTTAATCATAATTGATTATGTTATAACACAATCTGTTTGGATACTGTTTTTTTAAAATTAATTTTAACAGAATTGAAGATGTTTAGATAATTTAATTAAAATTAATTTTTAGCTATATAAATTACTATATAATTTAATTTTTAAATATCAAATATTAATTTTTTAAATATACAAATTTTAAATTTTATTAAGGAAAAAAAAAGAAGATAGATTAATTTTATTTTTATTAAATTATGTGCTTTTTTGTAATTTTTTCCTGGGTCTGTTTTTGTAATTTTCCCCAACATTTTTGACAAAATGTTTTTCAAGTAGCTGACTGAAGGAGCTTTTGGAAAAACGTGCGTTTTACTCCATAATCGATTTTTAATTTTTTTTACTGTTTGGGTAAATTGGTTCAAAAAATCGATTCTGAGGCAAAAAATTGATTATATTACATATGTAAATACACTGTAAGTATCCTTGAAAGAATAATTTAGAGGCAAAAATGAGCATGAATCCAATCATATTATATACATGTGAATGACATAAATATGAATTTAATTTTTAGTAGGATCTATTTTTTTTAATTTTTTTGTTCTTTTTTTAAAAAAAAATTAGTCTTTTTATACTACATTTAAACATATCCTATTTTCTAAAATTCGTTCCAATTTTTTACTTTAAAGCTACTCAACTCTAATCAAACCCAACTCAACCATCAAAATGCCTTTTTGTCTAAAGCAAGTTGTTAATGCCTCCGGTTGATGGTCTAATTGTCTGGCCCAGTCCAAATCTAGACTTTATGTTTGGTAGTTTAGAATCAAGAAGAAGGAAATGGAATTAAAAATGGAATCTATATATTGGCATGGGTGTTTGATATGTAGAAAATATGATTTTTGAATATACCAAATTTCCTTTAAACAAGACTCGCTCTCAAGAATCATATTTAACCAGACAGGCTTTTAAAAAGGCCTCAAGCCTGGCCTCTTTATAAACAAGCCAAGCTCTATCCAGGCTAGGCCATAGGCCTCCTAAAAGGAATATGACCTATTCCCATCTTTTGGCATAATCCAATTCCATTATATCCATGATGGAATTTGATTCTATGCTTTCATTCTCTAGCGTGCTGACGTGCTCCTTCCATTTTGCACGATCCTCCTCCTTCCTCCATGACTCTTCCTCCACAAAACCACCTTCCTCTTCTCAATTTAGTGAATATAAATTATAAGCACTGCTTTTTTTTTTGCCCCTCACTTTCTTCTTCCTCCAATGATGTCGGATGGTTTCTTCATCTTCATCCATCACTGACAACAACGCTCATTCTTTCTAGATATGTCAACGACCACTGCTCGCTAAGGAGGACAATTACAACTCACAGTGAACCACCAAGGAGTACAAACCTTTTATATCCACCAAGGTAGACCAAAAATATCCACCGAGCTTCTCACCTTTGTCACTAGTTCGTCAAATCAATCATGGCGCAACGATGGAGCGGAGTAAGGGGGTGCACCATCGAAGAGGAACAAGTAGTGATGGCGGATTTGGTGTGACTTCAACATTCTTTATCTGCACACACTGCCTTCAATTTTTCATATGCATATCAAATATATTTTTATAATTTAATTTTACTCCGATTCCAATTTTAATTCTTATTCTATTTTCAATTACAATTATTTTCAAAAAATAATTGCATCATATCAAATGAGGCTAGCTTTAAATCAATTCTCCTCACAATAATCCATTGTTGTCTTTGATTTCATCCAACACAAGGCAAGAGCCTACCGTTACTTGGGCTCTCGTCCATTTGGCACTTTTTTTCAACCGATTGCTGACACAGTTCAGCCACTTGAGCTTTTTTCTTGATTCAAAGGGGCACAAACTCTGTCATCAATTTGGGCTTTTTCATTTTCCCAAGTGGGCGCAGGCACGAGTTTTAGAATTCCCTCTTAACGCCAACTTTGATACTGCTATTGGGTCTCAAAAGAACATCACAGACCAATAAGAGATTCACAAGGCCTCCTTCTCAACATAGAATGAGTTCTAACTATGTCGTTTTAGGCCAGAAGTGGCCTAGCATTGTCTTTGAGAAACTGAACTCAGAGACTCCAAATGTCAGCTTATGTGTTTTATCAAAATGTAAAATGTGAAATAAACTATCATCAATTATTTTTTGTTTTGTTTTGCTTTTGGAAGGCTCCTAATTTAATTTGTCCCTCTTTTATGCTACCTCTGATGATTTTTTTTTACAAGGTTTTTTAAATTGAATATTACACAAATCAAGAAAGTTGGTTGAAACTAGTTGAATCTCTTTGTTTTTAAAAAATTAATTTGACATTCCAAAAGATTAAAACAACTGCTATGTATGTCAAATGTCACTTTAATTTTCGCTCTGCAATAATATTGTTGCAACCTGGTGATAAAAAATTTGTTTATGGATGCAAGACTTTTAAGGTGGTTTTCCAACCTCAATAATGATGGCCGTTTTAAAACGAATCAATAAATGCTTCCCAATTTGAGAAGCTCTTACATTTATAAACACGAAAAGTATCTAAATACTATCTCCTTTTTCAAATATAAAAGAAACTACCATATGTCTTTTTGTTTAAATTTATAAGTAAAACTATAAATTTCAAGAAGCATTTATCACATTTTTTCCAAATTTTCACTCATAAAGTTAATGTTTATTTTCACTAAATAAATTTGTTTCATTAATTACAGAGATAATTTAGTTTAAATTTTTTTTATTTCAAATATAATTATTATATTTGACAAACTCACTTGAACTATGTGAAAATATGAATTGATTATCTTTTTTCCTATATTTAAAAACAGAGAGAGTAAAATCTTATATTTAACAATTGTTCTATGAAGACTCGTTTTTGCTACGGCTTCAGTGGGTTCTCTTAACCAAGCCATTGCCTATGAGTAATCGGCTCATTCTTCAACAGGCACCCGGTCAGAAATAGGGGGAATAATGTTATTTCTCGCGCTCACAAATCACATCTAGTAATGATCTTCATTTAATGGGATCCACAAATTTCTCATGTTTACCCACGAATCAATAGAAATAGACAAGAATTGAGGTGTTTTCTCCCCTTTAACCTCAAATTATGGCCCATGTCTTAATGATGCTTGCAACAGCTCAAATCTAGGTTTTGATTCACATGCACCTTCTTTCTTAGAAGACAATGATCTTTTGGAATTTTCTTTTCATTGGTCAATTAATTTTTTTTCAGTTTTATTGGAGAAAGTGTTAGAATTGATATCATTTAGGTAACTAGGCTTCCCCCTATCATTTCAAACCATGAATAGTGACAACATATATTATGGTCCCCGAAAGATGATGAGTTCTAGAATCTTAATTTTACCATTAAATAACGATAATAAAATTGTGTAAAGAAAGAAAGGGACCACACAAGTTTTTATTCGGTTAATACATGCAATTAGGTTAGCATATTGATGCTATCTCATTTACCAACAAATATGGATGAACTTTAACAATAATCACTCTTTTTTAAAAATATTTTTATTGATTTTGTTTTGACTTGTTGGACCACTAGAGCACTTCTTCATAGTCATAACAGGTATATCGCTTTTACTAAGTTTATGCTTCTTTTAGTACTCCCTGACAGATTCCAATATTATCCACCTGTCCTTTATATTATTATATATAAATTAAAGGAATATTAACTAACTTGAACATTTGTTTTCTTAGCCTAGGGTTTGGGTCTTCCTTCTTGTTCTTGTTCATCGCTATTGAATTCTTCGTCCTTTTGGCGGCAACCAGATGAGAAGCCTTCGTTTGGATAGAGATGTTGGGTCACTTCTCTCTCTCTCTCTCTCTCTCTCACAATTAGACATTCAATTAAAACATAATTGGTACAATTTTATTAACAATTAATCTTGTAGTGCTAAATTTCAAGAATATTTATGCTTTATATTATAGATAATTTGATATTAAATACTTTAATTATGTTGAATTTCACTTGATTCTTATAAATTTTATTTCACATAATTCTTAAGAATTTTGGAAATCCTTTCTTGTTTTCAAAACTTAACGATGAATTTCATTAAATTTCTTAATTTTTATGGATAAACCAAAGTCATTGATTAGTTTGTTAGTTTACTAATAGAATGTGACTGTGTGATGTTTTTTTTTTTCACGACCTAGAATTTAGGAAGTCTTTTTTTTTTACATACATGAAAAATAAAGAAAATTATTCGTATAAAAGTTAATTAAATTTGAGAGTTTGTTGGAATTTGTACATCATGCTTTGTTAATTCGTACTACGTAACATAATGAACTAATAATTAATTAAATTAACAAACTGGCTATTGGTACATATTTAAGAATTTAAAAGAACACATTGTAATTTTAAGATCTCAAATAATTATCGATCCAAATTTTGCTTAAATAGATTTTGTACTCCTATAAATTGGTCTATTTTTATATTAGTTTAAGGGCAATTTGGCCCATAAACTAGATGTCCATAAGTGTCTAAGACCCTAAATTTATTTTTTATGCAATACAATATTTTCTGTCAACTTTTGAAAATAATAAAATATAGTTTTATCATTAATAAAAATTAACTTTGATTACTAGTTAATTAAAAAATGACCTCAAAATTATAGAAAAAAACCAAGGAAATTATAAACAAAGACACAAAAAAATTACAGTAAAAGACTCATTTTTCTATAATTTTTAATATCATTTTATGATATTTTTTAGTCAATTAATAATTAAATTTAACTTTTATTGACAATAGTAGCCAGGTTACATTACACTATTTTCAAAAAGAACATTGTTAAAAGATGAGTTCAAGGGTTTGAATACTTTTGATTATATAGTTTAGGGTGAAATTGCTATTAACTCTTTTTACTTTATCATAATATAAATGAGTGGATAATATCGGAACCTTGGTCAACACAAATGATGGTTCTACTCTGGGACGAGAACTCTTGTGGTCCTAACTCCAAATCATGCTGATAATCACGATAACGGAGCACTGCTACAGAAAAAGGAAATATTGGATGGTTATTTTTGTTTATATTGAATGGTTATATACCATTCAATATAAGACCGTCATATATTAATAAAATAAATATTAGATAGTTAATTCCAAAACTCCAAAACATGTATAAGTATGATCAATTTCAAAACACACTAAATGATCTTCCAACTCACTCGCACTAACCCGCTTCAAGAGGCCACATTTCACACAAGGGCATACAATACTATTATGGTTTGCCTCATACTCTAATGCGAATTTAATGAACTCCTTCATCCCATCGACATATTTTTTTGTGACTCTATTCGTAGACATTGATTTCTCGTCCATAATCTCTCTCAATCTAATAAGAATTGTTGAGAAAAATCATATTAGTGACTCAATCATATTGAAAGAGTTAGTTTAATGAAAATATTAATTACTAACTCTATCAATCATGAGCCACATGTTTTCACACACACACACATATCATCCTCTTTAAGATAATTAAATTTAAGATAATACTTACAATTATATTAAATTAATTATAAGTATTTTATCTTATGTGAAAACTTGCCAACAAGTGAATTCTTTTATTTAAAATTAATAAAAAATTAAGAATTATTTTATGTTAGTTATAATCATAAAAAATCATTTTTTACTTATAATAATAAGTAAAATATATATACATTTCAATATTGACATTAATATATAGGCCCAACTATTATAAAAATTATATGTTATTAATTTATAAAAATTGATTTCATTGAAATTTTCTACCCCTGTTCAAAACAAATAAAAAAATTTTCTTGTATAAAAAAATTGCCTTTTAATTTTAAAAAAAAGTTAAAAAAAAGGGCCCTTAAAATGCCAAACTATTAATTTTAAACAAAAATTCAGCAGCATAACAGCATAAAAATAAAATTTTTCTAGGTGTTTTGCCCTAATTCTAATCACATTATTATCATCATCAAAAACAACAATATCACATGTTATTGAAAACTATAAATTACACATAAGTAACAATTCCGAGTAAGCTAAAAGTACTCATATGCAATTCCGATCACTATGAAACTTCATATACTACTCAATCATCAATCAAAGGACCAAACGATAAAATTTTTTCACTCAAACTAGTCAAATATTGTTCAAACAAAAAAAACATAAAAAATAGATAATAAATTCGGATAAAAATAAAAACTAAATATAACTCTCTTCTAATCATATATTATTAGTCTAACATACATTTTCAAATGACCTATAACTTAAATTTTATGTGGATTCTTGCTAAAGCTCATTTTTTTCTATGAAGCATTTTACCGAACAGCTTGCGTTCGACACCAATAACACCCAAAATCAATATAATCTAATCTAACAAAATAAAAGCCTAATCAAGAATCAGTAATCTATGCAACAAAGAAATACAAAAATCAAGTTAAATTGTTTTAGAGAGCAAGAGATTCAGAAGAAATGAGAGGAGAAAATGAGACCACTTACGTGTGAGAGAGCAGAGCACGAGGAGAGACAAGATCTTCGGTAGTGGGAGATGAGTCTTCAGTGGCAGAGTAGGAGAAGAGAGTGGTGGGAGAGCAAGAGAGAGTTGGAAGAGATTAATGGCTGAAATGAGAGGAGAGGAGACAAGAAGAGGAGAGAGCCGAGACGGAAACCAAAAGAATTAGATCTAGAAAAATGCAGAAGGGGAGGCAGAAGCTGATGAAATAAAGCACACATTGGACGGTTAAAATATTAACCATCCAATATTCAATATCTTTATTGGACAATTATTCATAATAACCATCCAATAAAGTCTAAAAAAAAAGAGGAAACTGAAAAAATTCAAATATATATTAGAAGGTTCTAAAAATAACCATATAATATATTTATTATATTGGACGATTATTTATTGAACCGTCCAATATTTTAATTTATTGGATGGTTAGAATTATAACCGTCCAATAAAGCCAATCATATATGCCCATTTCTATAGTAGTGGAGGATGTGATACCTGAAACTCCTTTATTTTATTTTATTCTTTCTAAAATTTAAATATATATTCTTTATTGTATAAACTACCCTTTGTGCAATTTGTTACCGCATATTCATTAATTTGCTTATCCTTTGCTTTATTGATTTGTTACCGAATAAGTTGCCCTAGCTAATCTTGAGTGGAGTATGAAACAAACCATGTTATAGGAACATTTGGGTAGTTTCAAAGATATTACTAAACAGGAGTCCCATATTTTAAAAATATCATATATCAACTGTCATTTCTAATTGGAACAATATGTGTGTGTACATAGTATTCTTATCTTTTCCAGCACCCAATTAACTTCATATAATAGGGTGGTTTGAATTTATTTTAGCTTTTGGGGACATAGGATATATTTAGCTAGAACAAAGATAATAATTTTTTAATACAAGGTCACAGATAATCATACAAGGAAAAAAAATCAAGCCATGTGATAATATATAAGGTTTCTGCACTAAAAAAGGTGGATTATATATATATATATATATATATATCTCTATATATCTATATCTATATATATATATATTGGTCACTAGAAGCTTGATGCGCAAATCGACCACACATTTATTAGCTTTTCTAAAACACATGACTCATAGTTATCTAACATAGTTTGGTGTGTTCGTTCTTCACTTCCTATGAAAGCCAACTTTTATCAATTTGATGGAAGTTGGCTTCCAAAGCCCCCTAATGAAAATTCACATGCATGGACCATTTGTACTTGGCTATGAGGCAACAACAAATGTTGTCAATTGTTGCCAGGGATAAAGAATATTATATTGCTTTGCTTTGTGTTCATGAACATCATCTCCTCATTACTTGGGATATTATTGTCCAAAATTGAAGCTTCTTCAAGGTTCATAGACACCGTCGTTCATGACAACAATGTCACAATCTGTAGTGTTTGTTCTTCTAGGTTGCTTTATATATGTATGATACAAGATACAGAAGTAGAATCATATTAGTTAGGAACAAAATCATGTCACATAAAGAAAAGCACAAAACAAACACAAGAAGCATGAGAAGGGAATGAAATATGGAAGAAGAATGTAAGAGGAAGAAAATGAAATAACAAAGGGGAAAGAGATAATGATTAAGGAGAAAGTCTTTTAAAGCACCTGCCTCTAATAATATTAATATTTGAAGACACCATAAGAGTTAATCAAGCTCTTGATCATGTTAGTATTTGCCACAGGATGCCACCACAAGTATTAAAGCTTACAAGAGTTATAAACTCTAATAATAAAAAAAATTCTTATTATTCAAAATTCAACAGCCTCCTTTCTCTTTGAACCACTACCACAAAATTGTCAATATAGAACACCTCATATAGGACAATTGCATTCACAATCGAACACTTTCTAATGAGGTGGACCATATGTGCAAGAAGTGTTAGACCACGTATAGGATGGTTGCACAAAGAACTGTCCTATATGTTAACAATATAGTATAGTTCCTTGAGCAAAACCGTCCTATATGTGTCTTTTGCAAATTAAAAAAATAATTTTTTAAATATAAACACATAGAGGATGGTTGTATTATAGAAATGTAATATGTATATTTAACTTATAGGATGGTTTTCTTAGTGAATAGTCCTATATATTCTTTAAAATTCAAATCCCTAGCCCTTGTTCATTAGCTTTCATTTGAATGGAGATAAAAAACCCATAAACCTCAGAGACTAGAACCTTAGCTACCCATGCTATTTTAATAGACAAAATCACAGAACCCAAGACCTTGAGCAACTTTCTCTGTCACTTCACACTTGTGTTCCTCATGACTTTTGTAATGTCTACCTTGATAGAAGTGATAGTCGCTTACACTCTAAAATTGCTAAGTTAACACCAATATAGTGACAGTGGCAACCTAGGTCATTCTTCAAAAAGAAGGCTAACTAAGGTCAATTAAGGCTAAATTAGTAAGCTAAACAAACTAAGTTTAATCACTTACACTAATAAAGTTTTAACTAATTAAACTAAAAGAACATATTTAACTAAAGACCTAATTAACTAGTAAAATGGAAATGTGAGAGATTAAACCTTTCTAAAATGGAGTCATAGAAGTTATGGGATGCTAAATTCCTTGTCTATTATTTTTAATTAGGCCTAGATTAATTTCCACTTTCTTGACTGAATTTAACCCCTTACATAATTTTGTATAGGCGTGCCTTCCTAACTAATTAAATTAACTAAGTCCTTGCACAATTTTATATAAGTCCCTAATCAATTCCTTAGCTAGGTGTAAAGTGATCAAAATTTTCTTTAGGTTCCCCTTATGTGTAGCTCGGCCTATGGTAAGTCCAATGCATAATTTTATGCAAAAGACATTTTATCAAACACCAACCAAACATATTTATACATAGCTAATGTAAGACACATTCAACACACATAAAACATATATTTATATGAATTACAATCTATTGGAGAAAATTTCTAGCAACTACACAAAGGAGAATTGTAACATCTTGAATTTTTGATTCTAGCATTTATGTTGATTTAGGGATGTGTTAGTAATTTAATGTGAAATTAGGACTTTGGGTAGTGGAATGTTATTTTGACCCATTAGGATGTTATATGAACAAATTTGAGTGGGAGAACAGCATTGTGAAGCAAAGTTTGTGAGCACGGTGAGGAATCTCCTCATTATGCCACTCAACATGACTAAAGTTGGATGCACTATGACGCATGTTGCAAAAACCTAGTGAATAAGAAAGTGTCTTGCTCATGAAAAACAGAAAAGAAATAGAGAAAAGAGTGTGGGAGAATGGGGAGAAGGGGGAGCTTTGCTAGGGCAATCAATTTTGGGAGTAAGGACGCGTTTTTGACTCGTTACTTATTAGGTAAGTCTTGTACTGCCTTAACTTTTAATTCTACCTTATTTTCTCTCAATTTAAACTAGTGAGAAATTGAATTTGAAAGTTTTAAGAAGATGATTTCTTACCCTATAGTAATAGAAAAGTTCTCTAGGATTAAATTAGGATTTTATGATTAGTTTGAGTGAGAACGATAAAGTTTTGAAGCTGTAGGCTCAAGTTAACCTAATTTAGAGAGAGAAAGTTGAAAGAAACTTGATAGTAGGTGTGTTACTACCCAAATTGAGTAGTGATTGGATGTAGAAGGTATGGATGAACATGAATAAGGGAAATGATAATGATTAGGTGCTTGATCGCTAAAATTGACACTCTTTATCAATGATGAAATTGACTTGGGGCATAGATTCTTGTGTGTGACAAGTTGTAATCACAAGAAGGAGCTTGAATAAGGTTGTGGAACACAGGTAACCTTTCTTTTGAATAGAAGGGTTGAGGTAACCATATAGTTTGTTATGTTTGTTAGCTATTATAACTGTGTAAAAGTAAATATATATTTGTGATTTTGTAGTTTGTGAGTTTTTATGCATGATATTGCACTGTAAACAATTTTAGCATAAAATTGATTTGTAGAATGAGGTTGATGATTACTAGATTTGATATATATATATATATATATATAGTGCAAAGTGTGGAAAAATAGCAAATTATGCGTGAAAAGCATGATCATAAGAGATGGGAGATTCACCTAGGCTATGTGTGGGTGTATGGGTATGGAGGTAGGTGTAACAAATCCATATGGTCAGGTTGGCACCAGGGTCATCCGGTGAAGCATTATATTTAGACTGGTACCATGGATCATCCAGTACATTATTATATTGGGACTATTATGATGGGATATTTGGACAGTCTAGAAACTCCCTAGTACCCGTTAGGGTGCGGTTAGGAGTCAACAACGCCTCTATCACTAGTGTGTGAAATGAGGAAAACCATAGTCTATAGGTGGGATAGATTACCTTTAGTTGAGTGTTTCTACTACTGAAAGTGTGCTCGAGATAATATGTGATTGATCCATTAGAGCCTATGGTTTTGTGTTGGGAGCTTTGGAGGATTGGTGGATAGATGATCATGCTAGTAAATCTGATTGCGTGAAATGTCAGAAAAGAGAACAGCTATATGAAAAGCTATGTTATAATTTATATATACCATTACTTGATTTATTTTACTCTCATGCAGTTATTTTTGATAATGGACATTAATGAGATATATTAGTTACTGAGATTTTGATCTCACCCATGATTATTTACATTTTCTAGGTTCTAGTAGTAGTAGTGCTAAAGGGAAAGATTCATGTTGAGAACTATGATTTCTCGTTAAAGCTTTGTAAGAATTGGTATAATGAGTATGTTTATTAATAGTTGAGAATGTGTATATAAGTTGCCATAGGAATTGTAATACTTGTACATAAGCATGTTTGGGTTGTTAATGTGACCATAGTTTTGGTATCCTAGCCTAATACGTGTGTATGTGTGTATGTATTGAAAATGATCGTATAGCAAGTAAATGGGTATAAGAATGCGCTGATATGATCAATATGTGATGTATATGTGGAATTTGGTCAGTTTTGTGGAAAGTGAGATTTGTGCCTAAAGTGTGTGAAATGGGCAATTGAGCGGCCAAATTTATGGACTTGTAGTATTGTGTATAAAACTATTCAATCAAGTGTACATTGTTTGTTTGGATGTGGTCAAAGCCCTAGAAGTGGCTAATGACTTGTGGTTTTAAATGGTGATGCTTAAGTAGAGAATATTGATATAAAAATGGTCAAAATGCGTATGGGTGTCCATATTTTAAATGAAATATTAGATTTGAATAAAACTAAAGTCATTGATTAGATTTTGAAACAAGCTTTCTGTGGGCGCTTGAATCACCTCAATTAGACATCGAATGTGAAACCAGCACACTTCTAAAGTTCGCATCAGAATCTACCATTTGATAGTAGATACTGGTGTGTGAGCCACTACACATGTGTTAACATGCCGTGGCATATGGCATAAAGTATGGAAGCTGTGACTCTGTGCCACATGCCGTAGCGCATGTGGCATGAGTAGTAGTGCACGAGTTAATTTTTGTGTAAATTTTGATATTTTGCAATGGTTTTTGTTGAGATTTGCCTATGTCTGATTGAATTCTTCCGCTATGTACTATCTTGTATATCTAAAATTTATATTTATGAAGTAATTTCAAACATTTTACATTGGGATCCAAACTTTTAAAGTAAATGGTTTTGAATTGATTAGTAAATTGTGTGAAAGATTGAATGGTAATGTCAGTGAGGACATTACATTTAGTTGGTATTAGTTTCTTGAGTTTCAAGATCTAGTCACTGTGCTTGTTTGTTGCATTCATCTTAGAACTTGGCAGCTTATATATTCTTTATTAAACCACTCTCTCCCTTTTTCTTACCTTTCTTTTGCTTTTCATCCTTATGAAGGGAGAAAATGAGAAGGGGTACTTAGGCTTCGAGAAGTACTCAAGTATCATGACATTCAATTGAGAATGTGTAACTAGTAAAGGATTAGAAATTTAAATGATTAGTTGATGATTTGTGTCTTTGGAATGATAAATGAATAAATATGGGTGGAAGGATCACATTTTTGGGTCAAAGCATATGCGTGTAGTGAGAATTATTCTCACTGTGCCATGTGCCAAGGCTGGTGCTACCTGCGTCGCGGCGCATAGACTCGAAAGTGACTTCTTAAGTCATGAAATTTCATGAATTTTAGAAGGGATAAATTAAAAACTCACGAGAGGGAGTGGAGAAGAGTGAAGGGTTAGCTAAGGCAAGCCATTTCGGAGCATTGGAAGGCACTTCCGATTAGTAAAAGTTACATATAACTCTTACCTTCCATTCTACCTAAATTTCTCTAAATATGAGTTATAGAGAAATTGAATCAGTGACATTTAAGGGATTTAATTCTTACCCAATAGTAATGAAAATGTTCTTAGGAGTTAAATTAGAGCTTTTCAATTAGTTTAGAGCTAAACAATAGAGTTTTGAACCCGTAGGCTCCATTTAGCCCTAATTTGAAGGAAAATAATGGTGGAAATCTAGTTTAGTTAAAATGGGATCATATTAGTTATGTAAAGTGGTAATTAAGTGGTAATGAACCTGAAATGGATAAGTGGAAAGGAATGGATGGCTAGTTATAGCCATAGTTAGTAATTAAGTGTTTTTGGTCAATTGGATCAATTGACTAAATTGTACCAATTATGTGTAGATTGGCATATTGTGCATGAGAGTTAAGAAAGAAAGCTTGTGACAAGTTATAGTGGTAACTGAAATCTACGGGTAACCTTTCTATTGACAGAAGGGTTGAGATAACTAAATAACTTTCTCTTTTTGACTATTTATTATAATTATGTATGAGTATGCTATTTAGTACATGAAATGGTTTCAAACTAATCATAATTTATGGAATTTTGTGAATGTTGCATGAAATGGTTTTTGATTCAATAGAATGACTAAAACATGTGTTTTGATAAGTTATGTTTATGTGTGTGTATATATGCTATGTGTTAGAAAACACGTGTAACATCCTGAATTTCTTAATCCTAAGTTTAGATGTTAATCAAGGGTGAAGTGAAAGTTAGTACGGGATTAGAGATTCGGATGATTAATTAGTATTTTGACTTGTTTATGTGTTATATGAATAGATATGGGCGATAGGAATGCGTTTCGGGTCAAAGCAAGTGCGCGTGGTGAGAATAAATCTTACTATACCATGTGCTGCGGCGTATGACCCAGAAAATCACTTCTCAAGTCGTGAAATTAGGTGATTTTTAGAAGTGAAAATTTGAGAAACACATGAGAGAGGAGAGGAGAAGGGCTGAGAAGCTAAGTCAAGCTATTTTGAAGCGGTGAAAGGTGATTCGGATCGGTAACTTACCAGTAAGCTACGTATAACTCTTACCTTTCATTCTACACAAATTTCTCTGAAAATGAGTTATAGGGAAATTGAATCGGTGGAATTTAAGGGGTTTGATTTTTTCCCAATAGTAATAAAAAGGTTCTCGAAAGTTAAATTAGAGCTTTGCAACTAGTTTAGAACTGAACGATAGAGCTTTGAACCTGTAGGCTCAATTTTAGCCTTTAGAGAGAGAAAGTTAAGGCAAAAATTTAATTTTAGCAAAATAAGACCAATTAAGATGATGTAAAGTAGTAATTGGATAGTCATGGACTTAGAATGGATAAATGAAAAAGAGTTTACATATGAATATAGCCTTAAGTAGTAAAAATGTGTTTTTGGCCAAAATAGACCAAATGACTAAAATGTGCCAAATGTATTTAGATTGGCATATTGGATGTGTGAGTACAGAAAGGAAGCTTGAGATAAGGTTGTGAGATAATTGAAATCCACAGGTAACCTTTTTAGTGATAGAAGGGTTGAGGTAACCGAATAACTTTCTTTGTTTGACTGTTTATTATAACTGCATGTTAGTATGCTATGTAGTGTATGAAATGGTTTTAAACTAAGCATGTTTTATAGCATTAAGTTATTATTGTGTGTGAAATGAATTTTGGTTGAAATAAGCATGGAAATGTGTGTTTTGTAATGTAAAGTATTATTTGTATATATTATGCAAAAAAGTGTGAAATGGTAAATGGGAACCTTAAATAGTTCGAGAAAGCATAATCATAGGGGTAGAAGTTCACTCGAGTATAGGAGATGATAAAGACTATGTGACAAGGTTTCCTTAGTACCCGGTAGGGTGTGGTGTTGGAAACAATTCTCCTTAGTGCCTTGAAAGGTATGGTGGTGTTGGAGAAGATCTCCTTAGTACCTATTGTGGTACGGTGTTGGACATGAGAGACTCTTTAATGTCCTTGTGATACGGTGTTGGAGCCAATGATACTCCATCCACTACTACAAAAAAAGAAATATAAAACGGTTATTTTCCTTACTATATAATGGTTATGAACTGTTGAGTAAGCTAGCACTGAATATTCTATGACTATTTATTCAATGATTTTTAACCGTTAAATATTTTTAATTTATTCAACGGTTTTTATTCTAAAACCATTACATAAATTTTTGAAATTTCAAAATGAGAAATTGTGAGAGATAATATTCAATAGTTCTAGAATAAAAACCGCTGAATATTTTTAAATTATTCAACAGTTATTAATTAAAAACCGTTGAATATATATACTTATTCAGCGGTTGTAAGATGAAATCACTGAATAGTTTTGTGATCATATTCAATGGTTTTATCTTATAACCGTTGAATATTAGGACCTAATTTTTTCCATATTCTGCCTACATTTCTAGCAAGCCTCCTGCATTGTAAATTACATAATGATATTCCAGAACCCAGACATAAATTTCAGCCAATAATAGTTACGTTTATATATATAAATGTACAATAAATTCCTATAAAAAACTTATATACAACTTGAGTTGCTTAAATGAAAGCAATTAGTGGTTAAAACATAAAGCTCAAAATTCTAAAATTTGCCTAAGTTTCCTAACTATCACTGCTGCTGGCTGTTGAAAGTAAACCATGCTTCAAAAATACCGTGTGCTAACTCTTCAAGGACTTCTTCCATTTGAGCATGAGTATACGTGTCATAGTATGTGTCCTCATAGTACTATATGCAATAACAACAACAAAAAATTAAAATCATGTTTATTGATAAAAACTAATAAAATAGAATGGGAAGATAATTACATCATTTGGAAGAATTCTAGTTAGAGCATGTTGGATTATGTCCTTTATGAATTTCATGACAGCGTACCTACAATCCCTGACTTTGTCTGCTTGCTCTGGGCACTACAATCATACAATGGATAAAATAACCGAATAGTTAATTAATAATATGACATGACCTATACAGTGACGTTTCTAACATAATTAATGATAAATACATATATCTTGACAACTGTCCATGATGCTGCTGTATCAAACCGACCGTTGCCCTTTACTGGTTGTCAAAATTGTTGATCAACATCAGTGCAGTATATGACAATGGCCCTAACGTGAAATGGAAAAGTTAACATGAGAAATATTCATACAAAAAGAACAAATTACATATATGCAAACAAATTAATCAACTTACTGATTAATCATTTCCACAATATGTGGTCTGTTAGACGGATGGCCACTCCGAATAGGGTCAAGGTACCACACCCTCCCTAAAGTATCATATGACAAAAATTACAATTAGAAAGTATCATATAAATAATTAAATTTTGAATAAATTAAAGTGAAGCATCGTAAAGTAACTTACCCTTCATAATAAGGTGCTATAAATATTGTGTTCTTGTCGGTATCACATTGATGGAAGTACTTTGAAAGCTTCTGAGATATTTCCAATCCTTGCTTAGGACTCATTATGTCATGGCCATAAGGAGAGACCATATGAGGACTGATAAATATAATCTTCCGTGCTATATCTCTTCCAACAAGCATAGTAGTGTAGAGGTTCCTTAAATGTCAAAATAAATAGAACAATATACGATTAAAGTGTGTGTGTGTGTGTGTGTGTGTGTGTATAGCTAAATGTCTAATGAAAGGTTTTAGAAACATACCTCATATATAAGTTACATAGCGTAGTGGTAGCCTCTGCATGGTTGAATAAATCATCTAACACCTTATTGTTGACTTGGTCAAAAGACTGTGGATCATCATACATGTCTGTAGGGAAAGGGAGCAGCACTCCTTCTTGCATCTCGACATAGGTCTTAAGCAATTGTCAATTTTTGTTGGGTGCGACTTGACTTTTAGAGGCTTGAGGTTGAGGGGCTTTAGGCAGATGGGCTTGAGGGAGAACCAGTATCTTTTGGGGAAATGTGATGGATTCCTTCGACTTGTCAGAGCTTTTCTTATCCTTTTCCCTCTTCCGCTTAGTAGTGAATGCTTTCATAGCCTCTAGTACTTTCTTTCCCATCGGCTTATCAACAGGCTAATTTTTTTAACATATAAGATTGTTAGATATCAACTATAAAAAAATTCTAAAAAAAGTTAATTTTCTATTAGGAGTTTAACATATATACCATTGGAGATGGTGCCGAAATACGAAGAAGACGAACCGGCCATGCAACAAAGCTGAGCAATGCATCTACTACCGTCCTTGCATCCGGAGTGGGGTAAGGTAGATCATAATTAGGATCCTCAACTGTCTTCAAAGAGACTTTCACTGTCCCTTCAGGGATGTGTTCGTTGTGAAGCATTACTTGCCCAGCAATATTGCACATGCGCCCCAGTGCAACCACATGGCCGTCTTCTGCCAAACAATCAACGTCAGCCTCACCCTACATAAATTAAAAAAAAGAAAAAAAAATTATGTAATATGAATAATAAAAGTAGTATTATGTGTAAGATTATAGTAAAATGAATAATGATACCTTAGGTAAGAGCTGAGATGGGACTGTGCAACTATTATTCACACTAGGGCTACTGTCGCCCAGTAGAAGCCCCAACTTATGCCGGCTCAACAGCATGTTGATGAGTCTAGATTGTTCTTGTATCTGTTATGATTGTGCTAGTATCTGCTGCTTCTGTTCCGCTAGCTCTTGCCTCAACTCTTAAACCTCAGCAGAAGAAGCAGCCTTTTTACTATGCTTGAACGCATCGCCAAAGTAATCTTTTCTTGTGACTCCAAAGCCAATGCCCCGAACACGACCAGGATAGTCAGTATTCCCCAACGCCTTCTCCAATATATCTTCATCAACAGTTTGAGTGCCTGCTAATGCCTCTTGAGTCAAAGTCTCCTGTGAAGTAGAAAAAAGCAAAGTTTATAAGTAAAAACTAATAACATTATATCAATATATCATTAATACTTACTATTGTTTCAACAACCGCTTTTCTTTTTGGGTTGTCAATATTGCCTGCTTTATTTTTTCGAGCCTCAGCCCAAATCCTGCCACGAGATATAGAACACTTCGATGCTTGCTCTTTCTCAATCAAACCCTTTTCAACTCCCGCATATCCCTTGTGTCCGGCCTTATATGTATATTCATTCTTTTTTGCCAACTCTTTATTTTTGGTGCTTAATGCCTTCAAAAAAACACAAAACATAGTAAGTCAATTAATATAAAAAGGAGGTGACAACAAAAGCAACAATACATAAATAAAATAATATTAATGTTACCTTAAACTCTGGATTGCGACGTGAGTTGACAAAAGCTTTCCATTCATCCTCACTCACAATTGTCGAA
Source organism: Prosopis cineraria (assembly GCF_029017545.1). Classification (NCBI taxonomy): domain Eukaryota; kingdom Viridiplantae; phylum Streptophyta; class Magnoliopsida; order Fabales; family Fabaceae; genus Prosopis; species Prosopis cineraria. Next base: position 23,478,283 of record NW_026555332.1, on the reverse strand, counting down.
ATGAGGGAAGGAACTGTATCTTCGATACCCTCCATGTTAGGGTTCGTCAAAAATTTACGGGTAACAAAACTTCTAAAAAATCTTAAGGCTATCCTAGCTTTCTGTAGAACAAACTTCTTGCGCCTTTCCTCGATCTCAAATCCTGACTGCAAGATGAACATGTCAATTTAAACAAACGATTGCAAAACATTAAGTTAAAAAAAAAAAAGAAAAGTGATAGTATCTTACTATTAAAGTTCTCCACACTGCATCCTTCATTACTGGAGTTACATTCTTCTAAGATTTTAAAGTAATAGGTACTGAGCACTTCGCTGCTACACTAATATAACTGATTAAGTTATGACTGTCAACTACTTAATTCTTATTGTTCCACTTGACAGTAAATTTTCTTCCTTCATTTCTTGCTTTAGTGACTTCCTTCATCACAACCAACGCTCTCTTCAATTGTTCTTTCTGCCTATCAAGGTTAGCCTTTTTCTTAGCTGGGTCATCATGCTGCCTACTCAGACTACTAGATCTAGAGCCAGTGTTAAGATGGTCATGCTCAATAGCCATTTACCTGTGAAAGCAATAATAATCAAGATTAAATAAATAAAAAAGACTAAGTTAAAAAAAATCAAAAAACTAATAACAACATGTGCACTTTCTTTAATAAGTCAACAATAACATAATTACCTATTTATGTTGTTCTTTTTCTTTTTCTTGTTTTAACTACTTTTTTGACTAATTTCTTCTTCACTTTAACAACCTTCTTCTTTTGTTGAATTGATTTTCCCCTCTTAAAAATCCAAATTCCCTCATTATGATTACGTCTTATGTAGAAAGCATGATCTTCAATACTGTCTACACTATCATCATTTTCAAATGATGTCCCATGAAATGGATCAACTTCAACCTTATCATTTCTTTTACTTTGCTCATTTTCTGTATCTTCCATTTCTTCAACTTCCTTGTTACTCCATAAAACAATAGACCATTTTTTATCAGCTGGATTATGGACATAAAAAACTTGTTTGGCTTGGGAAGGAAAAATGAAAGGATCCTCTGTGAACCCTTCCTTATTCAGATTCACCCTAATTAACCCAGAGTTATCAACATCTACCCCATTCTTATATTTAATCTACTTGCAACTGAAGACTAGAACTCGAAAGGAGATGTAATCTAACTCCCAAATGTGCTCAATTACTCTGAAATAATGCATTTTTGCATAAATAGGTTTTTTATCTTTCGCACTGAAAATGTGCATGCTATCACCTATGGTGGATACACCACTATTTTGCATCGTACTTTGGTTATCATGCTCCTTTGTGTAGAACTTGTACCCATTGCTAGTATAACTAGTGTAAGAGAAGACATGTTTGCTCGGACCTTATGCCAGCCATTTTAATCTATCAGAAACTGAATTAGGATTGGCATTGTACTTCCCTTCGATATGCTCTTTCAACCAATGAATGAACTGTTTATTGTGCAGTTGGATGATCCAACTCTTTAATCAATGATGGTGCTGCCTTTTTAGCTCTGCCTTATGAATTTTTACATACTTATCAATCTCTGGAGAGTTGTATAGCACAAAAATGTGTACTTTTTTCCATTAGTCACTTGAGATATTGATAAATTTTCTTCCCATTATCCGTTCTATAGCTTCATCATTAACATTCCTTGAATTCTTTAAGTATTGATCGCAAAAGTGAATAGCCTCTTCATTAATTTATTGTTCAACAATGCAACATTCTAGTCGACTTTGACTTTTCACATACCCTTTCAATACTTTCATATTATGCTCAAAAGGATACATCCACCTCAAATAAGTAGGGCCACATAATTGTACCTCCCTAACCAAATGAACGGTTAAGTGGACCATGATATCCAAAAATGCAGGAGGAAAAAACATCTCCAACTCACATAATGTTTGCATAATTTGGCTTTGCAATTTCAGCAACTTGTTAGGATTAATTACTTTACTACAGAGGCACCTAAAGAAGTAACATCGCTTTGTGATTGTACCTCGTACATTATCGGGTAAAATACCACGTATAGCAATCGAAATAAAATTCTCCATTAAAATATGGCAATCATGAGTCTTTAAATCTTTTAACTTTAGGTCCTTCATTGAGACAAGGTTTCTAAATTTTAAAGAGTAGCCATCTGGAACCTTGATTGTGGCAAGAAACTCACATAAACTTTTCTTTTCTTTTCTAGACAGTGTGTAAGCTGTTGCTTGAAGAAATGTGCGAGTTCCCTTCTCCTGCGGTGCCAATTCTTCTCTTATGCCCATTTTAACCATGTCTAACCTTGCATTGATGCCATCCTTCATCTTTCCTGGAATATAAAGCAATGTCCCAACAAGACTATCGTACACATTTTTCTCAATGTGCATCAAATCGAGGAAGTGTCATGTAACATCCCGAAATTTTAAGACTCGAATTTATAAAAATAAAATAAAATAAAATATCTATAATTAAATTAAAATTTAGAATAATTTGATAGAGGTCCAAAGTTTGAATTTTTCTAAGCAAAAGTTTAGTTTTTTTTATTTTTTTAACAATGAGAAAAATTACCAAAGTTGACCCGGGCTTTTGTGCAATAATAAAAAAATGTTGGGTCATTTCTTGTAATTTTTCCCAAACTTTTGGATCAGCTTTTATAAGGGAAAAGAGATGCAGAAATGCAGAAAAAAAAGGAAAGGACAAAATGCAGAGAGAGAGAGAGAGAGAGGAAGAAGAAAGGAGAAAGAGAGGGAGTTAGGCTCGGATCTAGGAGTCTTTACGACCGTTGCGAGCTCGGCTACATGATAGGTAAACTCCCTACTTCAATCCTCTTCTCTTTCTCTTGATTTTCTTCAATTTTTGGAAGAGGAGATTTTTGGATTTTGATCCCAAAGGCTTTATTCTTGTAAGCTTTTGTTTCTTTGGATCCTAGGGAGCATGTTTTGAGTTTCTATATAGTGATCTAATGTTTTGAGTGAATAATTGGATGAAAAGAGGTGTTTTGGGCACAAAATAAACCTTAAGAAATTGAGTTTTTACTCCTCAATGGTTTAAGCCTATTGATTTAGTTATAATGTTGCTATTTGAGCCCAATAAGATTTAAATTAAGGTTTGGTTTTCATTATAAGGGCTAACGGTGAAAGTTGGTGGCACTAAGTAAAGGTTTTTAATTGATTAAAAAATTATATAAATTGAAAATTTGCCTAGTGATGGCTAATAAATGGTTTTGGTGGTTAAGTGATACTATGTGAATGGTTGGTTTAATATATAGACCATTAGGGTGGATTATGACTCATTGACCTAAGTTGTGTGGTATGAGTTATAGTCTTCATTAATGCTATTTGTCATGATAAGTGATGTAGATCACTTATATGTTGTAGAAAATTATTGGTGGAACTTATTGAGAAGTAAGGAACAAGCCGAGCCCTATTTTGTACAAGGGGAACCCTTTTGGTACCAAAGGGTTGAGGTAACAGGGGAATTTATATTTTTTATTACTTTGTTTTAGCTATTTTTGAATAAATATTACTAGTTATCATGCATTACATGTTTTAAAAGATTAAATGTGCTTTATAAGGGATTATGGGGTACTACTTTGATTATAGTGCAAATATATTTCTAATTGTTTAATAACAATGTTTTTATGGAAATGAGATTTATAAATATTATACTACTTTAGAGTGTTGAATGGTCAATACTCAGGAAAGGTAGACAAGAGTAAAAGGCATGATCTCGGTGGGAGTTCACCAATAAGAAGGTGTGGATTTTTGATATTCTATGGCACACTGTCAGTACTCAGTGTTGTCTTATGTATTGTGGGCTCAGTGCACTAAAGTGGTTAGTGTATTGAGTGTTCGACACCTCTCAGTGGGGGAGGGAATCCAACATATGAAGTGTGAGGTTGAGTGCCTAGGCCAAGGTAGCCCTCACATGGAAAGTAAGTTGGGCTGGCTCTGGGAGGGAGTTAGCTTCAACTGCTTAGGATTCACGTCGATCGGATATCGGACGGAGAAACAACGCACTTTGAAATTTGGTCTGGAGGTGCTGTCATGACAGCATTAAATTGCTGTTATGACAGCTACAGTATTGATTTTGTAACCTGCACAAAATTTAATCCGTCCGTTAGATTTTCAAAATTTAGTATGCTAATAGTATTCTTTAAAAGTGACATGTGGGCTTTGGAATCACTCCGATCGGAGGTCAGATGATGAAATGGTGCACTTCGAAAGTTGGTCCGGAAGTGCTGTCATGACAGTTTTTTTTAGCTGTCATGACAGCAAAAATAATCAAATTTTTAACATGTCTAATTTTAAATCCGACCGTTGGATCTTTTTGAAATTTGGTATACTTATAGTACCCTTTGAATGTGACGTGTGAGCTTTAAAATTACTTCGATCGGAGGTCGAATGACGAAATGGTGATTTCTGGAAGTTGGCCCAGGAGGGCTGTCATGACAACCATTTAATGCTGTCATGACAGCATCTTTTATTTCACTTTCGTCTATCTTGCTTCTGCGTGCTATAGGTAGAACCTAAAATTTTTTAAAGGCTTTAAATGTTTAATTTGCAATTGTGTATTTGCTTAGTGATTTAAATGGTTCGTTTCCTAAGTTGGTTTTAGGATTAATTCCTTAACCACACTTAGTTTATTTGAATTGTGTGATTTTTGGATAACACTCGGGGCAAGTGTTACATTTGGTATCAGTTTTAGGTTTATGATTCTTTTTCCTACTTGGCACCTTAAATACATTATTTTTTTGCTCTTTCCCTTCTACCACTAACCTAGACTAATATTGTTTTTCTTTCTCTGGCTTGTTCCTTTAGGAGGGGAGAAAGGTCTGTACACTTGTGGCTGTACACCTTTCAGTTCTAATATGGCTCGAAGGGGAAGGGGTAGATCGAGGAATGAGGAACGACCACCACCTCTACCTCCTCCACCTCCACCTCCGCCTCCACCTCCACCACCACCACAGGGGACAGATGCAGTCATGGCTAGGCTGCTTGAAGTTATGGTGGATATACAACAAAATCTTAGAAGTCATACTGTTTCAGATCAGCATGTTGACCTAAGTGCTGGACAGGGATCTTCTAGTACTATAGGAGCCCATGCACCAGTTGCTAATAATCGAGAGGATGACATATCCGAATCTTGGAAGGAATTCTCTCGCTCTAATCCGACCACATATGATGGTAGTATGCTTGATGGGAAAGCTGAAGAGTGGTTGGATCGGATGGAGCAGTTATTTACTGTTGTGAGGTGTACATCTGAGCAGAGGGTTATCTTGGCTACGATGCAGCTTTTGGTGAAGCCAAGCATTGGTGGGATTCTGTTAAGCCCACAGATGGAAGATCTATGTCTTGGGCTGAATTTAAAGAAAGATTTTATGATTTTCACTTTCCACCAGCTTTCAGAGATGAGAAAGAGGCAGAGTTTCATGCATTTCAGCAGGGGGACTTAGACGAGGAGACTTTTATGAGAAAATTCAATCAGCTGTCTAAGTTCTCAACATATCTGAAGGCTTCTAATGATAGCAAGTGGAAAGCAAAGAGGTTATTAGAAAAGATGAGGCCAAAATACCGCCAGCAGCTATCTTTGTTGGGCGAGGCGACATATGATGAGATGTGTAATCGTCTGAGGATTGCCGCTCGCCGAGGCCGAGACACAAAGAGTAGCCGGGAGTAGGGATACACGAGGTCAATTTTCTTTTGGGTTGGCTCCTACTGGTGGTGTGTATCTAAGAGAATGGGTTTTATTTCTGGTTCTTCTTCTAGTGGCTCCTTTAGAACCGGGTCTTCTTCTGCTTCTGGTAATCGAAATTTAAATAGGGGTTCAAGATTTCAAGGTAATCGGGGTGGTAATATGAGATCTGGGGGTTCTCGTTTCTCTGGGAATGCTCCAGCACATTCTTCACAGACCAGTCAAGCCCCAATTCTAAGCACAGCGAGGTCACCTTGCAATAGATGTGGTAGGGTTCATTTTGGTCGCTGCTTTACTTGCTATAAGTATGGAAAGTTAGGCCATTTGATCCGTGACTGCCCTGATTTACATGAGAGCTCGGACCGGAGGAACGTGATTCCTGGTAGAGTGTATACAGTATCTCAGGAGGAGGCTAGGAAGTCATCGAATCTAATCACTGGTATGGTTTCTATCTGTGGCCTCAATTTAGAAGCTTTGTTTGATTGTGGTGCGACGCATTCTTTTATTTCTGCCGAGCGCTTAGATAAAATGGCTATGCCTATTGACCAGTTGCCCCATGATATAGAAGTTTCCTCTACTTCTGGTTTGGTTGGTCGATCCAGTGTGGTGTGTAGGAGTAAGATGACTTTTAATGGGCGATCGACTTGGGTGAATATGATCAAATTACCTATGCAAGGGATTGATTTAATTATTGGTATGGATTGGTTGACAGCTTATGGTGCTGTCTTAGATTGTGTGGCTAAGACAGTGACTTTGGTAGAAGTACCGGAGGTGATCAAGGAATACCCTGGTTATTCTTGTTTTCTTTCTTCTTTGCAAGTTGAAAGGTTGATTGAGCAGGGTTGTGAGGCTTACGTGGTAGTGCTCGCTACCCAAGGGTCTGAGACAGGTATAGTGGATGAAATTGAGGTTGTTAGGGAATTCCCAGAGGTATTTTCTGAGGATGTATCAGGATTACCTCCAGAACGTGAAGTTGAATTCTCGATTGACCTGGTACCGGGGACTCAGCCAATTTCAAAGGCTCCCTATAGAATGGCTCCTTCAGAGTTAGCTGAGTTGAAGAAGCAACTTGAGGAGCTGTTAGATAAGGGATTTATTAGACCTAGTGTTTCTCCTTGGGGATCTCCTGTCTTATTTGTGAAGAAGAAGGATGGTAGTTTAAGATTGTGTATTGATTACAGGCAGTTGAATAAGGTTATGGTGAAGAACAAGTACCCACTGCCTCGCATCGATGATCTCTTAGATCAGTTAGTTGGTGCCACGATTTTCTCTAAGATTGATTTACGTTCAGGGTACCATCAGCTGAGGGTTAGTGAGAAGGATGTGGCAAAGACTGCTTTCAGGACTCGATATGGTCATTACGAGTTTTTGGTTATGCCATTCGGGCTGACTAATGCGCCTGCGGTTTTCATAGACTATATGAACCACATTTTTTGACCTTTCTTGGATCAGTTTGTGGTAGTTTTTATTGATGATATACTGATTTACTCTAAAGATGAGGAGCAGCATGCCAGACACTTGAGGACTGTCCTAAGGTTTCTGCGAGATCATAAGCTATATGCCAAGCTCAGTAAGTGTGAGTTTTGGATGAGAGAGGTTAGGTTCTTGGGACATATCGTGTCGGCAAATGGTATTGCAGTTGATCCATATAAGGTTGAAGCAGTCATGCAATGGGAGAGACCAAAATCGATAACTGAGATCCGTAGTTTTTTGGGATTAGCAGGTTACTACCGGCGTTTTATCAAAGGTTTCTCTCAGATTTCTATGCCTTTGACTAGACTCACAAGGAAGGATAGGCCATTTATCTGGGATGATAAGTACGAGACAGCTTTTCTTGAGTTGAAAGAAAGGTTAACAACAGCTCCAGTGTTGGTGATTTCGGATCCTCAAAAGCCCTATGATGTGTATACTGATGCCTCTCATAAGGGTCTTGGTTGTGTTCTAATGCAAGATGAGAGAGCAGTGGCATATGCATCTAGACAACTTAGACTGCATGAGGAGAATTATCCAACACATGATCTCGAGTTGGCTGCGGTGGTCTTTGCGTTAAAGATCTGGCGTCATTATCTTTATGGAACAGAGTTCAAGGTCATGAGCGACCATAAAAGTCTTAAGTACCTGGTGGATCAAAAAGAGCTGAATATGAGACAGAGACGTTGGATGGAGTTTCTTAAAGATTATAATTTTGAATTTAAGTATCATCCGGGGAAAGCAAATGTGGTAGCAGATGCTCTTAGTCGCAAGACCTTACATGTAGCCTATTTAATGGTTTAAGAGCATAGATTGATGGAATCTTTGGTTGAAACTTCTTTAGGTATGACTAAGTTCTCTTTGAATGGTCTTAATACTATGGTTATTTCTAATGAATTTTGGAAAGAGATACGAGATGCTCAGCTTCAAGATCTGATTCTATCAAAAATAAGTCAAGACATTGAGAATGGTGAGATAATGGACTATTGGTTTAGTGATGATGGGTATGTGGTTTTCAAGGATAGGGTGTGTATTCCTAACAATGAGTCTATTCAGAAGAAATTGTTGGATGAGGCACATCGAAGTAGATACACCCTTCATCCCGGTGTTACTAAGATGTATCATGACATGCAGCGTCATTGGTGGTGGCCAGGCATGAAAAAGGATGTCACAGAGTATGTTAGTAAGTGTTTGACCTGTCAGAAGGTCAAGATAGAGCACCAAAAGCCATCAGGGTTATTACAGCCTTTGGAGATTCCTAAATGGAAATGGGAGAGTATTTCAATGGATTTTGTATCTGGTTTGCCGAGGACCCAGGCTAGTTTGGACTCTATCTGGGTAATTGTAGATCGTTTGACTAAATCAGCACATTTCTTACCGGTCAAGACCACCTATACGGTTGATAGGTATGCTAAGATCTACATTAAGGAGATTGTGCGACTACATGGGGTACCGAGGGATATTGTTTCAGACCATGATCCTCGATTTACATCGAATTTATGGCAAGCTATGCAAAGGGCTATGGGTACAGATCTGAAGTTCAGTACGTCTTATCATCCACAAACGGATGGACAAACTGAGCGGACGATCCAGACATTAGAGGATATGTTGAGGTCGTGTGCCCTAGAACTTCAAGGAAGCTGGGATAAGCATTTGCCTCTGGCAGAGTTTGCTTATAATAACAGTTATCATGCCAGTATTCAAATGGCTCCTTACGAAGCATTGTATGGAAGACGGTGCAGATCGCCTCTTTGTTGGTATGAGTTGAGTGAGAGGACAATGATGGGACCGGATGTGGTAGATGAGACCACAAAGAAAATCAAATTGATCCAACAAAAGCTTCTTACAGCACAGAGTAGACAAAAGAGTTATGTAGATAATCATCGTAAGGACTTGTCTTTTGAGGTTGGGGATCATGTCTTTCTCAAAGTTTCCCCATTGACGGGTGTTGGACGCTCAACTCGGGCTAAAAAGTTATCTCCTCGATATATGGGTCCCTTTGAGATTTTGAAGAAAGTTGGGCCGGTGGCATATTAGTTGGCATTGCCGCCTCAATTAGCGAGTCTACACAATGTGTTTCATGTGTCACAACTGAAGAAGTACCAGCTAGACCCATCGCATGTGATAGAACCTGAAGAGGTTGAAATTCAAGAGAATTTAACCTACCGGACTGAACCAGATCGTATTGTGGATGCTAAGGATAAGCAACTCAGAAATAAGACAATCCGATTGGTAAAAGTGATTTGTAAAGGGACAGCTCCGGGAGATGCAACCTGGGAGACTGAGGATCAAATGAGGAAGGAATATCCACAGTTGTTCCCCTAGGTATGTTTATCTCTTTGGTTCATGTATTAGCTTGGATTTTGGGGACAAAATCCTTTTTAAAGGAGGGGAGAATGTAACATCCCGAAATTTTAAGACTCGGATTTATAAAAATAAAATAAAATAAAATATCTATAATTAAATTAAAATTTAGAATAATTTGATAGAGGTCCAAAGTTTGAATTTTTCTAAGCAAAAGTTTAGTTTTATTTTATTTTTTTAACTATGGGAAAAATTACCAAAGTTGACCCGGGCTTTTGTGCAATAATAAAAAAATGTTGGGTCATTTCTTGTAATTTTTCCCAAACTTTTGGATCAACTTTTATAAGGGAAAAGAGATGCAGAAACGCAGAAAAAAAAAGGAAAGGACAAAACGTAGAGAGAGAGAGAGAGGAAGAAGAAAGGAGAAAGAGAGGGAGTTAGGCTCGGATCTAGGAGTCTTTGCGACCGTTGCGAGCTCGGCTACATGATAGGTAAACTCCCTACTTCAATTCTCTTCTCTTTCTCTTGATTTTTTTCAATTTTTGGAAGAGGAGATTTTTGGATTTTGATCCCAAAGGCTTTATTCTTGTAAGCTTTTGTTTCTTTGGATCCTAGGGAGCATGTTTTGAGTTTCTATATAGTGATCTAATGTTTTGAGTGAATAATTGGATGAAAAGAGGTGTTTTAGGCATAAAATAAACCTTGAGAAATTGGGTTTTTGCTCCTCAATGGTTTAAGCCTATTGATTTAGTTATAATTTTGCTATTTGAGCCCAATAAGATTTAAATTAAGGTTTGGTTTTCATTATAAGGGCTAATGGTGAAAGTTGGTGGCACTAAGTAAAGGTTTTTAATTGATTAAAAAATTATATAAATTGAAAATTTGCCTAGTGATGGCTAATAAATGGTTTTGATGGTTAAGTGATACTATGTGAATGGTTGGTTTAATATATAGACCATTAGGGTGGATTATGACTTATTGACCTAAGTTGTGTGGTATGAGTTATAGTCTTCATTAATGCTATTTGTCATGATAAGTGATGTAGATCACTTATATGTTGTAGAAAATTGTTGGTGGAAATTATTGAGAAGTAAGGAACAAGCCGAGCCCTATTTTATACAAGGGGAACCCTTTTGGTACCAAAGGGTTGAGGTAACAGGGGAATTTATATTTTTTATTACTTTGTTTTAGTTATTTTTGAATAAATATTACTAGTTATCATGCATTACATGTTTTAAAAGATTAAATGTGCTTTATAAGGGGTTATGGGGTACTACTTTGATTATAGTGCAAATATATTTCTAATTGTTTAATAACAATGTTTTTATGGAAATGAGATTTATAAATATTATACTACTTTAGAGTGTTGAATGGTCAATACTCAGGAAAGGTAGACAAGAGTAAAAGGCATGATCTCGGTGGGAGTTCACCAATGAGAAGGTGTGGATTTTTGATATTCTATGGCACACTATCAGTACTCAGTGTTGTCTTACGTATTGTGGGCTCAGTGCACTAAAGTGGTTAGTGTATTGAGTGTTCGACACCTCTCAGTGGGGGAGGGAATCCAACATATGAAGTGTGAGGTTGAGTGCCTAGGCCAAGGTAGCCCTCACATGGAAAGTAAGTTGAGCTGGCTCTGGGAGGGAGTTAGCTTCAACTGCTTAGGATTCACGTCGATCGGATATCGGACGGAGAAACGACGCACTTCGGAATTTGGTCTGGAGGTGCTGTCATGACAGCATTAAATTGCTGTCATGACAGCTACAGTATTGATTTTGTAACCTGCACAAAATTCAATCCGTCCGTTATATATTTTCAAAATTTAGTATGCTAATAGTATTCTTTAAAAGTGACATGTGGGCTTTGGAATCACTCCGATCGGAGGTCAGATGATGAAATGGTGCACTTCAAAAGTTGGTCCGAAAGTGCTGTCATGACAGTTTTTTTTAGCTGTCATGACAGCAAAAATAATCAAATTTTTAACATGTCTAATTTTAAATCCGACCGTTGGATCTTTTTGAAATTTGATATACTTATAGTACCCTTTGAATGTGACGTGTGAGCTTTAAAATTACTTCGATTGGAGGTCGAATGACGAAATGGTGATTTCTGGAAGTTGGCCCAAGAGGGCTGTCATGACAGCCATTTAATGCTGTCATGACAGCATCTTTTTATTTCACTTTCGTCTAGCTTGCTTCCGCGTGCTATAGGTAGAACCTATAAAATTTTTTAAAGGCTTTAAATGTTTAATTTGCAATTGTGTATTTGCTTAGTGATTTAAATAGTTCGTTTCCTAAGTTGGTTTTAGGATTAATTCCTTAACCACACTTAGTTTATTTGAATTGTGTGATTTTTGGATAACACTCGGGGCAAGTGTTACATGTCACACATTCAAGGTCTTCCAATATGGAAACTTAAAAAAATTGATCTTTTCTTCCACCCGCTTGTTCTAAAATGCTTCGCAAATGGTTTGCCAAATTCAATATCAAGGTCTTTTACCTTTTCAAATAATTCCTCACCAGTCAACTGCTTTGGTGGCCTTTCTTTTTCTATTTTTCCATCAAAAGACTTTTTCCACCGACAATATCAATGTTTGTCACCCAACCATCTATGATGTCTAAGGTACACGTTCTTCACACCATGTTGCAATCTCATTGAACGTGTTCCCTCTTCACAAATGGGACATCCAAGTTGTCCTTTAATACTATACCCTGATAGATTACCATACGCTGGAAAGTCATTGATTGTACCAAAAAGCATGGCTCTCAAATTGAATACCTCTTCTTTGTAGGCATCATATACCTCTACACCTATCTCCCACAACAGCTTTAAGTCTTTAATTAATGGTTTTAAGTAAACATCTATGTCATTTCTGGGTTGCTTGGGCCCCGATATTAGCAAGGATAGCATCATATACTTTCGCTTCATGCAAAGCTAGGGAGGAAGGTTATAAATGACCATCATTACAGGCCATGTACTATAGGTACTGCTTTGCATACCATGTGGGTTCATCCCATCAGTAGATAATGCGAGGCGTAGGTTTCTATCTTCTTTTCTGAACTCAGGGTACTTTCGATCAAACCTTATCCATTCAGGAGAATCAGCTGGATGCCAAATCTTATCATCTTTAATCCTTCCATCTGCATGCCATGTTAAATTCTTTGCCTCTTAACGTATGCTATACAAATGCCTAAATCTTGGAATAATAGGAAAATACCACATTGCCTTCTTCGCACTCTTCCCATTTTGCTTATAACGTGATGTCTCACACTTAGAATAGTGGGTTAGCTCTTCATATTCATTCCTAAACAAAATGCAATCATTAAGGCAAGCATATATCTTCTTATAGCTTAGGCAACTATGCGTAACACCTTCTTTGCATCATATAGCCAATTCGGAAGCTTATTATTCTTCGGTAGCATTAGTTTGATTAGAGAGAGCAAGCTTGAAAAACTTGTATAACCCCACCCACTTGTTGCTTTCAAGTTGTACAATTCTAACACAGTAGACAATAAAGTGAACTCAGTACAACCCTCATACAAAGGTGTCTCCGCATCAGTTCAAGACAATCAGCCTCATTTGCATTTGTGTCAAAAGATGATGGTGATGAACAACTTTCTATATACCCTCGGCTATTGTTATTCACATCTTTAGGTGTCTCCCCTTGCTTTACCCAACACTTGTAACTTTGATCAATTCCATACTTAAACAAGTGAAGTTTGCATGTCTCACGAGAAATTGACTTCACATTGCCACAACTTAAACAAGGACAAACAATTCGCTCACGATTTTTTGTGTTGTTTACCACAAACTTAACAAATTCTGCCACCCTATCCCAATATTCTCTAGATAGGCGATTGGCAGACATCCACTCCTTATCCATAATGCCCTTATTTAAGAAAGATGGTAACAATAGAAAAGCATTCAATGAATCACGAGTTTAATTACTTCAATAACTTCAATTATGCTTATATTTGTTCTTTTCAAGAGAAAAATTAAAATTAAAAAAAATTAGCAGCCTAACAATTTCAAATAAGTATTTCCCAAGTATTATGCCCTTTCTTTACACTATTTTAACTTACAAAATTTTAAACTAATTCAAGAAACAAGATAGAAGTATAATTAAACTCCCTCCAGACCATAATTAACAATGGTCATGTTTGCAAGACTAAAATTTTTTTAAAAATTTGGCAGCATAACGGCATAAAACTAAGCATTTCCTAAGCTTACTGCCCTTTTTTAACAAATTGAACATTAAAATAACAACAAATTCATATTAAAAATCACTCAATCAATCACATTCAACAATTGGTAGCAGACACAGAGCATTTTCGTTCAACCAAAATTCAAGCACATTGTATATGAAATCATCCCCATTGTAAATAATCATAATGTTCAAATAAAATACTCAAATTTTATACAATTTCTTTAAAAAAATTAACCTTTTTTTGTTTTGCCGACCCACGCACATAACCACGATTGAATGGAGATGAATCACGAACCAAAGCAACTGGAATGGAAGAGGAAGATGAAGTTAGGAAGAGAGAGAGGAAGAGGAAGAGGAAGAGGAAGAGGAAGAAGGAAAAGGAAGAGGGAAGAGGAGCGAAATGTAACGCAGAGCACTTATGTGTTCACACACCATAACACGGTAGACGAAAATGGTAATAAAGCCTTGCGACAGTGTTCCAACGGTGGAATATGGAAGGGTTTGGCCGGAAATGTAGACTCGATGCTTGGGGAAGGAGATTTGATAGTGGGTATCTGGTTCTGTAGAGGAGAAATGAAGTTTTGAGCGTCTGAGAGTAACAGTTTCGAGAGAATGAAGAGGTGATTTAAATGAAATTATTCAACGATTATCTTGATAACCGTTAAATAAACATTTATTCAACGGTTCCTCAGGTAAACTGTTAAATATTATAAATGTTTATTCAATGGTTCTGGTTAAGTAATCGTTGAATAATAAGATGATGTCATAAGGCAGTTTTCGAAACGTTTATTCAATAGTTTTTTATTTTACCCGTTGAATATTCTGACACTTTATTCAATGGTTACTTTTCTTGAACTGTTGAATAATATGGTGATATCACCAGGCAATATTTTGAGGATTTTATTCAACAGTTTTTATATTTAACCGTTGAATATATATAGGTATATTCAACGGTTAATTTTTTAACAGCTGAATATTAGTTTTTCAAAATCCCACCTTTTTTTATTCAACATTTTTTCTTATAACCGTTGAATATGGGACGTTATATATACGGTATTTTTTAATAGTGATCATGTGTATTAGGGAAAAACCATAGTCCATATTGTGCGTTAGAACATCTTTGGCCAGGTGATTCTACCATTACAGGTGAGTTTAAGACTAATGAAAGTGTATATTAGTCTAAGATGAGCCTATGGTTTCGTGTCGAGGTGATTTGGAGGTTCAATTGGTAGAGATCATGCTAGTATGTTATGCAATATGATGAAATATCTTGAGATAACATGGAATCATTTGTGATATGATGAAAAATTGAGAATGAAATGAGATATGTGATATAAATGCTATTTTATAAAGTTTTAATGATATACTATGTTTACTTTCATATTGTTACATGTGATAGTCAATAGGAGTTAGTTATTCTGTTACTGAGATTTTTATCTCACCCCCTGTGGTTACATGTTTACAAGATCAGGAAGTGATCAGGGTAAGGGAAGAGAGTCTGAATCGGCTTTAGTGTGAAGCCATGTGTGTAATGAACTGAATTGAAATTGTATATATAAGTATATATGAGTTGCCATAAGGTTGCATGTATGTATTGAATTAAAATTTTATGAAATCAAGCTCGATTATGTGTATGCATGTTGTTTGAAACAAAAGGGGCTATGATTTGGGTATATTGTGTTGAAATGATTTTGTGTTAGTGAATCTTAAGCCGAGGGACAAATTATGATGAAATGAGTAATTTGGAGGCTAAGATTGTATCATAAATATGATTGCATATGTATAGGTTGAGAAATAACCAAGTGGGCTAAGTTATGCCATTAAATGGCAAAGTATGTGAATTTAGTGAATTGTGAAAATTGGTTGTAGAAGGGTCAAATTTTGATATATGAGTATGGTTGTGATTAATTGTGGTCAATTAGGTGTATTAGATCCTTTTAGACTTGATTCAAGGCTTAGTGTGGTCTAATAAGAGAAAGGGATCGATTTGAGTGCTTGGGTGCACAAAATTTTTTAAAAGTGACCTTTTGCACCTGGGTTTCTGAATTTTGATCGAACTATTAGAACATGTCCAAACCTATCTCATTAATTAGTATACGAGCTAAGCTTCGTGTGGGCCCTTTAATTACTCTGATCTAATGTCGTATGTGAAAACGGCGCACGCTAGAAGTTCATCATTTTTGCCATCAAAATGATAGTAGAAAATCAGACAGGCACGCCACGGCGCATAGTGACATATGCTGCAGCCCACAACACAAAAAGAGAGAGCATATGGCTTTGTGCCACATGCTGCGGCGCACGGACTGTACGTCGAGGCGCACAACCCAAAATTTTAGTTTTATTTTTGATAAAATGCATGCAATTATGATAAGAATGCTAGTAGGTTATGTCCACTATGTATTTGAGGAGTGTATGATTTACTTTCGTTGTGTTTTTCTTTGATTCTATTGTGAATTGATTGATTTTTACAAAATAAGCCTTCAGCTGAAGCTTTTGAAATGTAATTTGTTTATTGTAATTGATGTAAGGTAGTGGTAATACTATAATCTTCTCTTATATTAAGTGAATATAAAAGGAGGTTACAACATGTATGGTGGTGATTGAGAACCTATTATTGGTTCTGGAAAGCATGATCATAGGGGTAGGAATTCACTCGTGTGGAGTGTAGTGATAAGACTATATAGCATATTTTCCTTAGAGAGGTGCAATGTTGGAGGATTGTATCTTCTTAATACTTTTTAAGGTGTGGTGTTGGAGATTATCTCCTTAGTTCCTATTAAGGTGCAGTGTTGGATATTTAGACTCCTTAGTGTCTGTGTGATATGGTATTAGAGTCAACGATACCCTATTGTGTGTATTGGGAGAAACCATAATCTGAAAGTGAGATAGAACACCTTTGGGCAGGTGATTCTACCATTGAAGGTGAGATCAGGGCCAATGAGAGTATGTATTGGTCTAAGGCGAGCCTATAGTTTTGAGTTAGGGTGATTTAGAAATTCAGTCAGTAATGATCATGCTGTATATGTGAAAAAGTGGTGAAAGTGAAAAATAAGTGGAAAACGAGTAAATATGTAATGGTGATTTGAAATGAAACATGTGCATATGCTATGCTTAATGGTATATTATGATGTGCTTTCATATAGTTGCATGTGATAATTGTCAGTAGTGAGTTATTTTATCACTAAGATTTTTATCTTACCCCTATAGTATATTTTTATTAGATAGAGCAGTAATCAGGGTAAGGGAAAAGATTCTGGACTGATATAGTGGTGCCATAGTTGTTTATAAGCTCTAAGTTTGTGTAATGAACTAATTTAGTCTGAATTTTGTGTATATGAGTTGCCATAGAGTTGCATGCATGCTTTGAATGTTTAAAGTTGAAGAATATGGTGAATTTTGTGAATCTTAGCCCATGTGTGAAAATATGTGGTAAAATGAATTGTATGGGCTAAGATTAAGTGGTGAATATGGAGATATATGATTAAACGGTGGATTTGTAATGATATTATGGTGAAAAGGCCTAATGAGCCAAAAATGTGACAAATTGCGAAAAGTTGAGAAATGTGAAAATTGGCTGTTGAAGGGTCAAATTTCGATGTACGTGTATATATGTGATATATTTTGGTTAATTAGGTGTAATAGGTCCTTTTGGCCTTAGTTCAAGGCCTTGTGTGGTCTAGTAAGACAATTGAATTGATTTGAGTACTTAGGTGCGCAAAGTTTTTTAAAAAAGTGACTTTTTGCATCCCGTGTCTCCAATTTTGATCAGAATGTTAGATCATATCCAAACCTGTTTCATTAGTTAGCTTATGAGATAAGTTTCGTATAGGAGCTTGAATCACCCTGATTGGACGTCATATGTGAAAATGGTACACATCAAAATTTTGTCATTTCTGCTGTCAAATGATAGCAGCAAATTCAGATCGATGCATCTTGGCACATGACATAGTAAAGGTCTAGGCTTGTGGTTTTGTGCCACATGCTATGGTGTATGTGCCATCAGCTGTGGTGCATGGCCTAAAGTCAAACCTTGTTTCTTTGTTTTAAATGCATGCAATTTGAGTTATAAATGTTTATAGGTTGTGTCCATTGCCTATTATTCAAATGTATTACTATTGATAATTTTGCAAAACAAATCTTGGGCCCAAGCTATTAAAACAAAGTATTTGATTACTGTTTGGTGTGCTTAGTGGTTATTTAATTAATCTTCTGTATCGAGTAGATATAGAAGGAGGTTACAGGATGAGCCTGTGCTAGAGGTTCAACCGGATGAGCCCCAATAAGCTAATAAAAGAGATAGTTTGTTGGAAAAATTGAGTGACATGATGATCGATATTAGGAGGACAGTACAGGATCATAAAGTACTGCTAAGTTTTCCCACACCACAATCTACATCAACAATTACTATATGTTAATTTTTAATTAACACAAGCACTTAGCTATCAATAACATCTCAATTCTCCTACTTTTCACTCATATTCTCAACAAAGAGGCTTGCCAAGATTACTATTTGTTCATACATTCCCTTCAAGCCTCCCTCTAATTCTATTAGAACATAAAACTTAATATTTCAACTTGTCTCACTTCAAAACCCCATAATCAAGCTAGGGCTTGATCTAACTTACACCAAATAATAATTTAACTTCATATTACCACTTATCCAAGGTTAAAAAACTTAAATCAAATCTTTAGAGTCAATAAAAACCTTTAAAACATAGACTCATAGCTTAATCCATTCAGAGCAAATTCACCCACTTCTAAATTCCATCAAAAATGAGATGAAAAGGTAGAGGAGAAGGGTGGGAAACTTACTCAAGAGTTTGAAAGCCTAATTTATCTTCAAAATCCTCCCAAAATAAAGCCCTAGCAGTGCCCAAATTTTCCTCCTTCGAGTTCCAAGCTTTCTCCCACCAGAACTGACTTTTTTTGATTATTTTCACGTTTTATGCCTACTATACCGTGCGCTGTAGCGCAAGACACACAAGCCACAGCTCACAACGCAGTGAGCAAAATGTCATTTTTTTCTCCCCTCGATGCCACCTGATTTGATCCAACTTCCGTCCTAACTCAATTTAGAGCCAAATATGACCCAAAAAGCCAATTAGCAACCCAAAAACATAATTAAATTAATTAATTATCTTTTTAACTAATTTATCCCTTAATTAGTCAATTTATTCTAGATTCAAAATTTTTAAATGTGACAGTTCTCCCTTCCTTTAAAGGAATTTTACCCCCAAAATTCAACAACAACCACAACACATGCCTAGGGAAACAGATAGGGATACTACTGCTTCATTTTGTCCTCTGCTCTCAAGTAGCATCACCAGGAGCTATTCCTTTCCACACTACCTTAACCAATAGAATAGTCTTGTTCCGTAATTGCTTATCTTTAACATCTACTATTCATTTTGGCTCTGCTTGATAAGTCATTTTCTTGCAGCTCAACCTCTTTAGGTTCAATCACATGAGATAGATTAGGTTGATATTTCTTCAATTGAAAAACATGAAAAACATCATGAATCCCAAATACGATGGCAAGGTGATTTGGTAGGCAACCGACCTAACTTTTCTGAGGATCTTGAATGGACCCATGAATCAAGGAGACAATTTCTTTGCTCGAATTGACCTCCTGATTCTCGTCATAGGCGAAACTCTTAAGCTATGTTTGCTATCTTAGAATTGTGAGTATAAAAATGGAATCAACCATGGAATTGTCCAGTTGACTTGTCTAGTATGCTGGAATTGCTTTCTTGAAGGAATCTAATTCCATCAAAATTGATGGAATCCAATTCCATTGTAGAAGCCATGGAATTGACAAACTCAACATGGAATTGGCTTATGTGTCATTAAAAAAAATAAAATAAAGGGTATTTTGAGCTTTAAATGTACATTCTTTATTTTTTAATTGCTAAGTTTTTCATTAAAAAATAAAATAAAAGGTGTTTTTATTTTTTTATTTTAAATACATATACTTATTAAAATTATATTATGATTCCATCTTCATACCAAACACACTCTTAAAACTCAATTCAATTCTAATTCTGATTCTGATTCTAATTTTGATTTCAATTTTAATTTTATCAAAAACTCTTCTATCATACCAAACGAGACCTTAGAAAAACATAATCACTAACCATAAACTCCAATGACCTTCAACGTCTATCATTATAACTCTTCTGCCTACTCTAAGTCTTTTGATTTGAATCTTTTACGTCGTTTGATCCACAATATTCAAACCATGATGCTTCTCTCACTCAGTTCAACCCAACAAAGAGGAGATCAAATTTCCTTCCATAAAGTGCCTCATAGGGAGCCATCCCTATATTGGAGTGAAAACTATTGTTATAGGCAAACTTAGCCAAAGGAAGATGGCTATCCCAGTTGCCTCTTAATTTCAAGGCAGAAGCTCTCAACATGTCCTCTAGAGTCTGTATAGTCCTTTCTGTCTGTCCATCAATCTGTGGATGATATGCTATGCTGAATCTTAATTCAATACCCATTGCTCTCTATAGTGCTTTCTAAAAGTTCGAGGTGAACCTCGAATCATGATCAGAGATAATGTCCTTTGGCACTCCATGCAATCTCACAACTTTTTGAATGTAGATCTCTGCCAACTTCTCTAACAAATCACTTATTTACATTGCCAAGAAATGGGCTGACTTTGTTAACCTATCTACAGTCACCCAGATAGAATCATGACTGGATTAGGTTCTTGATAATCCCAAAATAAAATCCATAGATATACTATCCTACTTCCACTTCGATATCTCCAATGGTTGTAAGGTTCCTGCTAGTCTCTGATGCTCGATTTTAACCTTTTGACAAATCAAACATCGAGATACAAAATCTGTGACATCTCTTTTCATTCCAGGCCACCACTAATACCACTTCATATCCTGGTACATCTTAGTTACTCTAGGGTGAATTGTATATCTACTCTTATACACCTCATTCAATTTTTTTTTCTTAGATCACCCTCATCTGGTGCACAAACTCAGTCCCGATACATAACAAATCCATCATTACTAAAACCAAAGTCTGTGGTTTGCATTTCCTCCACATCTTCCCAAATTCCTAATAAATACTCATCCTCAAGCTGTGCTATCCTTAACTCTCTCCAAAACTCATTAGTAATCTCTATAGAATGTAAACTATACAAAGTTAATTTCATTAAGTCATGCTGAATATCCAAGTAGGATTCCAGCAATTTGTGCTCCTGCACCATTAAACAAGCAACATGCAATGATTTTCAACTTAAGGTATCTACAACCACATTTACTTTCCCTAGGTGGTATTTAAATTCAAAGCTATAATCCTTCAAGAACTCCATCCACCTTCTCTGCCTCATATTAAGTTCCTTCTAATCCACTAAATACTTCAAGCTCTTATGGTTACTAAAACCACTAAAGACTGTTCCATACAATTAGTGCCACCAAATCTTCAATGCAAACACGACTGCGACAAGCTTTAAACCATGGGTTTGGTAATTCTCTTCATGCAACTTGAGCTGTCTAGAAACATAAGCCACTACTAGCTCATCTTACATCAGCACACATCCTAGACCCTTCAGAGATGCATTCGTACATACTTCATACAACAATTGTGGATTAGGAATAATCAACACTGGTGTCGTAGTCAACCTCTCCTTTAGCTTCTAAAATGCAATCTTGCACTTGTTATCCCAAATAAATGGCTAAACTTTTTAAGTTAACCTAGTCAATGATGAAGCTATCTGAGAGAAACCTTGGATAAATCTATAATAATATCCAGCTAACCCTAGAAAACTCCATATTTTGATCACAAAACTAGGTCTCTCCCATTTCAATACTGTATCCACTTTATGCAGATCTACTGTAATCCCTTTAGCTAATGCAACATGTCCTAGAAATTGGACCTTCCTTAGCCAAAACTCACACTTGCTAAGCTTGGCATAGAGCTTGTTGTCCTTTAAAATTTATAGCACAGTCCTTAAATGCTTCACGTGCTACTCCTCATCTTTAGAATATATCATAATGTCGTCAATGAATACTACGATAAATTGATCCAGGTAAGGCCTAAATATACGATTCACAGTTCATGTAATCCATGAAAATTGCAGGCACATTTGTTAACCTAAATGGCATTACCAAGAACTCATAATGCCCATATCTGGTACGAAAGACCGTTTTGGGCAGATCCTCCAACACACCCTCAATTGATGATATCCTAATCTCAGGTTGATTTTTAAGAAAACTAAACCTCCTACCAATTGATTCAACAAATCATCAATTCTCGGTAAAGGATATTCATTCTTTACTATCACCTTATTCAACTATTTATAGTCGATACAGAGCCATAATGTATCATCCTTTTTCTTAACAAATAGCATAGGCAATCCCCAAAGTGACATACTAGGTCTAATAAACTCCTTTTCAAGTAACTCCTCTATCTGCTTCGTCAACTCAGCTAACTCATTTGGTGACATTTGATATGGTGCCTTTGAGATTGGTTCAGTTCCTAGCACTAGGTCTATCATGAATTCCACTTTCTTTTCTGGAGGAAAACCAAACATATCATTCACAAATACCTCAGGGAATTCATTCACTACCCTAATCTTATCAATACTTTCATCGTAGACCCTATGCACTGAAAAGAAAACCATATAAGCCATACACCCTTGTTGCATCAATTTCTCTACTTACACCACTAATAAGAACTTAGACTCGCTAGGAATATTAGCCGGCGTAGCATGTACCGATAACAAAACTATTTTCTTAGCACAGTCCAAGATGGCATTATTTGTCATCAACTAATCCATACCAATAATCACATATAAACCCTTCATAGGAATCTAGATCAAATCAAGAGTAGTTGACTGATTTTCAAACCTCAATTCTATATTTAAACATGCTTTACTAGTCATATCTGATGACCCAGATGGAGTAGATACTTTAATTACATATGGAAATTCATATAAAGGAAGTCCCAATTTTTCTACACATTCATGTGAAATAAATGAATGCGTAGCACTGGAATTAAATAATGCTTCAATCTTCCTCTTTTTGTGTAATGAATACTACTCTGGTGTATATTATGTACATAAGTTTCCATAAGACTTGCATGCATCTTTTGAATAGTTATAAGTAGTAAATTGTTGAAATTATAGTGACTGTGTAAATATTAGCCCTTATGTGGAAATATAGGGTGAAATGAGAAACAGGGGCTAAGGTTTAGTTAAGAATGTATAGTGAATGTGAAAGCAAATGAATTGTAGTGAAAATGGGGAAATATGACTAAACTAATGTGTTTGGTATAATGTGTTGTTTGTGGAAATGGGTCGTCGAATGGCTAAATTGTGATTTATATGTAGATATGCTATAAACTATGCTCAACCAAAATTTAGAATAGTCTAATGAGATAATGTGATCAATTTGAGTGCTTGAATGCATTAAATTTATAGAAAAAATAACTTTTTGCACTCGTGTTTCTAAATTTTGATTGGACTGTTGGATCGCGTTCAAATATCTCATTAGCTAGCTTATAAAATAAGCTTTGTGTAGGCACTTAAACCACTCCGATCGAACATCGTATGTGGAAATGACACGTGTCTTGTGAACTTTCAAATAACAGTTGCAGAAACTATTATGTGTGCCGTGGCACATGGCTCAATTTTTGACTTTATTTCTTTGTTTGAAAGCATGTATGGCCTCTAATGAATGTATATGTTATCTTTCACTGTGATATGCTCTATTTGATGTTAAGTTAATTAAGATGTAGAATGATTTTCAAAATGTGTCTAGGGCCCAAGCTTTTCAAACAAAGTATTTGAATATGGTCTATTTTTATTATGGTGATTATACTAATCATATCCTTATATCACATTGATATAAGGGGTGGGTTACATCATATGGCACATAAGTTGTGGCATATGCACCTGTATGGTCGAAAATAACTTTTTTGCCTCCTATTTTCTAAAGCGTTATGATTTATTTGGATTTATTCAAGAGAAATAGTCTCTCAAAATTTATAGTGAGAACTTTCTCTCAGAGATGTTCCAAGAGACATTTCTCACAGAATATATGAGATATTTTGTGAGAAATTTAAATAATATATTAAAAATTAAATTTTATTCCCTCCAATCTCCTCCCACATGTGGCCCATATCGTGCCATGTCATCTATCATGTGGGCATCCATGTCATGCCCCATCACTTGCCATACACACACCACATCATGCCTGTATTTATTTTACAAATATATGTCTTAACATGGAGTAGCATTCATAATCTTGGCTTCACCTTTAGTGCCTACTTTTTTGTCATTTAAGTTACAATGAATTTGATGTCTTAAATTAATTAACAAAATTGAATATATATTACTATACTGTACACTTTTATAAATTTTATATTATTTTATTTAAAAATTAACTTATAATATAGCATATTTTTAAATGATTTTAATTTATTTAGCCTGAAAAAATAGTTTTAAATTTTTTAATAATTTAATTTTAATTTCATAATATATTATTTAATTTAAATTGATTTAAAATTAAATTATATTAATTTTTTAAATTTATATACTTTATTTTTTATATTTTTTTCATTTTCAATTTTTTAAATTTTAAAAATATTTTTATAAATTATTTAATATAATTTATAATTATGTTTAAATTTTATTTTTTAAGAAAAATACTTTTAGTAGTAACAATTTATCAACACTGAAGGGAAATTTTGACAATTTTTTTTACTCAATAAGTGGCCAAAATGATTTGCATGCAAAAAAAGGGAAAAAATTGTCTAGCAAGCCTAACAAAAATGTGAATCAAAGCAATATGCTTGTATATTGTTCTTCCAATTAATAAAATTACAACTTAATGTTGTCTTTCAGAGTCACTTAATTTTGTATATTTTGAAACTAAAGAAGTTATATTATATATACACACACACACAATTATATAAATAATTTTTATCAATTGGAAAAGTGAAATATAATGCAATTTAATTTTATAGATAAGTTTTTTCAGCAAACTTTCGTAGATATACTATAGATGTTAGTAAATGAATGACAAATTAATATTGATATTATTATACAAATCATAATCATATACTATATAATACTTTAACATAGATCCTCTCTCTCTCTCTCTCTCTATATATATATATATATAATTATTAGTTTATTAATACTATTTTATGCTTCCTACATCTACTCCTTGTTTTGTTAATTGCATCTAGGTCTGAGTAATAATTCAAATTTTAGTTCGTCACATTATGATATTAGACCTAATCCCTATTAGTATCTACCCCCTCTTATTTTACAATTACTTTTGTCCCATTTTGGACCATCTTATTCAATAATATACATAATATGAGTATTGAATAAGTAATAACACACACACACACACACACACACACTATAAGATCCTGAATTTTCTTAATCCTGTAATTAGCTTAATCAGGGATAAAGTAGTAATTAGTAAAGGATTATAGATTTAGATGATTAGTTGATAATTTGTGTCTTTAGGATGATAAATAAACAGATACGAGTAAGAGGATTGCATTTTGGGTCGAAGCAAGCACACGTGGTGAGAATTCTTCTCACTATGCCATGCAACATGCACTACAGTGCATAGGTCAAAAAATGACCTTAAAAGTCATGAAATTTCATAAGAGTTCAAAAGGATGAGGAAGAGAAACATAAAAGAGAGAGGAGAGGAAGGCTTTATCTAATAAGGCAAGAGATTTTGGAGCCGTAGAAGGTGCTTCTAATTAATAACTTAGTGGGTAAGTTATGTATAACCCTTACCTTCCATTCTGCCCAAATTTCTCTAAATATGAGTTATAGAGAAATTGAATCAATGAAATTTTAGGGGTTTGATTCTCACCCAATAGTAATAAAAAGGTTCTTGAGAATTAAATTAAAGCTTTGCAACTGGTTTAGAGCTGAACGATAGAACTTTGAACTCATAGGCTCAATTTAGCCCTAATTCATTAAGATTTTAAGGTGAAAATCATGTTTGAGTAAAATGAGACCAGTTGAGGTGATGTAAAGTATAATCAAGTAGTAATGGACCTAGAACATATAAGTGGACAAGAATAGAAGGCTAAATATAGCTATAAGTAATAATTATGTGCTTTTGGTCAAATTGAATCAATTGACTAAATTGTGCCAATTGTATTTAGATTAGCATGTTGTGCGTGTGAGTTGAGAAAGGAAGGTTGTGACAAGCTATAGTGGTAGTTGAAATTCATGGGTAACCTTTCTAGTGACAGAAGGGTTGAGGTAACCGGATAACTTTCTTTGTTTGAATATTTATTGTAACTCTATGTGAGTATGCTATTTATTGCATGAAATTGTTTAAAAATAAGCATTGCATTAATGTTGAATGAAAATGGCTTTTGATCAAATGAATGAGTAAGAACATGTGATTTCATACTTTACATAAATATATTCTATGTGTTAAGGATACGTGTGAATGTAGAACCTATGAATGGTTTGGAAAGCATGATCATAGGGGTAGGAGTTCACCCGTATGGAGTATGGTGATAAGACCATACGGCATATTCTCTTTAGTGCCCGACGGGATACGGTGTTAGAGAATTATACCTCCTTAGTGCCTTTTAAGGTGCAGTATTGGAGATGATCTCCTTAATACCTATTAAGGTACAGTATTGGAGATTTAGACTCCTTAGTGTCTGTGTGACACTATGTTGGAGTCAATGACACCCTATTGTGTGTATTAGGGGAAACTGTAGTCCAGAAGTGAGATAAAACACCTTTGGTCAAGTGATTCTACCACTAAAGGTAAGCTTAAGGCTAATGAGAGTGTACATTGGTCTAAGACAAACCTATATTTTCATGTCAGGGTGATTTGGAGGTCCAGTCGGCAGTGATCATGCTATATATTGTATATGTAGAAAAGTGATTAAAAGTAGTGATTATAGTGATAAAAGAAGTGAATTGACACATATTGTTGTGATTTGAAATGAGATATGTGGTATATGCTATGTTAACAGATATATTATGCTTTACTTTCATCTAGTTTCATGTGATAGTTAATAGTAATGAGTTATTCTGTTACTGAGATTTTTATCTCACCCTTGTAGTTACATTTTTACAGGACAAAGCAGTGATTAAGATAAGAGAAAAGAGTCTGGACTGGCATAGTGGTGTCATGGTCATGTGAAAGCTCTGAGTTTGTGTAATGAACTAATTTAGTGTGAATTTTGTGTATATGAGTTGCCATAAGAGATTGCATGCATAATTTGAGTAATTATGAGTTGTTGAAATGTAGGAATTGTGATGAATGTTTTTGAGTTTTGGTGAATCTTGTCTCATGTATAAAATTATAATGAAATGAGTAATTTGAGGCTAAGATTTAGTTGATTATGTTATGAATGTGTAAAGTAGTGAATTTGTGGTGACATGGGTTGAGAAAAGATCAAGTAGGCCAATTTGCATTAAGTAGTGAAATTTTGTTAAATGTGAAAATGGGCTTTTGAATAGCCAAATTTTAATATACATGTATATATGTGATGGAAGTGGTTAATCAAGTGTGTTAGGTCATTTTGTACTTAGTTTAAGGCCTTATGTGATCTAATGAGATAAATGGATCGATTTGAGTGCTTGGGTGTGTAAAATTCTTTGAAAAATGACTTTTTGCACCCAAGTGTTTAAATTTTAATCGAACTATTAGATCGTATCCAAACCTATCTCATTAGCTAACTTATGAAATAAGTTTCATATGGGCACTTAAATCACTCTAATCGGATGTCGTATGTAAAAATGGCATACGTCGGAAGTTCATCATTTTTGCTATCAAATAATAGTAGAAAATCCAGACTAGTGCACCGCTGTGCATGACACAAATGAGAACTGGGTGTGTGGCTTTATGCCACAAGCCACAGCGTAGGTATTGTACGCCACGGCACATGGACCATATTCCAACTTGATTTTGTTCTTTATGATACATGCATTGATTGATATGAATGCTCATAACTTGTTTCCGCTATGTATACTCTAAAACTATTACAATTTTGATGATTTTACAAAATGAGTTTTGGGCCAAGTTTTTCAAACAATGTATTTAATTACTGTGGTAATTTAGTTAATCTTCTCCTATATCTAGCAGATATGGGGGAGAGTTACACACTTATGTGTATTTTATAGTTTATCTTGAAATAATCTGAGAGACATTTGGAATTTTCTCCAAGTAAATTTTGAGAGAAAGTTTCTCTCAAAAAGATTTGGAAGAAATTTTACAAATTGTTATAGGTGAAAAATTTAAATAATTCAACAAATACTTTTCTCTCGACTTGTTTTGAGAGAAACATTTCTCTTAACTTAATATGAGAGAAATTCTTTCTAATTGTTCTAAGAGAAATTTTCTCTTGAAAAAAACTAAGAGAACATTTTTCTCTACTTAGTCTAAGAGGAAATTCTCTCAACTTTTTCCTAGAGAACATTTCTCTCAATATTATTTGAGAGAGAATTCATTGAATTCCTTTTAGATAAATCTGAGAGAAATTTAATGAGTTTTTTTTTATTTTTTTTATTATCAATTTTTTGTTTTTGTCAAATATTTTTTCTTTCTAATTTTCTCACATTGTTCTCTTCAAATTTCCCTCTATTTGGATTTTGTAAGAAATTCTGTGATTAATTTTTTAGAATAACCATTTTAAGAGAAATTTTGAGACAATTACTTCTCTCTAATCTTTTTTCGGAGAAAATTTCGTGACAAAATTTCATGAGAAAATTACTGGTTTTTTGAAGATAATTGCATTTTCTTTTTTATCACCCTCCAAAAACTTCCTTTGTCGCTTTCCACGATTTGTGATTGTAGTCTAGGATTCAATTTCATTTTATATCATCTCTTTATTTCTTGGGTTATTGACAGATTGGATGAATTAATAATATTAACTACGTGGGGTTGGTATATATAGATATGTCTATCCTATGAATCCATCTGCTCTCATTAACACACACTACCTCCATGTAAATCTATCCTAGTTTAGGAAGAACAAATTAATCCCTAAGAAGTACAAGGAAATAAACACATCCACACTTACATTTACAGCAATGAAATAAGAAAAGTATACCCTTATTTTTATTAGCAGTTATATAGTAAGAATGCATATGAAAAGTTGAAGATTCCACCCAGAATATTGTAGTGTAATAATAGAACAGAATTATTATACCGAGACTCTAAGGGGAAAAAAAATCAAATATAACATATCGATAAGGCATAACTAGCTCTTCATTTGAATGGAAAGAAAAGTTAAAAAAGAAAATGAAGAGAAGAGAAAACTAAGAAGAAAAAATTATCTCTTATTGCATTTGGATGAACAGAAGAAAAAGAAAATAGAGAACAAACAAAGTGAACAAATATTATAATGGTTACAATGCCCTTATATCAAAATATATTATATTTCATATAATTCTTTATACAAATAAATTGAAGAAAAAATTGTATTAAAATTAATTTCATCAGAATAATTTAAAATATATTTATTTATAAAAATATATATTTTCATGTTATCATATTTAAAAACCAAATAATATACTCAAAATATATTATTTTTCTATTTAAAAAATTATTTAAAATAAATTTATTTTTCATTTATTAAAGTTAAAATAAAAGAATTATAGATCATTTCGTCAATTTGGAATCCAACAGCAAAAGATCTAGAAAAGGGAAATAAAATAAAAATTGCAGATTAATTTGGCATCAACGTTGCTATGCTCCATTTACCATGAAATTGAAAAAAAAAAAAAAAGGAACTAGAGTTAGGGAAGAAGGATGTCATTGAAGTTGCCTGGGTTGAGAAAAAATACGCTTAGGTGGAATATGATGTCGCTACTTCGGTCGAAGATGGTGAATCTCCAGCAGAGGCAAAAACGATGGATAAGAGAGGGAGAAAGGAGGGGCAAAGGATGGAACAAAAATTTCTCTCAAAGTCTCTTCACTTGCAAAGAAAAAATATGGTGAGCCCTACATCTCATTTTCTTGTCCCACTTTTCTCTCCTCATACAAACTGGAAAAAACTTATTTTCTTTCTTATTTTCTTCTTATATTTTCTGTCCTCCCGTATTTTACTCCCATCCAAACAGAGTATTAAAATCTTAAGAAAATGCATTTATTGTTTCAAGATATAATGATGCGTTAGTTAATTCATACATTTTTAACTATAAAATGCTAACAGAATCAATACAAATTACTCTGAAATCAAAAGGATTACAAACTACAACAACAGCAAACTCAAAATAAGCAAGGGGGAAAAAAAGAGGGAATGTGAGAGTTTATCATCATTTACACACCTATGTGACGAAATGTGAGAGTTTATCACAGGTTTGACAAAAACTGTCTTGAGTTGAAAAGCTCGAATTCCGTTATAATATTCCTATAAAAAAAAAGTTAATCCCAACAAATTCTTACATTAATTTTTAAATATGGCTTAACTCAATTACCTAGCTTCTATATAATTTTGGAAACATGTACTTCAAGCCTTGAAAACATTTTCATTTTTACTTCCTGGCCATTGATTAATCTATCGGTACATCTTTCTGAGATAAATAAAAGTGGAAGTTTCGAAGGTCTAGATCAAACATTTAAATTATGTCTTTTCAGAGCGAACCCGCGTATAAAGCTAAAATTATATTGCCACATGTAATAATCAAGACGATAACATCCGTTTCACTTAATGGGGCATATTACATTCAAAAGTAAAGCAATTAAGGTTTATGCTTTCTTAGAAAAGTTCCAAATATAGGAAATGAAAGTAAAATGAACGAAAAGATTGATGTTAATGATAGTATGATACTTTCAAATTTCAAACATCATCAAAGTAAAAATAAAGGGACCAAAAAAAACGACCTACTAACCTAAACCAAAAGTTAACAATAGTAATATTTACCAAAAATAAGCGTGCAATTTGAATGTAAGAAAGTTAAAAGAAGAGAGGTATACTGAGTGTGAAGATGTGCTATCTTATCGTAAGCCAATTAAATGAAAACGATGATACCACAAAACAAAACAAGACACCATTCCTTTGGTTTCCTTTGCTCGTCACTCAACTTGGTTTTGCGTGGGTCCCACAAGTCGCACGGAATGTTTCGCCTCAGTGTTCAATATTGAGCCACGAGTCAAAGTGTTCCCTCTCCTCCAATCAAACCTCGACAACGCAATGTCCTTCACGCCCACACGGCTTCAACTTTCCGATCCTGAAATGACAACACTGTACTCAAACAAACCCACACTCTCTCTCTCCCTCTCTCTCGTGCCTCCGTTCCTTACTAAACCTAGCCTTTTCTTTTTCTTTCCCTTCCCGAAACCAACACACAGTTTTTTCCTTTTACTCATTTCCTCTACAATTTATCAGCACAAAAATAGAAAGATGCACATGTTATAAACACCATTCGTTCCCTCTTTAAGCGTTCTTGTTACTTTATTTCTCTCTTTAGGGTTTCCTTTACTGCTATCTATCTGTACTGGGTTCTCTGAAAACTTTTCCTTCTTTATCTTTCTGACAATAATTGTGGAGAAGAAGAAAAAAATGGGGAGAGGTAGGGTTGAGCTGAGGCGTATCGAGAACAAAATCAGCCGTCAAGTGACGTTTTCAAAGAGACGAAGTGGACTGTTCAAGAAAGCTCAAGAAATCTCCGTGCTTTGTGATGCTCAAGTTGCTGTGATCATCTTCTCCAACAAAGGCAAGCTCTATGATTGGTCCTCTGATTCCAGGTTCGTTCCTGATCTCTCTGTGATCGATCTCATCGTTAATTTTCTCTTTCTTCTAAGTTCCACACACACACACAATATATCAACTTGTAGGCCTCATTTTCTTGTTTTTGGATCTTATTTCTAGTCACCATCAACTTGCCATGTTATCTATCTTGCGCTGTAATTAAATTTCTTTATTTTTTTCTGTCTTTTCTATGTTTTCTTGTGCTCCAATATTTCATAGTCTTTCTTTCTTGTTTCAAACTGAGATCAAGTATATTATTTACTATTAGTTGTCCCAGTTTCGTCTGAAAATTGCTTTACTTTTTATTACCTCTTCCAACTTTGATAGGTAAGTATTCATAGATTCCACTGATAAATTAATAATGAAGTTATGTCTGAGATCTGGTGTCATGCTTTGCTCCAAAGATGCGCATTTGTAGGCTTGGTATTTTTCTTCATTTATAACTTATATTATAATATATACATAGACATATGATTGTAACTAAATAGTCATGATATATACCTTAGAGCATTGCGTATATAGGGGGTCATGTAGCCATTCTTGGTGTAATAACCTAGCATTTAGTGATTTGTCTAATATATTGCTGCTTTGTGTCTAGTCAAGTGGAGGCCATTAATTTAAAAAATATATATTTGGTTTTTAATTTTTAATTTGTTGATAGATAAGGAGAAGGGGGAAAAAGCATGATATTTGCTTTATAGTATACTCTTAGTTCTGTGAGAATTAGGGTTTTTTGATTAGACAGAAACGTAAGGTTCACAGAAACTGCACATTGATTTTGACTGGTAGTCATTACACATTATAGGATTATAATAATATAAGAATTATTTTTTCAAATCTAAAACCATTTAATCAGTCTGCTGGCGAAAAGAAAATAGTCATAGGAACATGATTACAACTAGAGTATGGGATTTATACTTTGTACCAAATCTTATAATTTATAACTTATAATAGTAGTTTTTAAAGAATAAAATTTTAATATTATAGATATATAGAACATAAGTAAATACACACACATGTACATTGCTGATATGCTTGAAGTTATTCATGTTCCTTTTTAATTTTAACATATATAAGACACAAAAATCTCCTTGAGCAAGCACTTTTTTTTTTTGGCCTGACCTTAAGCAAGCACTTAGCAACATCCATTTTATCCAAGACACAGGTCTGACAGGATCGGATTAAAAAATATCATTTATGGATCAGATATTAATCAATCATCAATCAATCAACATATAATATAAAAAAAAATGAACAAGCTGTTATTTCACCATTTATTTATTATTTGTCGATAAAAGTGTTATCATTTTAAGAAAATTTGGAATATCATTATGTGAGCATGTTTATCGTTTAGATCAATTCATTTGAAAGTACACATAATGGATATAACTGGAGGGTAAACAAATGAAGACCAGCTGTTCCTTTATAGTAATTAAAACCAACAATGTAGGCTAAATTGTTAATTATTAAGTTATGTTTAAACGAAACAATACTACTTGTGTCCTTTCACTGTTTCGAAAACAGGATAACAGATTGCCTTGATACTCTCTTTTTTGTACCCTTTTTCTCAAATCCCAACAGGATAACAGGTTTGCCATTAAAATGAAGCAGGAAATTCAAGAATTAAATTATCCAAGGACGGTACAATTTCTCTTCCTATATGGCGTACGAAAATAGCATATTTTTATTCTTAGCGGAATTGATATAGTGATGTGGGCCATTTTTAATAAAGTGAAACGAGGCCATTTTTAATAAAGTTTGAAATAAGAATCTGTATTATTGCTGCATTGCCATTAGAACCAAAAGTTATAACTAATAAATGCAGACCAAGAATGATGATGTTTCCCGGCAAATCAAGGTGTTTCGTATAAATAATACACATTTAGGCATTATATATAACACACACATACATAATATTCCCTCTAATTCTATTTATGAGTGACTTCTAACATGTTTCATCAAAATAAAAAAAAAACCTTAAACTTTATTAATTTTGTTTTAAAATTTAATAAATTTTTACCTCTACCCCTAATAAGGAATATAAAAAATAATAAAGTGCTTTACAAATTAGACCAAATTAAAATTAATCTTTTCTCTTTGCCCTACAAATAAAAGAAGAGTGGAGTACCAAATTTTAGTATACCAATTAATTGTTTTTGGGTGGTGCAGCTTGGATGGCATTCTGGAACAGTATGAGAGGCAAATGCACACTGAACAACTTGCTGAAGCTGACAACGAATCGAAGGTATTTAAATCAGTAACCTTACTTGTACGTAACCTTCAATTTATATTAGGCCAAAAAAAATTAATTTATTACTTTTTGGCATAACCATGAGTTCACAAAAGCTAATAAAATCAAGAGTAATAAAGCAAATTGACACTTAAACTATAGATCCAAGAGGGTTTAGGACCTTAACCTTATTTTTGATATAATTCAACTTCTAAAAATGATGTAATCTGACTTTATTGTTAATAAAAGTTAATTTTGACTATTAATTGATTAAAAAATGCTAAAAAACATAAAAAATTATAGAAAAAGTCCAAAAAATTATAGTAAATAATCCAAAAATTACAATCGAAAACACAAAAAATTATAGAAAATGACCAAGACAATTTTATTGGTTCTTTTTTATAATTTTTAATATTAGTTTTTGATTAACTAACGGTCAAAGTTAACTTTTATTAATGATAACAGTCGTGTTACATTGCTTTTAAAAGTTAAAGGTGAACATTACACTATAAATAAGTTTAGGGTCTCAAACATTCTTGGAGTCATTTAAGGATTAATTTGCTCTTTTACCCTGAAATCAAAGGCATCCTAAATAAAAACATGTGAGGATGTTATACTTACCTTTAAGAGGGAGAATATTTTTCACGTTGTATATTTTGGAAAGAACAGCGCTAATGAATCAAACACAAAAATTTAAAATATGTTGGCATTATTGTGTCTTATAACAACCACCATGTTCCCAAATTACAACGACCTCTGCAGTAACTCAAAAAGTGTTGATGAAAATTGTTCCTAAGGTCCTTCAGAAATATTTTGGTTTTTTAAATGTCCTTGACTGTCAATTTTACAAATTTTAGATTTTAAAGTGTAATGTTATATATCTTCCCTTTTTATTCATGACTCACTTAATAAATCCTTTATATATAATACAAATAGAAAAAAAGTATTATATAAATTGAAAAAAGTTAATTCATGGATTTAATCTCAATTTAGTACTTTAATGTGTGTATGTGTGTGTTTGTTGAAGATAATTTTTATTTTTGCCTGTAACTGTCTCCTGAATTGTGTGAGTAGGGAAACTTGTCCTTGGAGTTCTACAAACTAACAACTAAGGCTAAAATCTTGGAGAAGAACATAAGGTATAATCACTCTGATTTCACTGTTTACACTTTACTATGAAACTTCATTCTCTTTTCAATTTAAATACTCTCATATTGAAGCTAGAAAATAATAATTGTTACCTTGAGTAAAATTTAACCTTTCAACTTATGTGAATGGGTTAAAGTTTCCTAGTATAATTTTTTTATAAAAGAAAAAATACAAAAAGAATGGCATTTAAGTCCTAAAAGATTAAATTAATAATATGTAGTTGGTTCAAATCTTTTTTTGAAAAATGGATGTAAACATTAATTCAGATAGTTATAAATAAAAAATATCAATTATAAATTGACTCTTAAATTTACAATTGTTTGAATTAATATTTACAATTTACTTTTTTAAATGTTGGCAGCGAGTTAATTGTCATTAAATGGATCTTTTGATACATAATTGTCATTCTCCAAAAAATATAGGCGGTCCAAACTGATTTGTAGGTTAATGTAATAAACTAAAAATGAGTTATTATCCTGCCATAATGATTCCTATTGTTATCTCAAATTCAACCTCTGGAATCTCTTGAAAAGTTAAGATGAAATTAAAGGATTTGATAAGATTAGACCCTTCAGTTTTTTCAATGATTTTTATAGGTTTTTCCCATGATTACATTATGTTACGTAAAGTAACTCTTGTGAATGGATCAAATGTGTTACCAAGTTAAAAGAAGATCATCAGTTTAAACCTTTCTTGAAAAAATCATAGACTCATGACTATAAATATCATCTTCAATATAGGAACTACGGAGGACATGATCTTGAGGTCATGGGATTGAGAGAGCTTCAGAACTTGGAGCAACAGATCGACACAGCTATAAAGCGTATTCGAACCAGAAAGGTAAATATATAACAATATTAATTAAGAATTACATAAATAATTATTAGAATTATTAGTTTTCATGATTGAGTGTTCAACTTGATTTATGCAGAACCAACTGATGAATGAGTCCATCTCGGAGCATCAGAAGAAGGTAACGTTATATATATTTTAATTATGAAATTGATGCTATTGAAATGCTACACATGCACCCTGAAATAGATATTTAGTGGAGATAATTTTCAACAGAACAACCCTTAATTTGGTGGAGATAATTGCATGCAATGACATCTCATGTTTGCATATATGTTCTTTATGATGTTCAAAATAAATAAAGTTTTTGGAAAACATAACTATTGGTCTTGATAGTTTTAATGTGTTTAGACATAGATCTATTTAGTTTTTTCTTTATCTTTAAATACATCAAGTTTATCCTGCATGCAATATTAATCACTTCAATTTTTTTAATGTCCAAAAAAATGATAAGGTAATACTAATGATGTTAAATATGTTGGCCTGTGACTAATGCTATCAATTTTTGTGTTCAGATGTAATTATCTTTCAACAGATTAAAACATGCATTAAACATGAAATAGAATAAAGTAGACAATGTTGTTAATATGCTAAATCATAATTCTACGTTAGTACAAACAAGTGGCTTTAGTCTCAGGTCAAGAACAATTAGCAAATTTTTCATTCTTATATTGTTTTGGAAATATTTACGGCAGAAATTTCTCAAGTGTTTGAAAGGTAACATGCATGTAGCAAATCTATAACAATTTAAATGATATTGTCCCTCAAAAACAAATCAAATCCTAATGCCAGACATTAGTTTCATTAACTTCTACTTGGGAACTCCATTTAACTTCTCTTACCAATTTCAAGATGGTTTCTGCATGAAGAATAATTATAATAATAATATATGTAAATTAAAAATATATAACTTTGTAGTGTGCACATGACAGGCAAGGGCATTGCAGGAGCAAAACAACTTGCTAGCAAAGAAGGTAGAATATAATTCATACATGCTCCTAATAATGTTCCACTATACTTGATCTTAGCCAAAAGGCCGAGAAAGGTGTAAGTTCCACTATACTAGCTAGTCTTCTAGAATAAGTTGAACAATTATAAATTCAAGAGTTTGAGTTTTGTAAATAAGATATTTAAATTTTAAATGTAACTATTAAATTGTAACTCATATTACTGCTTAAGTCAATATTTATATAACTTATATTTTTAAAAATTTTATTAGAGACTTTACTATTGTTAGGTTCAATATTTTAAAACCTAATTGTCATTCTGTCCATTGAAAGAGAAACTTACCTTATTTACAACGGTATATTTACGACATGTGACCATTTAGTTATAATTTTAGAAAGTATCTAAAATTACTTTTAGAAAAATATCTAATTAACTTCTGTTATTTACTGACAAAACTTCAAGTCTCTGGAAAATAAACGGTGTCTATGTACGTAATCATAATTTCGGTAAAATTTGAGAGAATTCTTTGTAATTTACTTCTTATTTTCAAAAGAATTTGAGTTTCTTTTTCTATTAAAAAAAAACAAGAGTCTCTCTAATTCAATGAAAACTCAGGAGGGTTCTGAATAATTTGTTTTAAAAAAATAATTTGTAACTTACATATAATTTTATTTTAATAGTCATGACAGTTTATGTATGATTCTATAGGTGAAGGACAAAGAGAAGACACTGGCTGAAAATCCAGAGAAGGAGAAGTACCGTCAGGGACATAATTTACAAGCCTTCAAAGTACCTTTGCCACAGCTACAGCTTCCTACACTAACACTCGGGTATCTCTCTCAATATATGTATGTATTTATATTTTTTTAGTTCTAGGGTAAAGAAAAGATTAACTGTGATTATATTTATAAGACATTTTATTATTTTTTATTTTTATTTTTATTTTTCCTTGCTTATTAAATATTAAAAAAATTAAAAATATTTTTTTTTGTTCTTATTAGAGGTAGATATGGACTTAAATTTTAAGAAAAACATAATAACCAGTCCCTATGGTTTCATAAGTTTTGTTTTTAATTCCTGTAATTTTTTTCATTGTTTTTAGTCTTTACAGAGATTCAAAACATTGAAAAACTAAAACTATAGGGGTATAAAAAATAAATGTCACACAAGCTTTTTGAAATTATAAAGATCGAAAACATTAAAAAAAAACTATAAGGACAAAAAGTAAAACCTAATAAAATTATAGAAACCAACAATTATGTTTTTTTTTAATTTTAAGACATAGTTAATAATGTTTAAGATTTTTTTAATTATAGTAAAACATGATAAAATTGATTAATGCATAGAATCAATATAGTATATATATTTTCTCATTCCTCCCTTTCCTTCTCCCCTCAACATGCATTGAGTATAGAATTAATTTTATTGTGAAAATAAAAGTACTGAAAATCAGATTAGATATTGAACTTATCAAAGCCTTGGTTTAGCAATAATTGTTAAACTTATAGTTGAATTATATATCATCAAATTGGTTATAAACAAATTTGTTTATTAAACCAATCAAGACATTGATTTAACAATTTATTAATTTAACTGATGAAGTTAACCCAGATTTTCATACTATGATGAAAACATTAACTTAAAATCTTTACTTATTAAAAACGTTTTGATTTGGATAGAGAGAAGAGTAAAAGAAAATACAGAGAAATGAAATTAGGAGGGGAAAACTGTCAAAAATGATAATTTTTTTAAAAAAAAAAATCATATATTTTTAGCGGTTCTCCTTTCTAATTTTGTTTCCTATCTAATTTCTTCCCCGGACAAACCAAGGATTAGTGTAAATATGAGTGGCTACAATGTTGGTCAAGCAGTTGCATGAAAAATTCCATTTTTTTTATAAATAGTTACATGAAAAATTATGAGAAGAAAAAAAAATGAAGATTTTTATATGTTAGTCATCATCAGCTTGTCATCAATATTTGGAGGACTTTTTATAAAGGTAATTATTGCATGTTGAGTTTTTAAGTAAAATACTTCATAAAGTACAGTGTGTGTGCATGGCAGCTTATTAATAGAAAATAAAATGTTACAATATTTTTAAGAGAGGAGTCTCTCCTTTTTTTCTCATCCATTTTTCCAATTCGTATCATTCAAATTATTTTATTAAATTAACAAATGGTAGGGACTGGAGAAATAAAGGGGGGAAAATGAAGAGACTCCCTCCCTCAATATTCCATGTTCCTATTGCAGTGTATGCATGGCAACATATTTGCAGAAAATAAAATGTTACAATATTCTCGTGAGAGGGGTCTTTCCCTTTTCCCCCCTACATTTCTCTCCATTTCCTCAATCCCCACTATTCATTAAAATAATTTGAATGGTGGGGATTGGGGAAATGGAGGGGGAAAAATGGAGAGACTCCCTCTCCCAATATTCCATATTTCCATTGTGTTTGATCTGGTGAAAAATTATATGCATATTATTTTACATTATGCTTGATAGATTTACTGAAGTTCACATTCATGAGGTTGTTAGCTGATATGATGTTTGATAGGTAAGAAAATGATAATAAAGTCTCAAAACTTGAAACCTATGAGAGTTAAATTTCTAACAAAATTTTTTAAAAAATAAATTATAAATATTAATTGAAATAGTTATAAACAGGAATTATAACTACAAATTGTGAGTTATATTTAAAATTTAAATTTTTTATTTATAATTAAAATTCCTGAATTTATAACAATGTGAATCAATATTTACAATTAATTTTTTAAAAAATCAGAAACTTTCTGTCATAAATTTATTATTTTGGTATTTTAATATCATTTTTCCTTCATAAATTCTTCTTCTCTTTTTGTTTGTGTGTTAATTAATTAGGGAGGAGAAATGATTTTCCTGCTAATCAATGATTTAAATTTATTTGAAAATATAAAAAACTTATTTTTGATTAGTTTTGTCGAAAGAGATCCCCAAATTCTCTCTTCCACACACTCACACACATAATCATAAGTAATAGAGCTTTTATTTCAAACTTTACCCCAAAAAGAAAAAAATCCCAAACCAATAAGTTTTTCAAATTTCATTTGACTTCCAAAACTCCACTTCAGAAGAAGTGACGAAAAAAATCCCCTTTCAGAATCAATTTAACTTTAAAGAATTGTCAGAATATTCATTTTACAATTTTACCCGCCATTTTACTTATCAATATTTAGATTATAAAAAAGTATGTCCTTTATTATAATTTGATGATTCAAAATTGATCCCAAAAAAAAAAAAATCCAAACATCTTTCTTTAATTTTATCAAATTCAATTTAAAAAAATATTATCCAAACATCATTATGCTCTGTTCATCAATTATTTTCATAATTAATTTTTTCTAATTGAAATCTAAACATATCCTGAGTATTTCTATAATTTCTCTGTAAGTCACAAGGCCTGTGTCTTGATCGTCCTTAAAACCACCTATAACCTTTTTTTCTCACAAAAAATGTCTAATTTAATTAAAAATGTTTGTTAAATCTTTGTAATGATCATTCACAAGTGGTTATCCCTTAATTGCTGCCTCTTTTTGCATATCTAATACTTAATTTGATGCAACAATAATTAATGTTGGTGGTGCAGTGCGAGTTTACAAGGAAGAGGATCAGAAGAGGAAGAAGAGATTGAAGCTCGGACTCAAGCCAGAAGAAGTAATATCATAATGCCACCATGGATGCTGCGTCATTTGATCAGATAAATTATGAAGTGCTTCTGTATTACTCTTGTTTTTAAGTAATTTATGACTCTAATTAATGCATGCTCTTGCTGAAGGCATGCACCAATCAACTTTAATTGATATATATCCCCATGTTCTAAGTACATTTAACTGCTTCATTCTCTGTACAGCTCTGCGTTTTTTTTTTTTTTTTTGGTTCTCTTTCTTTTTGCCTCAAAGTCCATTTTTTCTTGAGGCATAACCATGTCCTCTGATGTTTGAAAGTGTTCAAGTCATTAACCATTGAATGAGTTCAAATGTAATAAAAAAAAAAAGAAATTTTTGATGCCAAAAAAAAAATAGTAATTTATCATTAGATGGAATCCGCACTTCACACTCTACATCCATTGTAAAGTAAGAATTTTAGGATTTAAATTGTGAAGTAATTTTTTATTGAAGAAAAATTGTTTGCTTTGAAGATGATAATTTTTTTTTTTTTGCATTATTTTCTTTCCAACCATTAGACAGAGTAAATGGATAGGATCACCCCACTTCCTATCCCACTACATCAAATACATTGCATGTGATCTGGACCTGGATATTTATCAAGTAAAAAAATTGCAGCGATTTTTAAACCACAATACCTTCCATAATAGAGTGATCAATTAGACTCAATACCTTCATAAATACTTTTCTAGAAATATTTCTTGAAAAGTACAAGGACAAGAAAAGAATATTCCTACATCAACTTTTGGTCAGCTTACATTAGTAACTCCAATAAGATAACATTATTCGAATCACAAGTTCAAACCCAATCAACAAATTTATGGGACTTGCACCTTTTTTACTTGTAGTATTAGGATTCCTCTTTTTACAAATGCCCTCTCTCCATCTCAGTCCTTAGCTTCATATTTTACCATGGAACAAGAACTCTGGTTCATTCAAGCCAGCAAAAACCTTCTCAATGTCCTACCTTCTAATTTACTCCTCTTATCCTAAAGAGAGAGAAAGTATTAATTTTAATCCCATTTATAAAACATCTCCATAATTATTATTTTCATTTTTACCCTTTTGCCTCTATTAAATGCTGGAAAGATTATTAAATGTTAAATTATTTTATTTTAAAGTATGTATATTGAATAAAGATAATGTTAAAAACTAGTTGAATTTTAGGTAAAGTTAATGAGATTCAAGATTTTCCTTTATTCTAATAATAATACCGAAAATGACTTGAAAATATGATAAAAAAGAGTAACTTTTACTTTAACAATAATTATTAAAAAAAAGTGAAAAAAATCCCAACAGGAAGAATTGCTCCCAAAGAATGCAAGTTTATAGATATAATATATTCCGATTGTAGGAAGAACGATCTAATCTTCAATACAGTTATTCAATGTCTTAATACGGTACAAGAATATTATTGAATTGGTATTAAGCTGATCAATGAACCTATCCCCAGCCCGATTACAATTTTGTTCAAGCAAATACTAAGCCAGTAATGAACGTACGTGTGAGTTACAGGAAATGCATACTGATGCATTACAATTAATAATTTCGCAGTACGTCAAATTTTACTGTTCATTTCATCTTTGGCACGTTCATCAGCAGCAAGTAAATACTCCCTGTCATGTGTAAGTTGCCACGACACAGTCATTGAAACATAAAAGCTATGACATGAAAGAAACCAATGAAGAGGCAAACGGCTACGTCATGATGCACTTGAAAAGAAAGTCAAATTAAAAAAAGGAAATTAAAATATTAATTTCATCTTTGAGAGAACTGTAAACGCAAATTGTAATCCGCAGTAGACTCAACAAATTGGATGTTTTATACAGGTTCATCATGCCCCAGCACATTTGTCAGACGGGAAACAAACATATTACTAACATCCACGAGAAACTAAAGAAACACTTCAATATAATGTCAAAAGAAAAACAACTGGGAAAACACAACTTTTAGTCCCTGTAGTTTTAATGTATTTTGGCATAGGTCTATTATTATTATTTTTTAATTGTTCCATGTCTCTAGTTTATCTTGAATGCAATGTTTGCCCCTCTACTTTCGAATATGTTCAAAAGGACAATGATGTGGCACTAATGGTGTTAAATTTGTTGACCTGTCACTAATACAATTAATATAGAAGGTAAAACAAGGTCCAGATCTTAAATGACAAAGGCAGCACACACAATAACCCCACTTAATTGAAGGTTATCGAGGCATCAGTCAAAGGAAAAATGCTTGTGATGTGTAATTAGAATAAGTGGAAGTCATTAGTGGGAAGGGTGGAAGTCGTTAGGGAAGTTAGTTAGATGGTTAATGGGTCTAAATGTATAAATAGGCCTTGTATAAATATACTTGATATGAAATTGGATAATAAATTTCTCGAGTATTTCCAAAATCTCTCTCTAGTTCTCAATCTCTTCCTTACTCTCCTTTTCTCCATCCTATCTTTCCTGTTCTTTTCTCTAGCCATCAATGATATCAGAGCAGTTCATGCTCAGCCTATATGCCAGAAACTCGATCAAAGAAACAACAAAAAATCATGACAAATCAAAACGATGACTGTATTCGTGCCTTAGAGGATGCCTTCTCCAAGTTGGCAAGTCTTCACCATCATCATCGACCACGAACAGACACCCAACTACCAACCTCGCACACACTTCACCAAGATGGAATTTCCCTGATTTCAAAGGGATGATATCTTAGGGTGGATTTTGAAATGCGAGTATTACTTTCAAATTGATAACACGCCAGAAGATTGGAAGATTACTATAGCTAGCATCCATGTGGATGAAAAAGCCTTTCAATGGCATCAAGCAATGGTCTTGGGGGATGAGTATGCACGATGGACTTGGGCCGAGTATGCAAAAGCTTTGAAAAATCACTCTGGATCTCGATATGAAGCACCAATGGAGGACTTGATGAATCTGCGACAGATAGGTTCTTCAGATGAATTCGACACCATAGTTTGCAAAGTCATGTTTCCCGAGGATTACTTGGTTCAGACATACACGGCAGGGCTTAACCCAGAGTTCGTGGTGCCCCTCAAGATGTTTAAACTGAGGACCTTGAGCGGTGCACGAGCTATTGCAAGAACCCATGAGATTAATCGTCAAGAAACGAGACTTCAGACACATGGCAGTGAATCATGCAGTCGCACAGTCCAGTGGGCAAGAAATGAAGAGACATAGGTAAAAGAAAGCTTCTTTGATCCTTATCCATGCATGCAGAAGGAGACAACCAGGTGGGGTAATACAAAAAACTCCATCTGGAAATTTTGGGTCCCACACTTTTAAGGATAAAAATGTCCAATCTACAAATTCTAATTCTTATACCCAAACCCAGCTCTATCAACCCTATTTCTTCTATTTTAA
The DNA here is from genome assembly GCF_029017545.1 of Prosopis cineraria. Classification (NCBI taxonomy): domain Eukaryota; kingdom Viridiplantae; phylum Streptophyta; class Magnoliopsida; order Fabales; family Fabaceae; genus Prosopis; species Prosopis cineraria. The sequence continues at coordinate 23,434,652 of NW_026555332.1, read as the reverse complement.
CGACTAGGTCTTCACACAACAATGCCAAAAGTTTTAAAAACTTAAGCCCAGATGAGGTGAAGGAATTGCAAGCCAAGAATCTTTGCTTTTACTGCCGACAACCCTTCTCTAGTGACCATGCATGTGCCCAGACGCATAAGATGCAGTTACAGCTTATTGAATTAGAAGAACAAAGCGGGGAAGAGGGTGAAGATGACACTAGACAAGATTTGGAAGTCCTTGAAAAGTTTGAGGGCATACCAGAACAATCAAAGTGTCTTCAAATCTGTCTTCATGCTATTCAGTGAAGTGTTGTACCTTCGGCTATGAGAATCCACGGGTATATGGGCAGGAGACAGATTCAGATTCTCATTGATAATGGGGCCTCACATGCCTATATTGACTGTGCGTTAGCTAAGAAATTCAGCTGGAAGGAAGGTTCTTATCCAATGGCAGAAGTTGAAGTTGCTAGAGGTGGGAAGTTCAAGGTTTTTGAGGTTCTTAAAGGCGTTAAGTGGAGAATGCCCGAGAAGAGTTTGAGTCAGACTTTCCAATTTTGGAAGTCAAAACATATGACATTGTTCTGGGTTTATCTTGGCTTAGGACTATTCATCAAGCTCATTGGGGTTATGACAATTTGTCCATGACTTTCTGGTATAATTGGAAAAAGTGCTGCTTGCAACCTCAAGAACTAACAGGATGTAAGATTGTTGACTTTAAGATTGAAGGAGATTTAGAGGCTGGAGGGTAGATGTCTATGTTGCACTTGTTAGAGGATGGTGATGGGGATCTTCATTGTTTGAAGGTAAAGGGGGATAATAATTTTGTAGAAGCTGTGACAGAATTATTATCTGAATTTTCAAATGTTTTTAAAGAACCTAAGTCTCTTCCCCCTTTGAGAGAAGGTCACAATCACCTTATTATTCCGCAAACAAAGGCTGACCCAGTTAATCTAAGGCCCTATAGGTATCCAGCAGTTCAAAAGAATGCTATTGAAGACATGGAAAAGGATCTACTGCAATCACAAGTTATCCAGGAAAGTAGTTCACCATTTGCTTCACCAATTTTGTTGGTGAAAAAGAAAGATAGGTCATGGCGCATGTGCAATGATTATAGAGAACTTAATAAGAGGACAGTCAAGAATAAATATCCTATTCCTCTTGTGGAAGAGCTTCTGGTCAAATTAAAGGATGCTAGATCGTTTACTAAGCTGGATCTACAGGCTGGTTACCATCAAATCAGAATGGAACCAAAAGACATCTACAAGACAGCCTTTCGCACTCATTTAAGCCACTACAAGTAGTTAGTGATGCCTTTTGGGCCCACTAATGCACCTGCAACTTTTCAGGGTGCTATGAATAATATATTCAGGGAGTATTTGAGGAAATTTGTCTTAGTTTTCTTTAATGATATTTTAATTTATAGTCCCTGTATAAATTCTCACACATAACACTTGTGTTCGGTTTAGGAAATTCTGAGAAAACATTGCTTTTTTGTGAAGGAAAGCAAGTGTACCTTTGCTGGATCAGAATTAAAGACGGCATTTCAGATGTATTGGGTTACTAAACTCATGCGGTATGATTATGCAATTCATTACAAAAAGGGTGATGATAATAGTGCAGCTGATGCTCTTTCTAGGATCCCTAAAAATGAGGTTTTTCAAGTTTCTCTTCATACTTGTTCAGATTTTCTTTTCTTGGAAATTTAGCGAAGTTGGGATGATTATGTAGATCTCAGAGCTTTAAGGGCTCAATTGCAACAGTGTGGTGGGTCAGAAGGCAAATATGCTTGGGATAGTCAATTTTTAAGGAAAACTGACAAGCTCGTTGTTGGAAATATTCCAAACGTGAGACTTAAGATCCTGGAATAGCTTCATGGTAGTCCACGAGGGGGACGTTTTGGTGTGCAAGCTACTTAGCAAAGAGTCAAGAAGCTATCCTGGTGGCCAAAATTATTTGAGGATATTAAAGATTTTGTGAGGCATTGTGATACATGTGCTCAGTGTAAATCTGAATTAGTGGCTTATCCTGGATTACTACAGCCTCCTCCTATTCCAAGCAAGGTTTGGGAAAGTGTCACCATGGATTTTATTGAGGGCTTACCCAAATCCAATGGCAAGGACACAATTTGGGTGATTATTGATCGTTTTAGCAAGCATGCACTTTTTTTTTTTTGTCTTTATCTCATCCTTTTATAGCCTCTACTTTAGCACAATAGTTCCTTGATTATATCTATTAGTTACATGGAGCTCCCGTTGAGACTATAAGTGATAGAGAGCCCCTCTTTGTCAGTCATTTTTAAAGGATTTTTTGAAAGTTTTCAGGGTTGACCAGAAGCATACTTCCTCTTACCATTCACAAACAAATAGGCAGTCAGAAGTTCTCAATTGCTGTCTAGAAAATTATTTGAGGTGCATGTGTTGGGAAAAACCTAAGGAGTGGCATAAATGGCTTTCTTTGGCAGAATGGTAGTATAACACTTCTTACCACAATTCTACTAAAACTACTTCCTATGAATTGCTGTATGGGCAGGCTCCTCCTTTGCATGTTCCTTATTTGCCTAGAGATGTGATGGTGAAGGCTGTTGATAGAACTTTTGCAGCACAAGAGGAAGCTTTAAGGATGGCAAAACATCATCTTAGTAGGGCTGTCAACAAAATGAAACAAAAGGCAAATTTGTATAGGAGTGATAGAGAATTTGAGGAAAGACAGTGGGTGTTTGTCAAGCTTCAAACTTATAGACAAATTTCTGCAGCATCAAAGAGCTCTCAGAAATTGACTCCAAAGTACTTCGGACCTTATAGAATCTGTCAAAGAATAGGTCCAGTAGTGTACAAAGTGGAGTTACCTCCAAAATCTAGAGTGCATCCTACTTTTCATGTATCTTTGCTTAAGCTCTGTCCTGATCCATCTGTGAAGCCACGGCATCCACCTGTAGCCGGCCTGAGCCTCCTCCAACTCTTCTTCTAGGGTTGATTTTGAACAAAAGAATGGGAAGAAAGAAGGGGAGAATTATTTCTGAAGTTCTGGTCCAATGGAAGGGTGTTCCAGATGAAGAAGCAAGCTTGGTTCCTTTATTCCAACTGAAACAGCAGCACCCTTCTTTTGTCATTTCTGACCCTTGAGGACAGGGGTTCTTAAGGGGGATATTGATGTGTAATTAGAATAAGTGGAAGTCATTAGTGGGAAGGATGGAAGTCATTAGTGGGAAGTTAGTTAGATGGTTAATGGGCCTAAATGTATAGATAGGCCTAGGGTGTAGATGAACCTGATATGAAATGGCATAATAAATCTCTCCAGTATTTCCAGAATCTCTCTCTAGTTCTCAATCTCTTTCTTACTCTCCTTTTCTCTATCCTATCTTTCCAGTTCTTCCCTTCTCTATCCATCAGCTTGACTGCCATTGACCCCGCTTACTCTGATGCCAAAATACACTTTTAGACGTTGTCCTTGTAGGCGTTAGTTTCAAAATATTTAATACCCTTGTTGGAATTGGGCTTTTTTTTCTTTGAGTCCATTATCTCTAGGGTTTCTTAGACTATTATTATTATCATCTTGGTCAGCTTTATTTTTTAGGATTCAGATTAATATCTCGAATTAGTATCCCCTATTTATTTTATTTTATTGAGAGAGGATTTTATGCAATTGTATCAATCTCTCCCTCTATATATGTACCGATCAGTTCTGTGGAAGAATAAGATATCACGCACTGCATTCTCTCATGGTATCAAAGCAGTGTCTCTATGTCGTACAAAGCAGTGCTCTCCGGTCAACCTAGGGCTTTCACAGCTGGTGATGAGGTCCTTTAGTCATCATCGGCATTGGGAGGAGGCCCTAGAACAGGGACCGAGATTGGGGGAGGAGGTACACAAGGTGCGAATATTCCTATCCTAACTTCGAGGGGGAGTTCTGTACCTGACTCCTTCTCTCACACTGTGATAACCCATCATCTAAATGGGAACAATTATCTGCAGTGGTCCAAAAATATTCTAATGCTCATCCGTAGGAAAAATAAAGAAAAATACCTCACCTGGAATCCCAAGCCGCCAGCTATTGGTGACCCTCAATATGAAACATGGTGTGCCAAGAACAACTTGGTGATGACTTGGCTTGTTCACTCTATGACAGCCGAGATTAGTGAGACCTATTTACTTGCTAATTTTGCTCGGGAAATCTGGGAATCAGCCAGGCGCACATATTCTATCAGAGAATACAGCCGCTATTTTTCAAGTGAAAAGGATGCTTCGTAGTCTCACGCAAGGGGAAAACACTATTACTCTCTACTATAGTGCTCTCATCAGGCTTTGGCAACAAATCAATCTGTATGAAGTCCACCAATGGTCCTGCCATACAGACGAGGTGTATTTCCGCCAAGTGGTCGATCGCGAACGCTGCTATTTTTCAAGTGAAAAGGATGCTTCGTAGTCTCACGCAAGGGGAAAACACTATTACTCTCTACTATAGTGCTCTCATCAGGCTTTGGCAACAAATCAATCTGTATGAAGTCCACCAATGGTCCTGCCATACAGACGAGGTGTATTTCCGCCAAGTGGTCGATCGCGAACGCTGCTATGAGTTCTTGCTTGGGTTGAATGATAATTTTGAAGACGTTCGAGGATGAATTATGGGCATGTAGCCCATCCCATCCTTTGGAAGATGCATTTAATACGATCAGGTATGAGGAAAGTCATAAAGAACTTACTCAGAATTCTTCATCTACTCCTTCTATTCTTCCTTCCTCAAGTTTAGAAGCCTCGGCCATGGTGGCACGTGGGAACCAAGGTGGAGAGCAAAAAGGGAAGAAGCATCTCAAATGTGATCATTGTAACAAAAATGGTCACACCAGGGAATTGTGTTGGGAAATTCATGGGAAACCAGCCCATCTAAAGCAACAAAGTAAAGGTGATAAGAAGGGGTTCATGGTAAACAACTCTAATGGTGACATGCTCAATAGTGAAGATCTCTCTGTCCTACGAAGAATTCTAGAAACGTATTCTCAGGAAAGACCAAGTGAGAAAACTCCCTCTGTTGCCTTAGCTCAAATAGGTACTAAACTTGTCACTGCTTTAAATGCTATTTCCTGGACAAGCAATGTTTGGATAATTGATTCAGGAGCTACAGATCATATTACTGGTTTTTGAGAATTATTGTCTAATTTTCACCCCTATTTTGAACATACCCGTGTTTAAGTAGCAAATAATACTTATGCCAAGGTTATAGGCATAGTCACTATTTCTCCCAACATAATCCTTACAAATGTCTTATATGTGCCTGACATACAATGTAGCTTGTAGTCCGTGAAGTGTATAGCTCATCAATTAAATTGCCTTGTTATTTTTGACCAATTTAAGTGTGTTTTTCAGGACATGGCTTTGGGGAAGACAATTGGCAATGCTAAGGAATTTAATGGGTTGTATTATCTTGAAGGCAACTCCTCAAATAAAGACTGCATGGCTAATTCAAGTTCTTGTTTTTCTACTATGTCTCATGAAGACTTTATGTTATGGCATTTTAGGTCAGGTCATCCAAGTTTTGATTACATGAAAATTTTCTTTCCCAATTCTATGAATAAAAAGAAGGTTGATTTTCATTGTGATATTTTCCAGTTTGCCAACAAACTCGCACCTCTTATCCTTCAACTCCATATATTCCTTCCAAACCTTTTGCCCTTATTCATAGTGATGTTTGGGGTCCATCTAGCGTTGCTACTAACTCAAAAGCTAGGTGGTTTGTTACTTTTATAGATGACCATACCCGTTTGACGTGGCTGTTCTTGATGAGAGACAAATCTGAAGTTTTCTCTATTTTTAAAAATTTCCACGTGTTTGTTTAAACTCAATTTCAGACCTCTATCAAGGTTCTTCGAAGTGATAATGGGACAAAGTATCTTAACTCAAACTTTCAAAGTTTCCTTACTGAGAAAGGGATACACCATCAAACATCTTATGTGAACACTCAATAAAATGAGGTGGCTGAAAAGAAAAATAGACATCTTTTAGGGCTCTTTTGCTAGGAAATAATGTTCCTAATATTTTTTGGGGGATGCTGTCCTCACTGCTGCATATCTTATTAATCGTATGCCCTCCAAAGTCTTAAAATTACAATCACCTATTGAGAAATTTCTAACCTATTTTCCTAATTATCATCTTTTTAACTCACTCTCTAAGCGTGTCTTTGGCTATACTACTTGTGTCTTTTCTTCTTCGGGTGGAAAATTGGCTTCTCGGTCTATTAAATATATTTTCTTGGGATACTCTTCTACAAAGAAACTCCGCCTATGTTTATAGCCGGTCCCAAGCCCGGGTAAAGGAGGAGGGTTGTGTTAGGCCATCAACAGCCAATGTAAAACTTTGTTGAATCTATCATGAACATGGACAATAGACGTTATAATGTTAATGCTAGGTCGTTGCCTGTAAGTAACGCGCTGCATGGCTCGAGTACAGTGATAAGTGAGTTAGAGCTGCTGCATCGGCGCCCGGATGTAGTGTTAAATGAGCAAGGGCTACCGCGTCATTCTGGACGCACGCGGCTAAAGAAGTTAGTCCATGAGAGCAAAATTAGATTTGGCACCTGGAATGTTGGGACATTGAATTGTAAATCTGTAGAGGTTGTCGGGATTATGATTCAAAGAAAAATCAATATCCTTTGCCTACAAGAAACAAAATGGCGTGGAGAAGAAGCTAAGGATATTCAAGGTTTCAAACTTTGGTATACAGGAAAAGTAAGTGCACGCAATAGAGTAGGCATCATTATAGATAAGGAGTGGAAGAAGAACGTTGAAGTTAGCAGAATTGGAGATAGATTTATTTTCTTAAAAATGATAATTGGATGTGAGACTGTTAATCTTGTTAGCGCTTATGCGCCGCAAGTCGGGACAGAAGCCAGTCTTAAAGAATTATTTTGGGAGGATCTGGAGGGGTTGATTCGACACATACCACAGAGTGAAAAGATTTTTATTGGAGGAGACTTTAATGGGCATGTCGGGAGGGAAGCTGGTCAGTATGCGAGGGTGCATGGTGGTTTTGGTTTTGGAGAGCTAAACAATGAAGGACAAACTCTTCTTGATTTCTCATTAGCGTATGATTTTAAGATTGCCAACACTTGTTTCAAGAAGAGAGATGAGCATCTCATCACTTACAAAAGTGGAGTCTCAAAGTCACAGATTGATTTTCTTTTGGTTAGGAACACAGATAGAAGACTTTGTAAAAATTGCAAGGTGATCCCCGGAGATGCTGTAACGACACAACATAGGGTCCTAGTCCTTGATGTGTGTATTATGAGTAAAATCCAAAAACGTCGATAAGTAGTAGCACCAAGGATTAGGTGGTGGCAATTAAAAGGTGAGAAGCAATATATTTTCAAGCGAAATCTTTTGGATAAAGGAATTTGGGAATCTCAGAAAAGTGCTAACATCATGTGGGAGGATATGGCTAAAAAGATACGGGAGGTTGCAAAAGTAGTTTTGAGAGAATCAAAAGGTTCCGGTCCGAGAGATAAGGAGTCTTGGTGGTGGAATAATAGTCTACAGGACAAAATCAAATATAAGAAGAATTGTTTTAAAGCCATACATTTGTGTAACAATGAGGAAAATTGAGAGAGGTACCGTATGGCTAAGAAGGAAACTAAGAGAGCTGTAGGTGAAGCTCGTTCTAAAGCTTTTGAAGAATTTTATAAGAACCATGAGACGAAGGAAGAAGAGCGAAATATTTATAAGATTGCCAAGAGTAGGGAAAGAAAATCAAGAGATCTATAACAGATAAGGTGTATTAAGGATGAAGAGGGAAGAATTTTAGTTACAGATGATGAAATTAAAAATAGATGGGAGACTTACTTTTCTAAACTTTTCAATGATGGAGAGGGTTCATCTAGTAACTTGGAGGATTTAGTAACTGGTGAAGGAGAACAAAATTTGTCATTCTATCGAATAATACGTGATAAGGAGGTAAAGGAAGCTCTTAAGAAAATGGCAAATGGTAGAGCCAACGGACCTGATTGTATATCTATCGAAGCGTGGAAATGTTTAGGTGAAGAAGGGGTGAGATGGTTAACTCAGTTATTTAATGTGATTTTACGGTCCAAGAAAATGCCTGATGAGTGGAGGAGAAGTACATTAATTCCTATTTATAAAAATAAAAGAGATATTCAGAATTGCACTAACTATAGAGGGATTAAGCTCATGAGCCACACAATGAAATTGTGGGAGAAAGTAATTGAGCACAGGTTGAGATTGAAGACAAGTATTTCTGAGAATCAGTTTGGTTTTATGCCAGGTAGATCAACTACAGAGGCAATTTATCCACTAAGGGGATTAATAGAAAAGTATCATTGTAAAGATAAAGATCTACACATGGTTTTTATTGATTTGGAAAAAGCTTATGACCGTATACCAAGAAAAGTGCTTTGGAAAGTGTTGGAAAAAAAAAGGAGTACGGATTGCTTATATTAAAGCCATACAAGATATGTATGAGGGGGTAAAAACTAGTATAAGAACGCCTGGTGGTCAAACAAAGGATTTTCCTATAAAGATTGGACTACATCAGGGATCATCTCTGAGTCCTTATTTGTTCAACTTGATCTTAAATGTTTTGACGGAACATATTCAAGGGGAAATTCCGAAATGTATGCTCTTCGCCAATGATATAGTTCTTATAGCAGATACAAGAGAAGAGGTTAATTGCAAACTTGAGTTATGGAGGAGGACATTGGAGTCGAAAGGTTTTCGTCTGAGTAGAAGTAAGACGGAATATTTATATTGTAAATTTGGTGAAGGACTATTCAACAATAATTTGGAAGTGAAATTGGGAGATCAAATTATACCTCAAGTGAAAAAGTTTAGATATTTTAGAGCCATTATTCAAAATGATGGCGAAATCAGTAGAGATATTTCACATAGAATTCAAACTGGATGGTTTAATTGGAGAAAAGCTAAAGGAGTTATTTGCGATCGTAAGGTGCCTAATAAACTTAAAGGAAAGTTTTATCGCACTGCTATCAGACCGGCAATGTTATATAGTAGTGAATACTGGGCTCTAACGAGACAGCAAGAGCATAAAGTTGGAGTAGCAGAGATGAGAATGTTACGATGGATGTGCGGACATACACGTAAAGATAAAATTCGAAATGAGCACGTACGCGAAAAAGTGAGAGTGGCACCTATTGAGGAAAAAATGGTAGAACATCGGTTGAGATGGTTTGGGCATGTACAAAGAAGACCAAGGGAGGCACCAGTGAGAAAAGTGGAACATATAACTTTGAGTCCGATTAAGAGAGGTAGAGGAAAGCCTAAGAGAACACTTTTGGAGGTTATTGAACGCGATCTGTTAATTAATAATATTCCTAAAAGCTTGATAAATGATAGAGCACAATGGCGTTTTGCAATCCATATAGCCGACCCCACCTAGTGGGATAAAAGCTTGTTGTTGTTGTTGTTGTTGTACTCTTCTACAAAGAAAGGATACAAATGTTATTCTCCATCCACTCGAAATACCTATGTCACTTTGGATGTTCAGTATGTTGAAACTCTTCCGTTCTATCCCAAATTACCCATTCAGGGGGAGAGTGATAATGAATGGTTAATATGTGACAGCTCACCTAGCCCACGAGTTAGTAACCCAAACACTGGATCTCAAACACTTCTAGATGCTTCTATTTCTGAACCTGAACCAGTTTCACCTGTTACAGCACCTGACTTTCCTGAATCTGATTCTGCTACAGAACCTGAATCTTGTCCTAATTACCCTACCAGACCTGAATCTGAGTCTGACAACCCTGAACCATTACCAATGGCCATTCAAGACCAAAATTTAGAGTCTGTTGTGAATAGATCAGAGGAGAATCAGCCAGGTCAGCAGGTGCAAAGAGACAATCCCATTACTTTTCCAAGGCAAAGTCATGACTCTCAACCTGAAACCAGTCCTGAAGATATCCAATGGCCTATTGCTCTAAAAAAAAGAAAAAAGAGTCGTACTCGACATCCCATTGGCAGGTATGTCTCCTATGATAAACTTAACTCTCAGTTTAAGGCTTTGGTTGCAAGTATTGATAGTGAAGATATTCCTAGCACTTTTGATAAGGCTGTAACTGATCCCAAATGGAGATTAGCTATTGAAGAAGAGCTGAAGGTCTTGAGTAAAAATCTGAAGATATACTGATCAAAACTAAATTATATTATTCGGTAGGTGTGTCGATTACATATATACAGAAGAGAAACCACAATGCCAGCCGAGAAATGAGGCCGAGGAATAAGGGATAGAGAGAAAAGACTTCCCTAATATATCTGATCCTATAATCGTATAATAACTATCAGATATTTACATTAAACATAGTATATTTCCACACTCCCCCTCAAGTTGGACCATAGATGTTAATCATGTCCAACTTGCTGATAAAATAGTCAAACTTATCTCTACTCAAGCCTTTGGTGAGAACATCAGCTGTTTGCTCCCTTGTTAATATGTGTCTCATCTGGATGATGCCAATATCAATCTTCTCTCTGATAAAATGTTTATCTATCTCAACATGCTTGGTCCAATCATGTTGCACTGGTTTGTGTGAAATGTTGATTGCTGCCATACTATCTGAATACAGAGTGATAAGCAAGTTAACATTCTTTTTAAGTTCCTCAGTCACCTTTTTAATCCATATACCTTCACAAATTCCTAAAGCAATGGCTCAAAATTCTGCCTCTACACTACTACGGGCCATTACACTTTGCTTCTTGCTTCTCCAAGTAACCAAGTTTCCCCAAACAAAAGTGCAGCATCCAAATGTAGATTTTCTATCCTCTTGATCACCTGCCCAATCTGCATCTGTGTAGAGTTCTACACCGCGCTTCTCAGATTTCTTAAACCATAAACCCTTTCCAAGAGTACCTTTCAAATACCTAAGAATCCTGTAGACCTCATTCAAGTGTTTCTGCTTGGGGTCATGTGAATGTTGACTCACCATGCTAACTGCAAAGGCAGTACTAGCCTAGTATGTGACAAATAGATTAATTTTCCCCCCATACATTGATACCTACCCATATCATTAGACTTGCTAAAGTCCTCTTCATTGCTTATCTTGTCAACTCGGATAAGTGTATCACTAGGTCTACACCTAAGCATGCCAGTCTTGTTTAAGAGATCTAGCACATATTTTCTCTGAGAAATAGATATTCCCTTCTTGGATCTTGCCACCTCCATACTTAGAAAATACTTCATTTCTCCAAGATCTTTTATCTGAAACTCTTGAGCTAGCACCCTTTTAAGATTTTCAATCTCCTTAATATCATCGCCTGTAAGGACCATATCATCCACATAAACCAACAAAACAATAATTGATGTGATCGCTTTGACCTTGTTTGAACCTTGCCCTTTTTAGTACCTATATGAGTCTCTCAAACCACGCTCTTGGAGACTGCTTTGGTCCATAAAAGGACTTCTTCAATTTGCACACTTGATTTGGCTTATTTCCTGGGAACCCTGGCAGTAACTTCATATACACTTCCTCTTTCAACTCACCCTTTAGGAAGGCGTTTTTTTACATCTAATTGATGTAATAGCTAATCAAGGTTGGCTGCTAGTAATAGAATTATTCTAACAGTGTTGAGTTTGGCTACCAGTGCGAATGTCTCCGTGTAGTCTATACCATACACTTGGGAGAACCCTTGAGCAACAAGTCTCCCTTTGTGTTTGTTTAGACTACCATCAACATTGTATTTAGGTGTAAAGACCCACTTACATCCAACTGCTTTCTTTCTTGAAGGTAATTCTACCACGTTCCAAGTATTGTTGTTTGTCAATGCCTCCATTTCCTCCATTACAACTTGTCTCCATTCAGGTACAGCCATGGCCTCTTCAATATTCTTTGGTACTGTAACACTATCCAAATGGGCAGTAAATCCAGAAAATTTAGCAGACAATGCTTGATAAGACACAAACCTCTCGATAGGATGCCTAGTGCAAGCTCTCGGCTTCTTCCTCATAGTTATCGGTAGGTCAATCTCATCCTTACCACCTGATTCTTCCAGACTTCCTCCATTATATTCTTTTAGACCTACATTTGGGTCTGACTCCTGGTCAGTCCTTGAGATATGGGTCTGTTTACCTGTCTTGTTTTTCCATGTATAGGTTTGCACAAATCTGGTGTCTCCCCCTGTCGTGGACGTCGCCTTTGGACTAGGAGTTGGTACATCACTTTCAGCTTGAGTGGTGGTATTGGTGTCTTCAATTCCCAGGTCCAAATCAAGATCAGTGAGCTCAAGAGACAAATGATGAGGTATAGCTATAGGGTTAGGTGTTTCAAGTGTTTCACTCATGTTCTCGCACATGCCAATCTACAATTCATTCCAATTCTCCCCCTGGATTGGAGGTTGTGAGTAGGAAGATTTTGTTTCGTGAAAGGTGACATCACAGGTGGTAAAGATACGTTTAGTAATAGGATCAAAGCATTTGTACACCTTTTTATTGGCAAAGTAACCAAGGAAAACACATCGGACAGCTTTGAGGTCAAGTTTGTTTGTGTGATGAAGATGAACATAGGTAGTACACCCAAATACTCGTAAGGGTAAAGTATTTTCCGGGTAGGGTAGATTGTAAGTTTGGTGTAGAACTTCAATGGGAGTTTTATATGACAAGGTGCGGTTGGGAAGGCGATTAATAAGGAAGGTTGCAGTTAGGACAGCATCATCCCAGTGATATTTAGGAACATGGCTGCCAAAGAGAAGTGCACCAGCTGTTTCAAGGATGTGCCCATTTTTCCTTTCAGCAATACCATTTTGCTGAGGGCTATAAGGACAAGTACTTTTGTGAACAATTCCATTGGAAAGTAAAAAAGTGGAGAGATGTTTGTTGAAATATTCTGTGCCATTATCAGTGTGGAGTGTTTGAATAGACGTGTGAAACTGAGTTTTGACCATGTGATAGAAATCAATGAACACCTGAGAAACATCAAATTTGTCCTTTAGAAGGAACACCCAAGTAACACGAGAATGGTCATCAATAAAAGTGACAAAACACTTTGAGTGAGTCCTATTAGAAACCCGAGAGAGCCCCCATAGATCACTATGAATGATTGTAAAAGGTTTTGATGCAACATATGGCTGATTAGGAAAGGAAACACGATGATGTTTTGCTTTTTCACATGAATCACAATAGAACTGAGAACAATCACTTTTATTGCAACTTGAGGGAAACATTTTTGACATATAATTGAAATTAGGATGACCAAGACGTTTGTGCCACAACTCCAACTCACTAGTCCTAAGGAGAAACACTTATTGCATGACCAAACATTACTGACTTTATTTCCATCCAGGTAGTAAAGACCATCAAATTCTTTAGCACTGCCAATCGTCATCCCCGTCAGTAGATCCTGAAAAAGACAATAAGTAGCAAAAAAATCAACATGACATTTCTCATTCTTTGCCAATTTACTCACTGAGAGTAAGCTACACTTTAAATTAGGCACATGAAGAACATGATGTAAGGTTAAAGTAGATGAAAGTTGTACACTTCCTATACCAGAAATAACTGACTCCGATGCATCGGCAATCTTGATTGTAAAGTTCTTTTGGCAAGGTACATAGGTCGTAAATAATTTAATATTATCAGTCATATGATCCGAAGTGGATCCGAAGTGCCTGAGTCTACTATCTAGCAGTCTCCAATGCATACTCGTTTAATAGTAGCCAAGGCTTTAGAAAAATTACCTCTTTGTACCACAGTAGCAACAGGCTGCTTACTATTAGTTTGTAAGGCTAACAACATTTCAATGATCTTACTCAGTTGATCATTTGAGGGCTGTGAATTATCATCTCCCATAGAGCTTTCAGCAACATATCCACGGCTTTTTCCCTATCTTGGCTTCCAATTAGGTGGCTTACCATGGAGATCCCAGCATTTGTCCTTTGTGTGGTCCACTTTCTTACAGTGTTCACACGTGGGACGTCCTTTATTGCTTCTAGGATCATTGGACTTGGCAGCAAGAGCAAATGATTCAAAAGTACCGGTTTGAGGAATGGGTTCATCTTTCAACATTACCTTCCTTCGTATGCACTCCCTCCGGATCATTGCAAAAGCTTCACGGACAGATGGCAAAAGTTCCAGACTCAAAATTCTGCCACAAACATCATCCAGGTCTGAATTAAGTCCAACTAGCAACTCATACAATCGTTCTTTCTCAAGCTATTTTCAGAACCGAGCAGCATCCTCAAAACTGGTCCATTCCTCGGCAGTAATCAGATCAAGTTCTTGCCATAGAGTAGTTTTTTCAAGGTAATATTCACTTGGGTCACGATTACTTTGCTTCACGAGCCATAGTTTGGATTTAATCTCAAACACTTGAGAAGCATTTTCCCCATCTGAGTATGCCTCCTTCACAGCGTCCCATATCTCTCAAGCTGTTGGGAGAAATAAAAAACTCTTCTTCACAGCTGGTACCATCGAGTTGACCAACCATAAACATACCATTGAGTTTTCGGTCTTCCAAATTCTAAGAGCCTTGACATTCGTTGCCTCTGGACATTAGGTTTCGCTAGAAACGTACCCGCATTTACCACGACCCTCTACCGCAAGTCATACCATCTGAGCCTATTCTCAGTAGTTGACACCAATGAGCTTTTCTGAGACGAGAGAGACAAGCGAGCTCTCTTGGCTAGTCACAAAGTGTGCGACTTGACGCGAGCTCGCACTAGACGAACCCTCCAAGCCAGTCAACTCTATATTTCGGTGAGTTTCAGGCTAAGAGTTCGACTCCATGTCCGTCTCTGATGATTCAGTTGCTCGTTCTTCTTCGAGCTCTGATACCATGAAGATATACTGAGCAAAACTGAATTATATTATTCAGTGGGAGTGTTGATTACATATATACAAAAGAGAAACCACGATGCCAGCCGAGAAATGAGGCCAAGGAATAAGGGATAGAGAGAATAAAATAAAAGACTTCCCTAATATATTTGATCCTATAATCGTATAATAACTATCAGATACTTACATTAAATATAGTATATCTCCACAATCAAACATGGGAGATTGTTGACTTACCTCCCAGAAAGTCTGTTGTGGGAAGTAAACGGGTCTTTACCAAAAAATATAATCCGAATGGGAGTGTTAATAGATATAAGGGGAGATTGGTTGCTAGAAGATTCACTCAAACCTATGGTATTGATTATCAAGAAACATTTGCATTTGCTAAATTTAATAGTATAAATGTGCTGTTTTCTCTTGCAGCGAACTTAGATTGGCCTCTGCATCAATTAGATGTCAAAAATGCCTTCTTAAATGGTGACTTGAAAGAGGAAGTATACATGGAAGTCCCTCAAGGGTTACGGGATTCTGAGAATGTGAATAAAGTCTGTAAGCTCCAAAAATCCTTATATGGGTTAAAACAATCCACACGGTCGTGGTTTGAGAGGTTTACACGTGCTAATTAAGGGATTTGGTTATAAACATTGTCAAGCTGATCACATCTTGTTTGTTAAACATTGTGGCTCAAAATAACTATATTGATTGTTTATGTGGATGATATAGTCTTGACAGGCAATGATCCTAAAGAAATTGCATAGTTGAAAGGGAAATTGGCTACAGAATTTGAGGTGAAAGACCTTGGAAGCATGAAATATTTCCTTGGGATGGAGATAGCTCAATCTTCTAAGGGTATTAGTGTATCTTAGCAAAAGTATACACTTGACTTACTCAAGGAGACTAGTATGCTAGGGGCTAGGCCTGCAGATACTCCAATGGAGCTTAATTGCAAATTGGAAGCAAAAAAAGATGGAAAATCTGTTAATAAAGAAAGGTATCAGAAGTTGGTGGGAAAGTTGAATTACTTGTCTCACACAAGGCCAGATATCTCTTTGGCAATGGGAGTTGTCAATCAATTCGCGAATAATCCTCAAAAAGAACACATGGAAGCAGTGTATCGGATTCTAAGACACCTCAAGACAACACTCGGAAAAGGTTTATTCTTTTCTAAGAATAATCAGAAGGGTATAGAAATTTATACAATTGCAACCAAGATGACAACCGGCAAGGAAGAACAGAAAAATGTGGAATATATACAAACGCAAATTGGGCAAGTGCGATTAATGATAGACGGTCCACAACTGGATATTGCACTTTTGTCTAGGGTAACCTACTAACTTGAAGGAGTAAGAAACAATCAGCAGTATCAAGAAGTTCTGCAGAATCAAAATATAAGGCCTTGTCTCACGGAATCTGTGAGGGTATGTGGATTACATGATTATTGGAAGAATTTGAGATACTAATGAATACCCCTATTAAGATGTGGTGTGATAGCATGGCTGCACTCAAGATTGCTAATAATACTATCCAACATGATCGCACAAAGCATGTTGAGATAGACCGATACTTCATGAAAGAGAAGATAGAAAATAAAGTCATAGACTTATCTTACATCTCATTCAGAAGACAAGTACCTGATGTGATGACTAAGCCTCTTGTCAGAACTAAGTTTGAAGATTTTGTGAGCAAGCTAGGAATGATCAACATCTATTCACCAGCTTGAGGGGGAGTGTTGGAATTGGGCTTTCATTCTTTGAGCCCATTATCTCTAGGGTTTCTTAGTTTATTATTATTATCTTGGTCAGCTTTATTTTCTAGGATTCAGATTAGTATCTCCTATTTATTTTATTTTATTGAGAGAGGATTTTATGCGATTGTATCAATCTCTCTCTCCCTCTATATATGTACCAGTCAATTCTGTGGAAGAATAAGATATCACACCCTGCATTCTCTCAATCATTAGTGCCTCCTCCTCATCCTTTGGGACATATTCAAAAGTAAAGGAACTAATATATTGCAGGGATAAACTAGAAAGACCTAAAATAATGGGAAAAAAAAAATTTAGGGACCTATACTTAAACCATATAAAATCATAGGGACTAAAAGTTGTATTATCCCAAAACAATTCATTAATTAGAATGATGTTTAATACCATTTTGGCCATCATACTTTAGTTTGGGATGGATAAACTAACAACAAATTCTCAGACGTCAGCTGTTAACTGATCATTTTTGCCACACCCTAAATTAATCTCGTCCAAATATGTCAATACAAAATACCTGAGTCTAGCACAAAGCCGTGCCAGAGCATCTGAGCCAGTTCTAGATGCAACATCCTCAATTTCCAGAGCATTAGATAATGTCAGATTGTCTGCAAGTATAAACTCACACAATTCCTTCAAGGAACATGCATCAGTCAACACTGCTGAATGGCCCCCACCAGCAGCTAGTTTCCGCACTTCCCCAACACACCTACAATACATGTTTTAGCAATACAAGTGGCTTCATGATCATAATGAAGAAGCTACAAAAATATGAATACATACCAGTCAACAGGTGATGGATACCAAGCATATGTATATTTCCCATTGGCAGCTTGGCCATAATTATTATAACCCCATCCATGAATTCTGCCATCCCTTGTGGAAATAAGAGTGTGGCAATGTCCACACGCTGCAAGTTGCACACCTTTTGGAATAACTAAAGCCGGAATATTTCGGAAAAATGCCTGAGAGTCATTAGAAATGCAAGAGAAGAATCCACTCTGGGGCCCAAGGCCTAATTGACCAGCTTGGCCACCACCCCAAGCATAAAGAGCTCCTTCCTTAGTCAAAGCACATGAATGCATGCCACCACACGCCACATTTTTCACAAAAACACCATCAAGGGCAACCACTCGCCTTGGTAGCAGCTCTTTATCTCCATACTGGAGAGAAGAATGCCCAAGTTGACCCATATTTCCAAGGCCCCATGTGTAACTACAAGGTCCAAACAAAATAATCATCATTCAATATCATGGAGTCTCTGATGTGTCAATATCCTATCACCCTCATCATAGAATTGACACAAATGACACGACATAAGTGGCCAAAAAAATACACAGATTTCTCTAGGTATCAAATGGGCAAAAGATAGAAGAACCTTGAACCTTTTTCTTTTCAGAACAGAAGAAACATACTTGGTTGACTATCATCTACAATTATACATCTACATGGAGTCCATACTAATTTATAATTTAGAATTAAAATAAAAAAGAAAGCAAATGAAAGGAGAAAGAAACTGAACAAGCAAATATCCAAACAAACATAAAATTGTACAAAGTTTAACTTTTGCAGAATACGTGAACTAAGAAACAGCTGTTGGTTGAAATGGGTCAAAATTAGAAAGAAATTAGTTCACTTGGGGAGTGCATGCATATTCTTGCTCATAAATATTACTAGTAGAAATAGCTAGCTACTGATAACATAGATGCACGCACACAGTCACCAACATGCCATAATGAATTGCAGCTCAAGATATAGGAACAACTATATCATAATCGTATGTGCATCATTTGCTTATAGAGCTACCCACTTCTAAAATAATTTAACTAGCAACACTAAAACAATTCTGGTATTTCGATTGGATAACAGACTTTTCTATATCATCATAAAATCAATAAAACCGTATAACTCTAGTAAACTATAGCCAAGGGAATAGGGACTTGCATAGTACATGCAGCATTCTTATTGCATCTTGTATCCTGTTGCGAGATTCCCTAATGTGTCATGTGGATAACCACAACTCTCATGCTTATATCTAAAACTATCTCCATCTAGAAAGCCCTTCAAGTCACTTACACCTCGCCCTTGTCAGACATTGCTGCTGTGTGGTACTCGCCACATGACACTTTGGTAATCTTCACAAGTTCCGGGGTTTCGTCGAGGAATTTTGCATAAGCAGTTATTATATGGGCCCTCTGCAATCCTTCACAAGTAACACCTCGGCCAAGTTGACCATACTCATTGTAGCCTGGTTCATGAGAACAGTAACCAAATCCCAAATAAGTACACAGCAAGAAACCCACACAGTAACATAAACGCATGTGCAGAGAGAAATAATAAAAACAGAAAAGCAATTTACCCCAAGCTTGTAATAGACCATCTTCAGACAACGCAACCACATGAGCAGCCCCACAAGACACTTCACAAATTATCTGTATACAGTGCAACGGGAAATGGACAATAAAATGCATAAGCACTCAATGCCATTAACTAAAACTTACATTTCCAAGAAGCTAAGACCCAACATAGGTCCACCGGCAAGTGTGACCCTAACAAAAGCATCAAATCTACTAGAGCTATGTAGCATCATGAAAGTATAATTAAATGTTATAATTCCAATTTTATGAAGTTTAACACAAACCAAGGGGTTTTATTTGTGCATGTTAAATAATTCTCAGTAATTTCATTTTTTATAAAAATCTTAGTAAGGCTACCAAGTGCCAAGTATAAAACAGGATAATACAAAATGCCACAACACAATACAATTGATAAAAGCATATGCATGAAGCTGCAAAAGCAACGATATTCCCTTGGCCTCAAAACCCATTACAACCTATTAATATATTTTGTGAAGACTCACAAGAATGTGGCACATGTTACACTTAATACACAAGTAAAACTAATGAAATAAAAATGTATTAAAAAAGATAAGGCAGAACGCTAAACAGAAGCATCAAGTCTACTAGACCCATGCAGCAATCATATCCAAGAACAGTCAAATGTGAGAAAAATGCATTGAATCTTTTGATAGATTGAGTATATATGTGTGTAGATATAAAAGAAGATTTTCAGACAAAGTCCATTCTCAGCCTTTTTTTTTTTTTTTTGGCTTTCCATTGAAAAATATCATTGCAGTCTCAGATATATTTGCAATCAAATTCAACAAACATGATAAGATAACCAAGGCAACTCAAAATGCTGCATCATTATCCTAACATATGACTAACGTGTTAACTTTCATGAAGCCAAAACATTTGGACACCCATAAATATCCCTACAGTTTGATATACTCAAATACCTTACTTAAAGGCATTGACATAGTAATGCTGCAAACGATGATAATGGAGATGTTGAGTCATTTGCGCACAAGGAAAAGAGTAGATCTGGGAAAGCAATTTGTTGCACAAAATAAAATGAATAATGAAGGGGTTGATGTAGTTGTAGAAGCTCCACAACAAACAAGAAGCTTAACAAGTTCAGAATTGGAACTGCCAGTTTTTCTTGCAAAGATCAAATAGGCTAGATTCTGGTGGTACAAGAAGTTTGATATACTTAAAGGAGCTTCTTCTTGGATTTCATTATTTGTAGCTTATACAAGATTTTGGATGGCCCTCAAGCTAAAAGGTTCAGTAATAAAAAGCAAAGATATAATGTGAGCTGTTGTTTAAGCAAGAATGGAGGCCTAATTTCACATGTATTATTTACAACCAGGTTCAATATATATAAGAGTGATTACAACGGGCCTGCAATTCAAATCCCTATGATCTAGGTCAAAAATGAGGGGAAAACAAACAGATTCTCATATCAAAAACCTAATAAAGACAAAATAAAAAGTCAAGCCAGCCTCTAATAGAAGAACGTACAAAGTAATAATAACATTTAATTACCTGTTGAACTAGAGAATAGATATGTAGTATTTCCAGCAAGCCACTCAATTCTTTTAGCAAGCAAATAAGCTACTTGTCTAGTCTTGAGAGAGTTTTAGTAAGCAAATAAGCTACTTGTCTGCTGATGGGTGCATATGCAAAATCAACTAAGCCTGATTCCATCTTCTCAATAATAAAATGGCAATCAATCAAAACATGCTTAGTTCTATCATGCATTGGAATTTTAGCAATCCAAATAGTAGCCATGTTATAATTTTTAGTTCTATCAACAACTTCTTAATCCACATTCCCTAACATATGCCTAGAGCTAAGCCTTTATATTCAGCTTCAGCATTACTTCAAGTAACTATTGGTTGCTTCTCACTCCTCCTTTTGACAAGACTGCCACATACAAAGGTGCGATACCCAGTGGTAGACCTTTTGTTAGTTACAAAGCCAGCCCAATCTACAACAGGATACACTACAATACCTGTAGATTCACATTTCTTGAAGAACAAGTCCTCTCTTGGTATCATCTTGAGATACTTAAGAAATCCAAATATAGCTTCCATATTCTCTTCCTATGGCTTCACTTTGCAATTCAGATGTTGAATGCTTTCTTGATCACTTGTAATCATAATGTAATCGACTTATGATTAGGATTGTAAGTTTACTATTAAGTACATGTACACAAATAGTGTATGAATCATTTTACACTAAGTGTCTAAAAAGCTTGACAACTCTCGTAAAGCTATCAAATTGAACCAAGGATAACTGCTTCAAACCATATACAGTGACTTGTATAACCCTACAAACCTTAATAGAATGCTTGGTATCCCTCAAGCTCAGTGGCATCTCCATATACACTTTTTCCTAGCCTCCATTTAGGAAGGCATTATTAAGCATAAGTTTGACAGGATCTAAGATAGGTAGAGAGAAAAATGGAACAAAAATCTTTATTAAAATATGAAATCAAAATCTAACTTCATAAATTAATAAAGATAAAGGAAAATCTTTAATAGAAGATGAGTAAGAATCTTAAACTCATCCAACTAATAAAGCCAAAGGAAAATCTCCACTGATAAAAAATAATGATTTTACTTCCGGATGCTTTCTACATGTTGTGCCTCAATATTTATAGATAGAAAAATGACTAATAATTTGTAAAAATACTCCCATTAATCCATAACTTAGATAATGGGGCATAACTACCTGAAAAATAAATAATTAAGTAAATACTAATTTAATCTCCAAGTACCATAACCTACTACTCCTAAACTTAAGGGCCGCTCAACAAAACAGATAATAATCTAAATAATATATTAAATAGAAAACATCTAAAATAACTTAAAACTAATATTTATTCCTAATATTTCTCTAACCCCCCATATTATCTATTATCCCACCATAATCAATATTCTATCAATCAAAGTTGATACAACGGTAATCTAAATTGGTAGCCAAAGGAAGTAGAATTTTTATGGTATTGAATTTGGCTACAAGAGAAACTGTTTCCTTGTAGTCAATCCCATGAGTTTGGTTAAAGCCTTTAACCATTAGTCTAGCATTATATCTGCTAATGCTTCAATTTGAAACCCATTTCCACCTTGCCAAAAGCTTTCCATAAGGTAGATCAGTTTTCTTCCAAGTCTAATTCTTCCCAGAGGCTCTTAATTATTCTTGAACGGATTCATTATATTTTGGATCCTTTAATGCTTCATGAAAATTCATAGAAAAATTTTCTGAAAACAATAGAGTAACAAATGCCTGTAAGTTTGGCGATAGCCTTTCACAGGATACAAACTTGCTCACTGGATGCTAGGCGCATGTGCTCACTCCCTGCATTGGTGTTATTGGCTAGCTCCGGTCCTTCCTCACTCCCTTCCTTAGTGCTCGCAAGTTGAGGAATGTTGATGGGCTTATTTGGAGTTGATTCAGCTGCACTGATTTCTGTGAATGTCCTTCCTTTTTCCCTGTTATAGACAATCAAATCCTTAGCACTAGATTTATCAACCTAGTCTCAGTATCCTTCTCTGGTAACTTTCTTTCTTTGTTTTTTTTTTTTTCCATGCATCCAGATCTGTTTTCACAAGGTTCCATGGGTTTAGGACCAGGTACAGGTTTGTCTTTGCAAAATAGGGGTATTTTCAGATATGGAATTTTTTACGATAAGGAGAGGATGCAGCATCAGAACCAGCAACTTCCACGTTATTTTTAGACCCAAAATATATCCATTCTATTGCACCATTAGATAATGGCTCATTAACCACAGGTCCAACACATTCACTATCAGACTCCTTCCATTGGATGGGTAATTTTGGGCAATAAGGGAAAGTGATGTGTAAATAGATAATTAGAGGATAATTAATTCAGATACGGTTAGTTACCATTATACCATTAAGCCTATCCTAAGGGAACCTATATAAACAAACTCTATGTAATTCATCAATATGTTTTTGAAATAATAATTCCTAAATACTATTCAGAAATTCTCTCTCTTTCCTTCTATCTCTCTCATCTCTCTCCTATTCTTCTCTATTCTTTCCCATTCTACTCATCAGTGGAATCAGAGCTGGTGATGCTCGGCCTGCATGCCTAAAACAAGATCACAGAGATTGCAACATACCATGGCAGATAACAGTAAGGACCGACTTCGTGCACTGGAAGACGCCTTTGCCAAGCTGGCTAATCTCCCAAGTGACATCCAAGCTCTCACCAACCAAGTTTCTTAGATGGTACGTGATCGTACTGATACATCCGATGAAGGAAGGGCCAATCATAACTAGCGCAGAGGACGACCAAAACCAAAAAACTAGGAGTACTAGCCTCGCACGCGTTTTACAAAAATGGAGTTTCCCATATTCCAAAGAAGTGATATCTTGGGATGGAACTTTAAGTGTAAATTCTATTTTCAAATAGATAACACACCTAAAGATTGGAAGGTGCTTATGGCAAGTTTGCACCTTGATGAGAAGGCGTGACAATGGCATCAAGGACTCACTACGTCAGACGAAGGTGGCTGAAGGACTTGGGAGGAATATGTGGAAGAACTGAAGCAAAGGTTTGGACCTACCTATGAAGCTCCAATGGAAGATCTCATGAAGCTTCGACAAACAGATTCTCTTGAGGAATTCGATGATGAGTTTGATACCATAGCCTACAAGATCAGACTTTTGGAAGACTATCTTGTTCAAACGTATACAACGGGCTTGCAGGAAGAATTTGCAGCTCAAGTTCGGATGTTTAAGCCAAGAACGTTACAAGAAGTACGAAATATAGCACGTACGCACAAGGTAAATCACCACAAAGCACAGACGAAGACGCGTGGCACAGATTCGAGATAGCGTCCGCTTCAGTGGGGTCGAAACTCAGAGTCGAGACTGCAAAGGGGTGTCTTGGATACTTATCCAAGTGAATAGAAAGGATTGGCTTGGTGGAGAGATGCGAAGACTCCATCTGGCAGTGTTGGGTCTTCTTTTAAGAAGGGTAAAACGGTCCAGTCTTCTAATTCTCTTTTTTTCGCACCCAAGACAGCTTCTTTTGCCTCTGTTTCTTCTCACGCAGGTGCTGGGTCTTCAAGGATAAATGCCAGCAACACACAAACGTTGACCCCAGAAGAAGTAAAGGAATTACAGGCCAAAAATTTATGTTTCTATTGTCAGCAACCTTTTTCCAAGGACCATATATGTTCTCAGACTCAAAGAATGCAATTGCAACTCATTGAATTGGAAGGGGAGGAGCTCAAGGAAGCTGACGAGGACATGAATCTAGAAGTTGAAGCACCAGAAAAATTCGAATACGTACCAAAGCACTCTGAATGTTTGCAAATTTCACTACATGCCATACAAGGAAGTGTGGGTCCCTCGGCTATGAGAATTCCAGAATATTTGGGTCAAAGGCAAGTACAAATTCTCATAGATAATAGAGCTTTTCATGCTTACATGAACTGTGACTTGGCCAGGAAGCTTGGGTGGAAGGGTGATTTCAAGCCTGTGGCAGAAGCGGAAGTGGCAGGGAGTGGAAAATTAAAAGTATATGAGATTTTAAAGGGGGTGAAGTGGAAGATGCAGGGTGAAGAGTTCGAAGGGGACTTTCAAATAATGGAAGTCAAGACCTATGACATGATTTTAGGTTTATCTTGGCTTAAAACCATCCATCAAGCTCATTGGGATTATGACAAACTGTCTATGACCTTCTAGTATAATGGAAAAATATGTAAATTGCAGTCTCAAGAATCTATAGGGTGTAAAATTGTTGAATTTAACAAGATTGAAAATGAATTAGAAGCGGGAGGACAGATGTTTTATGCTGCAATTAATAGAAAAGGAGGATGAAGAGCTGTGTTACTTTCAATTGCAGGGGGAGAATGGTTCTGAAAAAGCTGTTCAAGGATTGTTATTGGAATTTTCAGATGTATTCAAGGAGCCTAAATCTCTTCCCCCTTTGAGAGAGGGCCACAACCATCCTATTATTCTACAAGAAGGTTCTGATCCAGTCAATTTAAGGCCTTACCAATATCCAGCAGCTCAAAAGAATGCCATTGAAGACATGGTGAAGGAGCTATTACAATCTCGAATCATTCAAGAAAGTAGCTTACCATTTTCTTCACCAATTGTGTTGGTGAAAAAGAAAGATGGTTCATGGCGCATGTGTATCGATTATAAAGAACTTAACAAGAAGACAATCAAGAATAAATACCCTATTCCGCTTGTGGAAGAGCTTTTGGATGAATTAAGGGCTGCTAAATGGTTCATTGAGCTGGATCTAAGGGCTGGTTATCATCAGATTCGAATGGAGCCTACAGACATCTATAAAACAGCCTTTTGTACTCATTCAGGTCACTATGAGTGGTTAGTGATGCCTTTTGGGCTCACTAATGCAGCCGCGACTTTTCAGGGGGCCATGAATAGTATATTCAGGGAGTATTTACAAAAATTAGTCTTAGTTTTCTTTGATGATATTTTGATTTATAGTCCTTGTTTAGAATCTCACACACGAGACTTGCGGTTGGTTCTAGAAACTCTAAGGAAAAATTGTTTTTTTTGTGAAGGAAAGCAAGTGTACTTTTGCTACAACACAAGTAGAATATTTGGGACACATTATAAGTGGAGGAGTTGTCTCAACCGATCCCTAGAAGATCAAAGCGGTCATGGATTGGCTTGAACCAACCACAGTAAAACAACTAAGATCATTTTTGGGACTTGCCGGTTATTATAGGAGGTTTATTAGGGGTTATGGTTCCTTAACTAAGCCCCTAACTGAACTGCTCAAGAAGAATAATTTTCAGTGGTCAGAATTGGCTGCTGTTACATTCAAAAAGTTGAAAGAAACACTGGTGGCAGCCCCCGTTCTTGCTCTTCCAGATTTTTCACAAGTGTTTGTAGTTGAGACTAATGCTTGTAGCTCAGGCATTGGTGCTGTTCTGATGCAAAAAGGTCAACCTATTGCCTTTTTCAGCAAGGCTTTGGCTCCTAGACATCTGAATCTCTCTATCTATGAGAAGGAATTGTTGGGGGTAGTACAAGCTGTGGAACATTGGCATCAATATCTTGCAGGAAGGCGGTTTATCATTAAAACTGATCAGCAAAGTCTTATACTTGTTAGATCAGAAGCTTAAAACTGCATTTCAAATGTATTGGGTGACCATACGATTATGAAATACATTATAGAAGGGGCAACGACAATAATGCAGCTGATGCCCTTTCAAGGATGCCAAAAAGTGAGTTTTTCAAAGTATCTTTGCAGACTTGTTCAAATTTCCTTTTTCTGGAAATCCAAAAGAGCTAGGATGAGGATGTTGATTTGCGAGCTTTAAAAGCTCATTTGCAACAGAAGGGAGGTGTAGAAGGAAATTATTCTTGGGATGGTCAGCATTTAAGAAGGAATGGCAGATTAGTGGTGGGAAATATTCCTAATGTAAGGTAGAAAATATTGGAATGGCTTCATGCAAGTCCACAAGGAGGACATTCAGGGGTACAAGCTACTTATCAAAGAGTCAAAAAGTTGTTTTGGTAGCAAAAATTATTTGATGACATCAAGGAGTTTGTAAAACTCCGCCTATGTTTATAGCCAGTCCCAAGCCCGGGTAAAGGAGGAGGGTTGTGTTAGGCCATCAACAGCCAATGTAAAACTTTGTTGAATCTATCATGAACATGGACAATAGACGTTATAATGTTAATGCTAGGTCGTTGCCCGTAAGTAACGCGCTGCATGGCTCGAGTACAGTAATAAGTGAGTTAGAGCCGCTGCATCGGCGCCCGGATGTAGTGTTAAATGAGCAAGGGCTACCGCGTCATTCTAGACGCACACGGCTAAAGAAGTTAGTCCATGAGAGCAAAATTAGATTTGGCACCTGGAATGTTAGGACATTGAATTGTAAATCTGTAGAGGTTGTCGGGGTTATGATTCAAAGGAAAATCAATATCCTTTGCCTGCAAGAAACAAAATGGCGTGGAGAAGAAGCTAAGGATATTCAAGGTTTCAAACTTTGGTATACAGGAAAAGTAAGTGCACGCAATAGAGTAAGCATCATTATAGATAAGGAGTGGAAGAAGAACGTTGTAGAAGTTAGCAGAATTGGAGATAGATTTATTTCCTTAAAAATGATAATTGGACGTGAGACTGTTAATATTGTTAGCGCTTATGCGCCGCAAGTCGGGACAGAAGTCAGTCTTAAGGAATTATTTTGGGAGGATCTGGAGGGGTTGATTCGACACATACCACAGAGTGAAAAGATTTTTATTGGAGGAGACTTTAATGGGCATGTCGGGAGAGAAGCTGGTCAGTATGCGAGGGTGCATGGTGGTTTTGGTTTTGGAGAGCTAAACAATGAAGGACAAACTCTTCTTGATTTCTCATTAGCGTATGATTTTAAGATTGCCAACACTTATTTCAAGAAGAGAGATGAGCATCTCATCACTTACAAAAGTGGAGTCTCAAAGTCACAGATTGATTTTCTTTTGGTTAGGAACACAGATAGAAGACTTTGTAAAAATTGCAAGGTGATCCCCGGAGATGCTGTAACGACACAACATAGGGTCCTAGTCCTTGATGTGTGTATTATGAGTAAAATCCAAAAACGTCGATAAGTAGTAGCACCAAGGATTAGGTGGTGGCAATTAAAAGGTGAGAAGCAATATATTTTCAAGCGAAATCTTTTGGATAAAGGAATTTGGGAATCTCAGGGAAGTGCTAACATCATGTGGGAGGATATGGCTAAAAAGATACGGGAGGTTGCAAAAGTAGTTTTGGGAGAATCAAAAGGTTCCGGTCCGAGAGATAAGGAGTCTTGGTGGTGGAATAATAGTGTACAGGACAAAATCAAGTATAAGAAGAACTTTTTTAAAGCTATATATTTGTGTAACAATGAGGAAAATTGGAAGAGGTACCGTATGGCTAAGAAGGAAACTAAGAGAGCTGTGGGTGAAGCTCGTTCTAAAGCTTTTGAAGAATTTTATAAGAGCTTTGAGACGAAGGAAGGAGAGCGAAATATTTATAAAATTGCCAAGAGTAGGGAAAGAAAATCAAGAGATCTATAACAGATAAGGTGTATTAAGGATGAAGAGGGAAGAATTTTAGTTACAGATGATGAAATTAAAAATAGATGGGAGACTTACTTTTCTAAACTTTTCAATGATGGAGAGGGTTCATCTAGTAACTTGGAGGATTTAGTACCTGGTGAAGGAGAACAAAATTTGTCATTCTATCGAATAATACGTGATAAGGAGGTAAAGGAAGCTCTTAAGAAAATGGCAAATGGTAGAGCCAACGGACCTGATTGTATATCTATCGAAGCGTGGAAATGTTTAGGTGAAGAAGGGGTGAGATGGTTAACTCAGTTATTTAATGTGATTTTACGGTCCAAGAAAATGCCTGATGAGTGAAGGAGAAGTACATTAATTCCTATTTATAAAAATAAAAGAGATATTCAGAATTGCACTAACTATAGAGGGATTAAGCTCATGAGCCACACAATGAAATTGTGGGAGAAAGTAATTGAGCACAGGTTGAGATTGGAGACAAGTATTTCTGAGAATCAGTTTGGTTTTATGCCAGGTAGATCAACTACAGAGGCAATTTATCCACTAAGGGGATTAATAGAAAAGTATCATTGTAAAGATAAAGATCTACACATGGTTTTTATTGATTTGGAAAAAGCTTATGACCGTATACCAAGAGAAGTGCTTTGGAAAGTGTTGAAAAAAAAAGGAGTACGGATTGCTTATATTAAAGCCATACAAGATATGTATGAGGGGGTAAAAACTAGTATAAGAACGCCTGGTGGTCAAACAAAGGATTTTCCTATAAAGATTGGACTACATCAGGGATCATCTCTGAGTCCTTATTTGTTCAACTTGATCTTAAATGTTTTGACGGAACATATTCAAGGGGAAATTCCGAAATGTATGCTCTTCGCCAATGATATAGTTCTTATAGCAAATGCAAGAGAAGAGGTTAATTGCAAACTTGAGTTATGGAGGAGGACATTGGAGTCGAAAAGTTTTCGTCTAAGTAGAAGTAAGACGGAATATTTATATTGTAAATTTGGTAAAGGACTATTCAACAATAATTTGGAAGTGAAATTGGGAGATCAAATTATACCTCAAGTGAAAAAGTTTAGATATTTTAGAGCCATTATTCAAAATGATGACGAAATCAGTGGAGATATTTCACATAGAATTCAAGCTGGGTGGTTTAATTGGAAAAAAGCTAAAGGAGTTATTTGCGACCGTAAGGTGCCTAATAAACTTAAAGGAAAGTTTAATCGCACTGTTATCAGACCGGCAATGTTATATAGTAGTGAATGCTGGGCTCTAACGGGATAGCAAGAGCATAAAGTTGGAGTAACAGAGATGAGAATGATACGACGGATGTGCGGACATACACGTAAAGATAAAATTCGAAATGAACACGTACGCGAAAAAGTGAGGGGGGCACCTATTGAGGAAAAAATTGTAGAAAATCGGTTGAGATGGTTTGGGCATGTACAAAGAAGACCAAGGGAGGCACCAGTGAGAAGAATGGAACATATAACTTTGAGTCCGATTAAGAGAGGTAGAGGAAGGCCTAAGAGAACACTCTTGGAAGTTGTTGAACGTGATCTCTTAATTAATAATATTCCTAAAAGCTTGATAAATGATAGAGCATAATGGTGTCTTGCAATCCATGTAGCCGACCCCACCTAGTGGGATAAAGGCTTGTTGTTGTTGTTGTTGTTGTTGTTGTTGTTGTATCAAGGAGTTTGTAAAGCATTGTGATACTTGTGCAAGATGTAAGTCTGAATCAATGGCTTATCCAAGGTTGCTACAACCTTTACCTATTCCAAGTCGAGTTTGGGAGAGTGTGACTATGGATTTTATAGAAGGGTTACCCAAATCAAATGGGAAAGCCACTATTTGGGTGATCATTGATCGTTTTAGTAAATATGCACACTTTTTGTCTTTATCTCATCCTTTTACAGCATCTACATTGGCACAGCAATTTTTAGACCATGTGTACAAATTGCACAGGTCACCGGTCGAAATTATTAGCGATAGAGATCCCCTCTTTATCAGTAATTTTTGGAGGGAATTTTTGAAGGTTTTGGGAGTGAAACAGAAACTTACCTCCTCGTATCACCCACAAATGTATGGGCAGTCAGAGGTGCTTAAAGTTGTTTGGAAAATTATCTAAGGTGCATGTGCTGGGAAAGACCTAAGGAGTGGCACAAATGGCTTTCTTTAGCAGAGTGGTGGGATAACACATCCTATCACACTTCCACAAAAACTACTCCTTATGAACTATTGTATGGACAGTTCCTCCTATGCATATTCCATATTTTCCTAGAGATGTGGTAGTGGAAGCTGTTGACAGAACTTTTTTAGCAAGAGAAGAAACTTTAGCAATGGTGAAATATCATCTCAATAGGGCTGTGAATAGAATGAAGCAGAAAGCAGATTTGCACAGAAGTGAGAGAGAGTTTGAGGTAGGACAATGAGTATTTCTTAAATTACAGCCTTATCGTTAGATTTCTATAGCCTCGAGAAGCTCTTAGAAATTAGCCTCAAGATATTTTGGGCCCTATAGAATCTGTAAGAAGATAGGGCCAGTAGCATATAAGCTAGAATTACCTCCAAAATCAAGGGTTCACTCCACTTTTCATGTCTCATTGCTCAAATTATGCCTTGATCCTTCAGTAAAGCAGCGGCATCCCCCTATTGATTGGCCAGAATCTCCTTCATATTTGATTCCAGAGAAAATATTGAATGAACGGAGAGGTAGAAGAAAAGGCAGGATTATTACGGAAGTTCTTGTGAAATGGAAGAACCTTCCAGATGAAGAGGCTAGCTGGATTTCTTTGTTTCAGTTACAGAAACAGCACCCTAGTTTTGTCAATTCTAACCCTTGAGGTAAAGGGCTCTTGAGGGGGGGTGTTGATGTGTAAATAGATAATTAGAGGATAATTAATTCAGATACGGTTAGTTACCGTTAGACCGTTAAGCCTATCGCAGGGGAACCTATATAAACAAACTCTATGTAATTCATCAATATGTTTTTGAAATAATAATTCCTGAGTACTATTCAGAAATTCTCTCTCTTTCCTTCTATCTCTCTTGTCTCTCTCCTGTTCTTCTCTATTCTTTCCTATTCTACTCATCAGAAAGCGTCAAAGAAAATGACTTTCATGGTTACAAAGTACTTTTGCAGTGTAGGAAAATAGTACTTATACCCCATTGGTTTAGGAGAATGTCCCAAGAAAGAAAAGTCATGAACATGGGGTTTAAGCTTTCCTCCATGATCATTATGAACAAAGGCAATACACCTACATACCTTTTGAGGATGGTGGTTAGAAAAGGAATTGAAGGATAAGCTTCAAGAAGTTTTTACAACGGCGTTTGAAATTTCAAGGTTTTTCATAGCATCCAGTTCATTAGGTAAGCTATGGTAAGGATAGCATCACCCTAATGTGAACACAATAGGCCTAGCCACTCCAAGCTACACCATTTTTTTGGGGTGTATTAAAACAAAAACTTTGTGGATGATGCCATGACTCTTAAGGTATTGGTCAATATTTTGGCTCAGGTAGTCCTTGGCATTATCACTTAGTGAAAATTTGGATTTTGCCTTGGAACTGGTGCTGAACAAGAGAATGGAAGTCATTAAAAAATTGATAAACTTCAGATTTATCTCTCATAAGCTAAAAAGTTGGTCTAGCATGCTTACCAATGAAAGTTACAAACCATTTTACATTTTTCCTCTTATTTACCCTTGATAGGCCCATATATTGCTATTAACAATTACGAATGGTTTGGTTGGTTCAAGAGTGCAAGAGGGATAGGTGTTTTGGGTTCATGCAGAAAAGTTTTTTAATAGAAATATAAAAAGTGGAGGCTTTATTTTATGGAGAACAAATTCAATTTCAAGACTGATCAAAAAGCCCTTTAATATCTTTTAGAACAGAGGATTCAGGATGATGAACGACAAAGTTGGGTTTCAAAACTTACAGGCTTCAAATTTGACATGCAATACAAAACGGAAAAGGAAAATAAGACACTTGTCAATACAAAATCAATACAAAAATATAGGCATGAAGCTTCAAGCTTTAGCTTCAAGGCACAATGTGAAACTAGAGTATTAAGGAGGAGATACAAGAAATATGTTACGTCTTCTCAAATAATTCAACAGGTTATCACCAACTTATCTCCACCTAAGAAGTAAAACCTTAAGAGAAAATGTTTATTATACAAAAACAGATTAAGGGCCAGTTTGTTTAAGATTAGGGAAAAAGAAAAAGAGTGATTTCATTTGGCTGAACAGAAGAAAGTTGTCAGGAGTATAAGAGAATTATTAAGAGACTTTAAGCTAAACACATGAAGGATGTGTTGGAAAAAGCTTATTTTGATAAGTTATTTGGATAGCTTGTCAAAAACATCTATTCCAACAAAACCTCCATGATTAGCTTAATTTCTCCCAACAACCAGAGTGTTAACTACAATCACTTTCTTTAATTTTTAAAAACTGGCCCTAATTCTGCACAGAAAACTCCAAGAGTTGAAGCCAAAATCTATGTATTTCACGCTTCTTTAGGAAACATTCACAGTTTCTTCATAAATACATACACAGGGGGCAATAAACAGTGTACTGGGGAGGTACGGGTAGATACAAGTAGTTTTGTGACTACGTGTGACATTTTCCAAAAGAACAAATATCAGTGCTGCCATCTAGCAGGTTTGATCCAGCCCTTGCCAACATCAGCAAGGTTGACAGGCCACTCACACAGATTTCATCATATTCCTAACTTAATCAATGAGATTGAACACTATCTTGGAAGAGGTAGATTGCCTAACCAAGTTTGCTCATTTTATACCCGTAACTCACCCCTTTTAAGCAAAATAAGTGACTGAAATTTTCATAGCTACAGCAGTAATATTACAAGATTTTCCAAACCTTTAAACTCTTCAAGCCGACTAACACCACTCTATTCAGTAGCTCCTCTTATCACCAAAAATTCATGGCCAATCTAAGGTGGTTTAATAGGAGTTTAGAGAAAATCCCAGCCACTGGTCCCGGTACAGCAACCTTTGTGACAATATTTGAGAGGACCTCCGTACCTTATTTGAAGTTTAATTATGAGCCTTTTGTCATGGAGGGAGTGACTAAGCAACTGCTAGCTAGAAACACCATTTTGGGAAGCATTGGAAGAGAACTTGGTGCATGACCAAGCAAGGATTCATAATGAAACATAGAAAATTCAAAGAGATATCCAGTTTCATGGAGGAGATTTTGTTTTATATCAAGCTAAAACCAAGCAAGCTCAACTCATTGGCTAAAAATGTGATTAAGAAAGTTATAATGCAAATGAGGAACTGGACAATATAGAGGCAGCAGTAATCTACAAACTTGACCTGCTCCCCAAGAGCTCGTGCATCTGAACTCAAAAGCTAACTCCAACCATTCATGTGAATTGGAATTGAAAAATTTTTCTAATTGCATCATACCATACAAACATTTTCTCCAATTCCAATTTCATATCCATAACTCCTAATTCCATCATAGCAAATGCGCCCTAAGAAAGCATACCAAGTCAAAAAACTGACCAATGGAAATGGAAAAACAGAAACACAATTCATCATCTAATAATGGAAGAACATATGGGGAACACATGGGAAAAGTTCCGAGTCATCCAACTTCAATCCTCTCAATTCCATCAAGAGGACAAGGTGAAACTTTTTTCTTGGAGGGGGTATTGATGGACCTCAAGGAGAAACCAAAGCAGAAGGGAAGACAAGGAAATTGAGAATAAAACAGTGAAGGAGGAGTTGGAACAATGAGACAGAATGGATCTTATGAAAGCAAGCTTCTTGAAATCTAGCAACGTGTTGTGTCATCTTATGAAGCAATTTAACTTATCGACTTCTTGCAGTGAGTGCTTGTACAGTGAGGTACTTGGGTTGAACTAAAAGGAAAGAATCACTGAGTGGAAAACTATGATTATTATGAGCTCTTACCCAAGAGCATCCTTCATTTTAATACAAGTACCTAAATATTTGCCATTTTACATTGCCTATTTAGGATCACTATCTCTAAAAGGAGGCATGAGCAAGAGATGGAAAACTACGATCAAGTTATTCAAACCAATGATCATTGGTGATCATATTAAAATTTCCAAAATAGCTATACGTGGCCAATGGTGCACACAATGAAATCCAACATGATAGAGGCTTTTATTTGATGGATTGCATCCATTGTCCCTTGTTAAAAGAGGTTAAAATAGCAACAAGTATTGACTATGTACACGATAATATTTCTTCTCAATTTAGAATGAGTTAAAATGTTATACAATCTATGTACTAACAATGGTTTATCCATTAAGTTGTCAAATGTTGGAAACTCAAGCAAAATTTTAAGAACTAACAAAAATAAGTTTAGAATTCAAAACGTGAATGGTCAACAATATATGCAACAAAATACATCTTACCGTATCAGGTTTAAAAGCACCCCAAAATAAGCGAGGAAGATTTGAAGCCTGTGGTACAGAATAGAAATCAACTTTAATCCACAAGATCTTTTGGAAAACAGTACTAAATGATGACGTACATGAGGTTAAAAGGAGGAAGAGAGAGGAGAAACAGGGCTGAAATTGGGAGCAAAATTCATAAAATAAACTGACATTCTTCAACAACTATAAGACCTACCTGATTCTGTCCCCAAACCCAGAGCCTTCCAGATGGCTTGGTACCATCCCTTTCACGGGGTTCTGCAATGCAAGCAGTACAATGGGCTCCACAAGACACAGATTTCACAAACTCAGACATTAACTGTTTTACCTTCTTGGGATATTTGCTTCGGTTCTCAGTTCCGTCTCCCAATTGACCGAAGTCATTAGCCCCTACGATAAGAATAATAGTATCAATCCTGATTAAAATATGACTTACTGCTTATAGATTACAACCTCACAGTAAACAGAGTAAATTCAAGATGAAAACAAAAAGAAATTCCAAATCTTCTTGATATCTATACGGATTTTGGTTATCACTACGTTATATCAAGAAGGGACACAGAACGCAAAAAATTTCCAAACCCCAAGTAAACAGAGACCCATCAGAGGCTGCTGCTGCTGTATGCTCACGACCACAAGCAACATCCAACCAGCGTGCATTTAAACCAGCTGGGCATCCAAATAGCTCAGGAGGCAGCTGCTTTGGAATCCGCAACTGGTCGTTATCCTCCTTTCTACCTGTCTGCCCAGATTGATTGTATCCCCATACATAAATTGCACTCTTCCTTGGAACACTCATAGGTCGGATGATACCAAAAATGTCATCAATATCCATAGATCGACCTTAAAGTCTAACAATGACAATCCAAGGGAAATTCAATAAATAATAATTATAATAATAATAATAATAATAATAATAATAATGTGAAAGCAGTTCGATGGTGGCAAATTCAAGAATTAAGAACATGGAAAAAGAATGAGATTTTTATTATTGCAGGTCTTTTAAAACTAAAGAACTCAGGTCCTCAAATTGTCTCATATTCCCCAAACTTTCAGGTTCTTTTTTTTTTTTTTCTCGGTTACAAGCTTTCAAATATTAATTAAACTGGTTTCATCACGCCAAGTGGAGAAGTT
Organism: Prosopis cineraria; assembly: GCF_029017545.1. Taxonomy (NCBI): domain Eukaryota; kingdom Viridiplantae; phylum Streptophyta; class Magnoliopsida; order Fabales; family Fabaceae; genus Prosopis; species Prosopis cineraria. The sequence continues at coordinate 23,399,151 of NW_026555332.1, read as the reverse complement.
AGAATCAAATGTTTGCAGACAGTTATATTATATCCCAAGATACAAAGGATCTACGTAATGAACAAAATAATCCCAGTACATCTTCAAATAGTACAACACTTACCGACGCAGTCCCAAAATTTAAAATCCGTAGCAATACAAATCAAGAAACTTGAAAATTTCAAGAAACTGGATTGAAGAAAACCAAAGTCAAAGAAAGTTGAGCTGCCATATATCAGAAGCTGACAGAGGACGCACTCACACGACGTATACAAGGGATAATCAACCATATTTTTAGAAATGAATAGAAAATGAAAAGTAGCCTCTCACGGCAAGAAAGAAGGAAAGGAATTTTAGTAGATTAACACAACACAAGGCCCTTGATGGTAGATTTTTGAAAACGAGAAGAAAATGAAATTCAGTATCAGTAAAACCGTAATTGGAAGCAAAAGCAACGGGACAGAAACATACCCGACTACGAGAGAAAATAGTCAAATTAAATTGTCCAAGAAATGCAAAGAACCGTTTGAATCCAGGAAATGCAGGGAGAAACAACGGATAAGGGATAAAGCCAATCTGTCGTAGCTCCGATGCCTTCGGAATTGGGGCGAGCATAATACACGGCTTCCCGCTTCTTTAAGAATCCCGCGATGTTTCAGAATTTTCTAGATGAATAATGCATTATCAATTTTATCGGAGATATTTTTCAGATGGAAAATTGAAAGGAGGACGCTTGAACAAATTTAATTTCAGTTAAAATGACTAAAATTTTGAAACTTTATTGCATAGGGATTAAAATAAAATTACAAAATATATTAAAATAATTTTATTATCTCTAATGAAATTTGATGAAATTTACAACTCATGTAAGGAAGTTAAATAATTGATGTATAAAAAATAAATAATTAATTAAAATTTATAACTTTTATTAACAGTATAATATCATTATGAATATAAACAAGTAAAGTTAAATTCATAAATAACTCGTAACGCTCTAAATTTTTAAATTTATTTTTCATAAATTAATTAATTATTAAATAAATTTAATAATATTAAACGCCTACAATGATAGAAAATGGACTGTCATAATAATTAAAAAATAAAGCCTCCTGTTAAAAACTTTACCATGATAGATCAGAGTTTGTTACAGGAATAAATCATTTCACAAATAATTTATTATAATAAAAAAATTTAACATAATAAATAAATTTTATCATGATAATTAAAATAACATTATACAATTTATACTTATTAGAAAGGATCTACATGGTACACCACTTTTTACTACCCTCAATTGACATCACTTTTTACAAATGTACGTTCACTTTCCATGCGTTGCACGATAGCATTTCTTTATATGTACTACTTAAAGTAATATCTCTTCTCTTTTAGAATTGTTTTACTTTACAAAAAAGCAACCTTTATGAAATCTATATAACATTTTTACAGCATAAACAGCATGTATATAAATATCAATAATAATGTTTGTGATTTTTTCAATAAACAATAAATACGGTAATAACTAATTAAATTCTCAATTTATTACTGATCAGTTTTACACCTACAGTGGGAGGGTGGTAACATATGCCAATAAATATTCATTTTATTATTATTATTTGTAGAGTTATTTTTTCTGATTTTACTTTCTGAAAAAAGTTTTAACATTAAAAAATATATACTAAAATACAAATTTGCATGTTACAATTTACTTCGTGTTCCACTTACACATAAAATAACTTCATTTATTGTCCATTTTTATCTATGTTGCTTGGTACAATTACCTTTTATATTGTAAATCACCAAAGAAAAAAGATTTCATTTGTTAATAGATAAAACTATTAAATATGCTCTTCTTCATCTTATTATTATTGATATTTTGAGAAAGAGCGATTTGCAAGTCTTATTCGTGGCTAATATAAAAAGTAGGGAGACAACAACAACAAATCAAGAAAGCAACGTATCTTCAAGTGGTTTTTAAAAATTTTTAAAATATCAGTTCAGTCTTATAAAACTAAATTAAAAATAAGTTGAAAGTAGAAAAAGCCAAAATACTCTTAGTTCAAATATTAAAAAAAAAAACCACCAACCACTGTTGCTGGAGCACTGTTGTCGGTGATCGGAGCTTCACCAATGACAACAGCCACTAGACCTCCATCGTCAGAGCTCTAGCATTCGACTAGACCACCATCACCAGAGCTCTAGCCGCCGACTGAACCATCATCAGCGGTGGCTAAAAAATTATGGAGAATTAATTTCTCCAAAGGTGGCCCAAGTAGGTGTAAAACACAAGACCCCTTAGTTTACCAAAAACTTTTAGACCACCAAGCCATTTAACCCATTCAATTATATAACACATAAAATTATATATATAATAAATGTTATTTCTAAACCACTTGATTATTACATTACTTGTTAATGGCGTAACTTTACTTTTTAATACCTTATTAGAACTTGTTAATTACTTAACTTTCCTTGTTAACCCCACGACTCCTGCAACAGAAATAAATTACTTGTTAATCACGTAACTATATTTGTTAATACCTTAACAGGATTTGTCAATTACTTAACTCTCCTTATTAAATCCGTGACTCTCAAAACAAAGTTACATTACTAATTAATCGGATAGCTGTCATTGTTACTACCTTAACAGGACTTGTTAATTACTTGAATTTACTTGTCAAATCCATGACTCCTTCAACTGAATTGCATTACTTATTAATCATATAACTTTACTTGTTAATTACACAACAATACTTGTTAATTGCATAGCTTGACTTGTTAATACCATAACAAGACTTGTTTAACTGTCATTTCAAAAAAGCAATCAAATTACTTGTTAATTGCATAACTTTACTTGTTAATTCATCAACAATACTTGTTAATTATCTATTGTCACTTGTTAAATGAATATATAATTTACATAAAAAATTGAGTTTGTCAAATAACGAAAACGATGACAGTAGGGTTTCCTTTATCAGTATTAAGCATACTTGTTAAAATATATTAGGCTTTAATTGTATAAGATTTTTCAAACCTCTAGTTTGGTGAATACTAATAAGGAAAACACGACTGTCATCGCTTTCATTATCTAACAAACTTAATTTTTTATGTAAATTATATATTCATTTAACAAGTGACAATAAATAATTAACAAGTATTGTTTAAGAATTAACAAGTAAAATTTTGCAATTAACAAGTAATTTGGTTGCTTTTTCGAAACAACAGTTAAATAAGTATTGTTATGGTATTAACAAGTCAAGCTATGCAATTAATAAGTATTGTTGAATTAACAAGTAAAGTTACATGATTAATAAATAATACAATTCAGTTAAAGGAGTTATGAATTTAACAAGTAAATTCAAATAATTAACAAGTCTTATTAAAGTATTAATAATGACAATTATATGATTAACAAGTAATGTAGCTTTGTCGTGGGAGTCATGGATTTAACAAGAAGAGTTAAATAATTGACAAGTCCTATTAAGGTATTAACAAGTATAGTTATGCGGTCAACAAGTAATTTATTTCTGTTGCAGAAGTCGTGGGGTTAACAAAAAAAGTTAAGTAATTAACAAATCTTGTTAAAGTATTAATAAGTAAAGTTATGTGATTAACAAATAATATAATAATCAAGTGGTTTGAAAATGAGGTTTATTATACATATAATTTTATGCTTTATATGATGGCATAAGTTGAGTGGCTTGGTGGTCTAAAATTTTTTAGTGAACCAAGGGGTCTTGGATTCTACACCTACCTTATCCACCTTTGGAGAAATTAATTCTCCATAATTCTCCAACCACCGCTGATGGTGATCCAGTCGGCGATCAGAGCTCTGGCAATGGAGGTTCAGTGGCTGTCGTTGCTGACAAAGCTCCGGTCACCGACAACAATGCTTCAGTGATGGTGGCGGGTGACTTTTTTTTAAAATATCTGAACTGAGGATATTTTAATTTTTTTTCACTTTCAACTTATTTTTAATTTAATCTCATAAGACTGAAATAATATTTTGAAATTCTTTAAAAGCTACCTGAAGATATATTGCTTTCCTGATCCTTAAATAAAATTCTCCCTAAAAAATATTTTCTTCTCAGCATTAACGTTGAAGTGCACGTGAAATGAGGCCAAGGCTGAAAACACCCTTTTTCGGAAAAGAAGCCATCAATATTCACAGAAGCGGGCACACCAATAGAGAAAACTCACGATTTGAGTCAAATCATAACGTTGACTATCCAAGCTTTAACTTTGCAAAATGAATCATGAGAAAGAGGCTTTTTTTTTAAAAAAATCAAATCGGAAATTTCATGTTGTTGGCAAATGATCAATTGAAAGAGAAGAGAGAAAGCTGAAAGAACCTCATTCTCCACGATATCTGTATCTTGATCTCTGTATCTAAACGCAATTTTTTAACGTGAATGCATTGTGGATTTATAGCTAGTGTTCATGTGACTTTACCATTTACAATTATGAGGATTAAAACTAACAACTTATTAATTTCAACCAACTTTATTCTTTAAAAAATTAAAATTTATATGAAAGAATGATTTAATAATATTTTTATAAAAAAACTCTTCTAATTAATTGGTTCTGAATATTTTCACAATCAATTATATATTCCTAATCAAATAAAAAGAATTATATGCTCCAACTAAAAAATCTCAAAACTAAACCACGAAAGGTAAAAAAAAAAAAAAGAAAGGAAATCATTTTGTTTTTTCTAATTCTCTTTATTGCCATTAGTCATCTCTTGTCTCTTTATTTTGATATTATATATATATATATATATATATATCCGTGTGTGTGTGTACGTATGCATTGATAAAACAAATTCAATTAAAGAGCTTAGAGCTCACAAAAAAGAACGAATAATGGTAATCATTTGAGCAATAATAAGGTGGAGATAACTCCATCCCTCGATGCCATATTGACATCATCATGTTCTTCTTTGCCTCCACACTCAAGTTCTTCAGCACTGGCAACTTGATACTGTTGATACTTTGAAGCCAGATCATTCATGCTTGCTTTCAACCTCAATAAACCTTGACTCGTGGAATGCTTGCTTTCAACCTCAATAAACCTTGACTCGTGGACGATGCTTTAAAAAGCTAAAATTAAAGCGAATATTTAAAAAAGGCAGAAAAAGAAGCATAAAAAAGCTGCATACATAATTGAGCATTCAATTTTTTCAAAGATTGTGACCAAAAAAATTTCAAGCTCAATGAATGTCAGAATTGGACAATATCACACAAACAGGCAGAATATGCTAACCTGCCATGGTCTGTGCTATAACAAATTTAAGGAATAACACCTTGCTTCATTTAGCGGCTTTTGATCAACGGAAGAAAATTCTGCCATTTTCAACCTGTGAAGCTAATTAATTGGACCTGTACATTGTAGCTTTTGATCAAGTAACATAAAGAGAAATGCCCTTTTCTTTTCAGCTATTCAAAGATAGCTGCAAAATTCATGTACTGTCAAATCTCTTCTTCTCTACAACATGATATCTTAGAAATTTATGATAGATATAAAATAGGTGTTTTTTTTTTAATATTGTGATAGAGACTTGATATCTGAGTGCCTCCCACTAATATTGATGAGTGCATGTGAATTCTGAGACCTATCTTTAATTCTTTTGATACTTCTTTCAGACCCTTCAAGGTCTCCGAAGTGTGCTTATTACAAATAGATAATTGATAGACTATGGACATGGAGACATATCAATATCAATGCAGATATATAGAGGGCAGATAACTAAATATTTTTAATAAAAATTCATACATGAGTTCACTTATGTTGACAAAATATCATTGAACACAACATTATTATATGAAAAAGAGTTCCAGGAAAATAGATAATGTAAGAGCTATTTGATAGAAAACTCTTCACCTAATACTTGACTACATCAAATTGGACATAAAACATCATTGAAATAAATACAAGCCTCTAGTCTTATAGACTTATTATACCAAAAAGAGATCCATGATAATAGACAATGATTATATTTATTAATTTCAATAATTTTAGTAGTTACTTCCACATTCAAGTCTCAATAATTGCAGAAGTTATAATGAACTTTCACGGATGCCAAAGAAAAATATAATTCCTTACCTCAATTGAGTTAAATGCCTTTGAAATCCTGAACCATAAATCAAAACTAATTAAAAGTATTCCTAATTAAAGATATCCACTATATGTTTTTTTTCAAGATTATATATGCGCGCGCGCGCGCACATATATGTGAATAGACTTTCTGGGTGCAGACTTGGGATAATAGTTTTTTGAATACATAGCGCGAGGTTGCACCAAAGGTTGATGGTCCTCGTGGCATAGTCTCTCTATCTACTGCATCCTCTTTCACCTCAGTCTGAAAATTTTCAGCAAAAACAGTATTGACTTTATTCAATGCAATATAGTTAAAAGTAAGCGCAGTGTGGGGCCTTTTACAATTGCAAGCTGCAGCATATTTATTCTTGACTGGTGAGACTTTAACGTCAATTCTTCTTTGTTCCAAGTTTATATGTCGAGAGCTAAGATTTTAAGGTTTTTTATCCCTAACAATTTCTTTACTCCCATATTTAGAACTTAACATGACAAGTTAGTGCAAGTTGGAGGGATAAGTCTAAATATTAAATCAAACTTATTGAAAGAATAAATAAAATTCCCAGGTATACACGGAGTTCAAGTGTGTGCGCAAATTAAATGCATAAAAAAATCATCTATCTTAATGATAAGTCCCCTTGAATAGACCAAACAAATATCTAAGCAATATAAGCAATTGTGATAGTTTGTTTTTCAAAGCTTCTTTTTTTAAGATCAGAATATAGATTGTTTTTGAGCTAATAAAAAAGGCGGGACATTAAGTTCGTTTGGCAAGGCTTATCTTTTAGGATCATACTATAGACTATTTTTGAGCTCAAATTACATGCCTCACGAAGGAGATGCAAAGTTCTGTTCAGTCAGGTTTTGATGCACTCCTGATGAAGTTTTTCTCACGGAGAAGAGGCATTAAAATGTACTGCTGAGTGACAGAAAGCTGCAAAGGAAATTAAGCTTATATATTATAATCTATGCTGAAATGTATAGCAGTAAGAAATTTAAAAAGCTTAAATATTAGTAGATAGGTGTGTTTGAGTGTGACATGAACAGATGATTAGACATCAATAAATGAAAAGAAGTCCTTCAAAATGGCAACAGGAAAAATGCTTTTACAGAAGGCAGAAGAATATTGGAAAAAAGGCAGAAGAATACAAAATGCTTTTACTTCATCGATGACAGCCTGCAGCTGCATGACAATTAGCAAGACCTCCAAACGTTTGACTGACAAGCACATGAGTTTACCTAGTAAGTAGCAATGGATCAAATATAATTAAGAAAGAAGAAAAAGAGATAAAAACTAAAGTGACTTTTCAACTTTACCTGAAGAAAAATGGGTGAATATCTAAATTGCTTAATCTTTGAATTGAAGGTCAGCAGGACAAGAACAACCTTAGTGCACCACCATTTGAATCGCTGTAATCAGATTGACTCTAGCGAAACATGACAAGGGGCCCCAATCCACTTAATTTCCAAATTCAAGTAGTGGATCATTACCAGATAAAACAATAATCATTTGACTGGGAAAATTAATTGAGAATCTAAAAGATTCATTCTAAAAAATAAAAGAATTACTTGTAAAAGTTAGACACGTAAAAAGGCACGCGCCAATTCATATGCTTGAGTTTTATTGTTTTATTACAAGGTCTATGTAACATCCCAATTTAAATTTTAATAGTTAATTTAGGTTAATAGAAATTTTTAAAAAAAAAATATAATATTTAGAGGTAAGAAAATTAGTAGAAAATGATTATTAAATCTAATTTAGGATATAATTCTAAATTTAAAAAAAATTAAAAAAAAAATAAATTTATTAAAAAATTAATAAAAAAATTAATTATTAAATTATTATTATAATAAAAAAAAGGTAAAGGTATGCCAAAACAAAAAAAAAAGGAAGAAGAAGAGAAAACGAATTTGCTTTCGGCACCGCATGAATACTAAGTATAAAAAAATAATAATAAAAAAAAAGGGGGGAAAAAGAGAGAAAAGAAATAATAATAAAAAAAAATGTGTGGGACCCACTGAATTTTTATAAAAACTACTCACCTTCCTTCATTTCCTCATTCATTCTGTGCGCGAGTTGAGGCGGAGAGAAGCGAGTTGCCGGTGCGAAATATCTAAATTTTTAAGTAAGAGTTTTTAATAGGATATTTAGGGTGTGATTTTAAGCTTTTCAAGACTAAGTAAGTGTTCTAAAAATTTTTCTTAGTCATCCTTCTTATTTAGTTTCTGAGTTTGTAGTGGTAGAAAATTTAAGATCTGGAAGAGGGATGAATTTATGTTGAATAAATATGATTTTTGAGGTTGTCAGTAGTATAATAAATGTTCTAGAGTATAAATTTATTGATGATCTTTGAATCTGTGGCTTATGGATCAAATTCTAAACTAGATCTGAAAATATATGTTGATTTATTGAGGTTTAGATGATTATTTGGGATGAGAAATGAATTATTATGGTTATAGGATTATGATTCTAAGCTAGAGACTCAATTTTTAATTTTTGGGTATTTTAGGTACGAATTTATAAAATAAAGAAAAATTTTGATAATAGAAATTAGTTTAAAATTTGATTTTTAGATTATTAATGTTTATTGATAATTAAAAGAGGAGTTAAAAATTTTACTTAATAGTATTAACTATAGATTTGTATTAAGATTGAGATTAGAATTATGTTATATTTTTAATTCTATTATTAGAATTATTTTATTAGTTTCAAAAATTGAAACTAATATTTATAAATAATATGTTATTTGTAGATTGTATTACTGGTGAAGATTGTGGTGAGAGAGAAATTTTAAGGAATAATTTATTGAAAAAGCCACAAGGTAACCATGCTTTTAATTTGTGATTAGTGTTACTTCTTGTTAATTGGGTGATTATTGAGAAAATTATGAATTTTGTAATATTGTATAATTGTGCAATATTATTATGAATTTGTTTAATTATTGTGGGAGGTGTTGGGAGACTTGCTATTATTGTTGTATTTATGTGCCACGTGGTACGCCCCTATTGGAGCTCAATAGGTGGTTTGTAAGGGCTCGGGCTAATCTACCTTTGGCCGGGTAATTTAGCACCGAGTGAGGGCTACGGCTCGAGGTTAATGGAGGGATATAAGGATGGTTGTTTGTGTTTATTATAATATTTCTTATATTTGTTGGAATTATATTATTTTAATTCTCACTTAGTAAGCACACACTTAACTGTTTGTATACACTATCATAAATTGGCTTTGGTTACTGGGACTTTTGAGTCTCATTATGTGGTTAACAATTTTCAGGAGAAGAGCCACGAGTGACACGTGAGGAGTCCCAGAGGCTTAGTGGTATAGATCCACTGTCTCTTTTGGGTATTTAATTTATGATTTATAATGTGTTATATTGCCAATATTAGGACTTTTTTATGTTTATTGTCAATTATATGAATATATAATGTAATCATGCCTTTCAAACTATTTCTATTTTTGGTACAATTTGGATGACTGTAATTTTAATATTTGGTTTACTTTGGATTGGTTAAAATGGCATGATTATAAGGTCAAATAACTGGCTTGTGTTGAAAATTGATTAAATTGCTTATTTTACTTGTTGGGAGTATAAGGATGGACAAATGTGATTTAGTTTACTTGTTGGGAGTATAAGGATGGACAAATGTGATTTAGCCTAATGGCATGTGGGAGGTAAAAATTTATCTGAAATGTTATAGTGTGTGAGTTGAAGCCAATTATAAAATATTTTATATCGAATTATTGATATAAAAATGTGTTGGGTGGCTGTAACCCAACTATGGTTGAGTTAAATTATTTAAAAAAAAAATTTGGTGTGTTACAAATTTTGGTATCAGAGCTACATGTTTCAAATTCTTATAAATTATGAAATTGTTATACATTAACCTAGTTTATTGGCAATATACATTAGTAAATCATAATACTTCTCCATTATTTTTCTTGTCTTGAGATTAGTGTTAATTTAATTATGACTTCCATCCTTTAGGAGGGGAGAGATGGTGTCCAAAACTAGGAGAGGTGGCGAAATTACCGGTGATTCTATAGAGCCAATAGGAAATGACATACCTTCACTGCCACAACCGGAGTCCACACAGCAACAAATTGGGCAGGGCGAGCCCATACAGTCACAACTAAGGCAGGATGAGCCAACTATGAGGCAAATGATGGATCTACTATATAATCTTAGTGACCGTATGAAGAGACAAGAAGAAGAGTTGGCCGCTTTAAGACAATATAAGGAGAATGATAACCGAGAGGGAAATGGCCAACAAGAAGGAAGCCATACCAAGGTATTCAATGCGAGCCAATCTGCTGATGAAGGCTTACCTCCCTATTCTCACCATGAGACTAGTCCGAAGAATGTGAGTCTCCACTCTGAGCAACAGACATCCACGATCACAAAGATCTGGAGTACTTTTCGTAAGTTTAATCCTCCTACTTTCGATGGAAATCTTAAGCCGGCGGTAGTTGAAGAATGGATAGATCAATTGGAGAGTATTTTTCGTATGGTTGTGTGCACTTCTAATCAAAAGGTGCAGCTGGCAATATTCCTACTACAGAAGAGTGCTAAGAAATGGTGGGAAACATCAGGACCGAAGGATGATTCCTCTCTTACTTGGGAAGATTTTAAAGCCATATTGTTCGAGAATTATTTTCCTACTGCACTGAGAGCAGAAAAGGAGGCTGAGTTTCATGCATTCCGTCAGGGTGATTAGATGAGGATGAATTTATTGAACAATTCTCAGAATTATCTAAATACTCTACTTACCTCCAGAAACATGAAGACACGGAGTGGATGGCTGAACGATTACTAGAGAAGGCGAGGCCTGATCTAAGGGAACAGTTAGCCCCTTTTGAGATCAAGACATTCAGTGAGATGTGCAATAAGCTTCGAATAGTTTCTCGGAGGGAGAGAGGCTAGATTAGAAGCTGATAGAGAGAGGAGGAAAGAACCTCATGGGAAGCCCCCTATCCACACCCGACCCATTGGTGGAGTAGAGAAGAGGAGCAGTCAAATCTTTGGAGGTTTTAGAAATCAGAAGAAGAAGGGCTACTATCATAAGGGCCAGAGCTACAGAGGGAATCAGAGTGGAAGTCAAGGGTCCTATAGGAGCCCAGCTACCTTTAATCCTACTCCTAGTGCTGCTAGTAATCAAGCATGCAGTAAGTGTGGGAAGTTTCATTCTGGTGATTGTTGGGTTTGTTACATCTGTCAGAAGCCTGGTCATATTGCTAGATTCTGCTATCAAAACCAAAATAGGGGTAATGATCAGAGACCTACAGTACCAGCACGAGTGTATGCCCTCTCTGGGCCAGAGGCTGCTAACAACCCTAATGCTATCCGAGGTATAATCCGAATCCTTGATAATGATGTTTGTGCTTTGTTTGATTCGGGTGCTACACACTCTTTTGTGTCTGATGAATGTATGAAAAGATGTAAATTGCCTGTGTGTACCTTACCTTTTGATGTGAAGATTTCTACTCCTGCTGGTTTGACTGTAAGGACTGCTAAGGCATGTCTAAATGTAGAGGTTGAGTATGAGGGTCGAAAGACCACCATAGACCTCATTTGTTTGTCTTTGTCTGGGATTGATGTTATTGTGGGGATGGATTGGTTGTCTGCAAATGGAGCTGTACTTGATTGTCAGAAAAAGAGTGTGTCACTCTCAGCTCTTACTGTAACCCCTGTAGAGTCCCAAAGTCCTATGTTGTTGTCTGCAGCTCAAGTAGAACAGTGTATAAGAAAGGGCTGTCAAGCTTTTATGATTTTCTTCTCAATCAAGGCAGAGATTGAAGAAGGTGTAGATCAGATTCCAGTAGTAGAGAATTCCCTGACGTCTTTCCTACTGAAGTAATCGGTTTGCCTCCAGAACGAGAGGTTGAGTTCTCGATTGAACTCGCACCTGGTACGGGGCCTATTTCTAAGGCACCCTATAGGATGTCTCCATCGGAGTTAGCTGAATTGAAGAGACAAATTGAAGAGTTGTTAGAGAAGGGGTTTATCAGACCGAGTGTATCACCATGGGGGTCACCGGTACTGTTTGTGAAAAAGAAAGATGGAAGCCTTAGATTGTGTATTGATTATAGACAATTGAATAAGGTAACCATCAAGAACAAGTACCCCTTACCTCGAATTGATGATTTGTTAGACCAATTAGTCAATTCAGCAGTATTTTCTAAGATTGATCTAAGATCAGGGTATCATCAATTGAGGGTTAGAGCAGAGGATATCCCTAAAACTGCTTTTAGGACTAGATGGGGGCACTATGAGTTCCTAGTGATGCCGTTTGGGTTAACAAATGCCCCAGCTGTCTTCATGGATTATATGAATCGAATCTTCAGGCCTTATCTCGATGAATTTGTTGTAGTCTTTATTGATGACACTTATTTATTCTCGAGATGAGGTGGACCATGCTAGACATCTTAAAATTGTTTTGGAGATATTAAGAGAGCACAAGCTTTATGCCAAGTTGAGCAAATGTGATTTTTGGCTTAAAGAAGTTAAATTCTTAGGCCATGTTGTTTCAGAAGAAGGGGTAGTAGTGGACCCTAGTAAGATAGATGCAGTGATGAAATGGGAGCAACCTCGAAGTGTGACAGAGATTAGGAGTTTCTTGGGTCTTGCAGGCTACTATCGTCGTTTCATTAAGGGTTTTTCACAAATTGCAATGCCCTTGACTAAGTTGACCAGGAAAGATGCTCCATTTATTTGGACGAACGAGTGTGAATTGCCTTCCAGGAGCTGAAAAAGAGGTTGACCACCACACCGGTGCTCACCTTACCTGTTCCAACTGCTCCTTATACCTTATATACTGATGCTTCTAAGAAAGGTTTAGGTTGTATTGATGCAGGAGGATCGAGTAGTGGCTTATGCCTCTCGACAGTTGAGACCTCATGAGGAAAATTACCCTACTCATGACTTGGAGCTTGCTGCTGTGGTATTTGCTTTGAAGATTTGGAGGCACTATCTTTATGGTTCTTCTTTTGAGGTCTTCAGTGATCATAAAAGTTTAAATATTTGTTTGATCAAAAGGAGCTCAACATGAGACAGCGCAGATGGATTGAGTTTTTGAAGGATTATGACTTTGAGTTGAAGTATCATCCAGGGAAAGCTAACGTAGTCGCCGACGCTCTGAGCAGGAAGCTTGTACATACTGCTCACATGATGGTCAGAGAACATGAATTATGGAGTAGTTTTCATGCAGTAAATGTAGAAGTAGTCGAAAATCGTTTGGCTGCTCTACATATTACTGAATTTGAGAATAATTTTTGGGAAGAAATTAGAATTGCGCAACAGAAGGATGATTATTTGAATAAGATTAGGGTAGAGATTGGGGCTGAAAAGGCTGAACATTTTGATGTGACCGATGATGATGTCGTAAGATATAAAGGTAGAGTGTGTGTGCCTAATGATACTCGATTGAAAAATATCCTACTTGAGGAGGCTCATCAGAGTAAATATACCATTCACCCAGGAGCAACTAAGATGTATCATGACTTAAGACGTGGTTGGTGGTGGCCAAGGATGAAGAGAGAATGTAACTGAACATGTAACTCGTTGTTTGACTTGTCAGAAAGTCAAAATTGAGCATCAGAAACCAGCCGGGATGCTACAGTCTCTTGATATTCCAGAGTGGAAATGGGACAGCATTTCTATGGACTTCATTACAGGATTGCCTAGAACATCTTCTGGTCATGACACTATATGGGTAATCGTAGATCGACTCACCAAATCAGCTCATTTTCTGGCTACTAATATCAAGTATTCTCTCGAAAAATTAACTGAAATCTACATAAGAGAAGTGGTGAGATTGCATGGAGTGCCGACAAATATTGTATCTGATCGTGATCCGAGATTCACATCAAACTTTTGGAAGTCATTACAGGAAGCCATGGGTACTCGTCTGAGTTTTTAGCACCGCTTACCACCCCCAGACCGATGGGCAAACGGAACGAACCATACAAACTCTTGAAGACATGTTAAAGCGTGTGCCATTGAGCTTAGAGGTAATTGGGATAGTCACTTGCCATTAGCTGAATTTGCCTACAATAATAGTTTCATTCTAGCATTCAGATGGCACCTTATGAGGCATTGTATGGAAGAAAATGTAGATCGCCACTGTGTTGGACAGAATTAAGTGAGAGAACTGTTTTGGGCCAGACATTGTTGATGAGACTACCCAAAAGATTGCTTTAATCAAGCAAAAATTACTCACAGCTCAAAGTAGACAAAAGAGTTATGCGGATAAGAGGAGAAGACCGCTTGAGTTTGAAGTAGGTGACCATGTATTTTTGAAAATCTCTCCAGTAACTGGTGTTGGAAGAGCTATTAAGGCTAAGAAGTTGACACCAAGGTTTAATGGGGCCTTTTGAGATCTTAAAACGAGTTGGACAGTAGCGTACCAAGTAGCATTACCACCCCAAATTGCTGGAATACACAACGTATTCCATGTGTCACAACTGAAAAAGTATCAACCAGATCCTTCCCATATAATTGAACCCGAGGAAATTGAACTCAGGGAGAATTTAACATTCAAAGCTGAACCAGAAAGGATTGTGGATTATAAGGACAAGCAATTAAGAAACAAGACCATTAGATTGGTTAAAGTAATCTGGAAAGCACACTCCAGGTGATGCTACGTGGGAGACCGAGGACAGTAGCGACGTGATTATCCTCGTCTTTTTGATTAAGTGAGTAGTTAATAGTTATTAATTTTAAATTTTGAGGACAAAATTTCTAAAAGGAGGGGAGAATTGTAACATCCCAATTTAAATTTTAATAGTTAATTTAGGTTAATAGAAATTTTTTTTAAAAAAAATAATAATATTTAGAGGTAAGAAATTAGTAGAAAAGAAATGATTATTAAATCTAATTTAGGAATAATTCTAAATTTAAAAAAAAATTTAAAAAAAAAAATAAATTTATTAAAAAAAAT